>NW_022436945.1:45092468-45143064 GCF_009761245.1 Sapajus apella
GGGGAGCTGGGGAGAGGGAAAGATAGCAAGGGGAGAGATGCCAGATGTAGGTGATGGGGAGGACGGCAGCAAATCACACTGCCACGTGTGTTCCTATGCAACAATTTTGCATGTTCTTCACATGTACCCCAAAACCTAAAATGCAATAAAATAAGTGGGAAAAAAAATGAGACAAGGAATGAGAGTAACTTGATGTTCAAAAAGAAAAAAATGACAGACATATTGATTCATATAATTTTGTAATACTAATCTAGATTAAGAGAACATGATCTAAATAACATTTTGTGCTCAGAATTCGTATATAGATATGACATCATATATTTGCATTGATATCTAATTGTGTGTAAGAAAATTTAAAAAGCCAAAAGAAAAAGACACAATGAAGAAATATTACTTTGTACTTTTTGCTATACAATTTTATAGTGTTTTATGTGTCCTTGGCTGAAGATGGACACCTTCATGGGGCCATGCTGAAACTGTGACTGGAACTTTTGGGAAGTTTTGTTTGGAATGAACACTCAGAAAGTTTTTATCCTTTTATACTAAGCATAAACAAAAATAAATCTTTCTGCAAAAGTGCTAATGTGACATTAAACATGACCTTTTAAGCAACTGATTGATATGCAAGTTTTAAAAAAAAGAAAGCCAAATAGCATCACATCAAATAATATATCAATTTATTTTAGCTTCACCAAAAATTCAAAAATAAGTTTTTGATTTAAAGGATCATTAACACAGAATATATGGTTGTATGGTACTGTGTGTTAAAATTCTAAGATTTTTTTACTCAGCTAGTATTTTTATGCCTATGTAATTTTCATAATAAATAATAAACACCATGATATTCTTATTTAACGTTTTCACATAAGTATATAAAATATAAGGAACAGATTTTACTTATATTTTATATCCTCAATAATACATAGAAGAGTGCTATATGACTTGACAGGAAAAGAGAAATTGTCAAATGTCTATGTGGATGACTGTCACTACATTTTTCATATATTAAAAGCATATTAATGAGCTATCATACATACTGCTTTATAATAAAAATGACAGAACCATTAAACTAAATTTTACTTTAATTTATCATTTAATATAGGCTGAGAAAATTGTGGTGAGATAGGAGGAACTGCTGAACCTCATATACATCGTTCATTTTTCAAAGCATGTTAATTTTTGTCATTTTAAAGTTAAAAAATAAATTTTAAAAACAAGAATTTAGAGACATAAAAGTGTATTTTGTAAGTATTTTGTACAGGTACAATTGATTCTACACTGTGAAATACAGGTTAATAGCCTTCACAATCATACATTGCTATCCATCTCTTTTATTCCGACATTGAGCAAAATATTATAATTACTTAGCATTCTTTTATTAAACCAAAGTTTCATCTCAGTCCTTTCACAGCTTCTACTTCCACTTTTTAATTTTGACCCATAGTTTCTACCTCACTGTTTCTGTGTTTGTTTTCCTAAGGAATGCCTGTATCAGAAAATGTGGTTTTTGTTTTTTTTGCCTTTTCACTTAAATGATATCATAGATGGATATAAACATGTACCATGCTTAATTTTTTCCCAGTTTAAATTTTGCCATGATAAATGATAAATTCTGAGGCTATCTGATTTTATCGATTACAATAGTGATTTTTTCCTATTTGTATCCCTAAAAAACTTGTAGTGATATTTGATATTTATTTTCTAAGCAGGATATGTCTGTTTCTCTATCATCACATATCAGAATTTCTTATGATAATGTGTCCAGTAAACTTGAGGACCTTCCTCATTCATGTTCATTTGAAGCACTATTGTCAAACTATTTCTTTATGTGTATTTCTCCATATATGTTTACCTATCTCAGTTTTCTAGCTTTCATCATATCATTTTGTTTTGGTGTCTGGAAATATATCATTTACTCTCTTCAGAAGTAATTTGCAAATTACTTCTAAAACCTCCCTTAGTTTTTTGTTGTGGTGGTGGTGGTGGCGGTTTTCTTTGTTTGTTTGTTTCTTTTAGGACTTGTTGTTTGTTTTGTGAACTAAAACCTGTCTGTTTACTTAGGATAGTTTGCCTTGGAGCTGTCTGAAGTGATAGAATTTTTCTAACATCTGGACTTCTTGTGGCTTGGAAGAGAGCTAGGTGTCTTACTTGTTCCTCATTGTCATTTCCAATTGTTTCTCTCCTCTTTTCTTCAACATCCGACATCCTTGAAGTTTGTGTCATCAGGCTTATATCACTGACTTTGCTACTTTATTACTACATGGTATAACATTTCAGATTATCCCTCTTTTTTTATATTTTGAAAACAAGCTTCACTGTGTCACTCTGTATTAGTTCGTTTTCACACTGCTAGAAAGAAATGCCCGCGACTGGGTAATTTATAAAGAAAAGAGGTTTAATTGACTCACAGTTCTGCATGGCTGGGGAGGCCTCAGAAAATTTAGAATCATGGTGAAAAGCAAAGGGGAGGCAACCTTGGACCTTCTCACATGGTGGCAGAAGAGAGCATGTGTGAGAACCATCAGCTCTCTTGAGAATTCACTATCACAAGAAAAGTATGGGGGAAACCACCCCCAATGATCCAATCACCTCTCACCTGGTCCCTCACCATCAGCACATGGGGATTACAATTCAAGATGAGATTTGGGTGAGGATACAAAGCCTAACCAGATCACACTCTATCCCTTTGTTGTTTTATTCCTTTCACTCTTCTTGCTGATGTAGGAAATCAAAGGATAACCCTGGCCTCCTAATTTCTTGCCTTCCTAAAGTCCTAGCATTTTTTTAGCAACAAATTTCAACCACTTACTTTATAGCAGGACTTTTTATCCCAAGTCCAAAATCCTCAGTCTATCCTTTTGATTCTATTAGGAGCTTATATTCACCACTCTTATCAGTTTTATCCCATTAATCACTTCATCTACGTCCTGTTTTCTTTCTTTACTTATTTTAGATTCCTTGTCTTAGAAATTTACCTAACCCTTGCTCAAGCTCTTAATTTTATTATTTTCCTCTTTATCAGCAAAAACCCCAAACCTGGTTAATCTTGACAGAACCTGCACATGTTCAGCTGGATGCCACAGGAGAAACATCACACAACTGTGTTGCCATGATTTATTGACTTCTTTTAAACCAGACTTCAAATGGATTTACTTTACACCTTTTGGCTATATTATTGCGTTCCCAGACAAATATGCTTTCTCACTCTCCAAGGCAAGTACTACACAACCCTTCTGTCCACAAACCTCCTATATCCCTTTGCTTAAGAAACTATGTCTTTGGGTCATACTTCAGAAAATTTAAGGAATCAGCTGAGAAATACCTGATTATTATACCACCAAACCCACCCACCAACCTGTTTTTCTACTTATATGCTCTTCTCTCTTTTGGTGGAAAAATGCTCTGGTGTCCCTCCCTTGTCAAGTTCTTAATGCTATTCTGCTGTCTGACATTTGTTGCATTCTAGAGGTGTTGACCCAACATTTCACCCTGCTCCTGCCTCCTAAATGTATCCTTTTTATTACTATTACTTATATTCACTTTTAGAGATGTCTAAATATTTTCTTATTAAAATTAGTGCTTTTGCACCTGTGTCTCTTTCCTGATAGTACTTTGCTTCTCATTAAGAGCAAGACCTTGTCTGAGTTGTCTGTTGATGAATCCCCTGGACCTGAAATGCCTGCAACAGAATCTTACTCCATTTAGGTCTTTAAAGGAATATTGCATGAATAAATGAATGGATGAATTTATGTGTAGTACCTTATATAAATACATGTACAATATTCCCAAAGAATCCCTTGAGAAAAGTTCACAAATGTAAAAAAAATATAAATTTTCATACAAAAATGTATCAAAAGAACAAATATTTAAATCATATTTTTTCTTTTTTTTTTTTTTTTTTTTTTTGAGGCGGAGTTTCATGTTTGTTACCCAGGCCAGAGTGCAGTGGCGCAATCTCCGCTCACTGCAACCTCCGCCTCCCGGTTTCAACCAATTCTCCTGCCTCAGCCTCCCGAGTAGCTGGGACTACAGGTGTGCGCCACCATGCCCAGCTAATTTTTGTATTTTTAGTAGAGACATGGTTTCACCGTGTTGACCAGGATAGTCTCGATCTCTTGACCTTGTGATCCACCCACCTCGGCCTCCCAAAGTGCAGGGATTATAGGCATGAGCCACCGCGCCCTATAAGACAATGGCAGAGAGAGAACGAGAAGGACCTGAAAGTGTATTTATTTAGTGCCATGAATTAAGTTTGCTCATTAACAACTGTGTGAAATGACTTCTACTGTTTACGTACCTCTTACGAAATGGGCTCAGGTCACTTGCCTAAAAATTCCATAGCTTATTAATTTATGTAGTTGCTTGCAAATCTAAGTCTGTATATCTTATGATCATTCCCTTTGCACCACCACATGGAAATTTATAGCTGAAATAGTGTGATTTGTTGATGGTTTTAAGAGAATGGAAGATAAAGGAAAATTTGTTCTTCTTCCTCACCTATTTCATTATCTTTTTTGTTATTTTGTAGGCTTAACTTATTAATCAATCTTTATTTACGTTCTGCTTTTGAAGATGCATACATAGTTACATCTCATTGTAATCTTCACTAATATCTGTATTTCTTTAATAATTTAGTTGGCTTATTTCTTTGCTTTAGATTATAGCTACCTCTGTCATCTGAAGCCTTGAAATGCAAATTCTGGTTTGCTACACATATTTTTTTTGTTTTAATATTCCTGTTTAAAATAGACACATTTCAGTTTACCTGTTGCATTCTTGAAGTGCCTATTTGTAAATTAAAGTACCATCTTTTTGAAGATAAGATGCTAACTGTTCAGATAATTCATAGAAGAATGATCATTTAATATTGAGCTAATTGTTAATATCATTTAACTTTAGTATTCAAAATGCAATTATATTAAATGCCATTGACTATGTCAACTTCTGAAAAATATATTAAAATATTAGGAGAAAATAGAGCATGTCACAGAAAATATATAATATTGTAAATATTAGAGTTCACTTCAAAAGGAAGTTATATTTTTGTAACATTCCTAACATTCTCAAATACTAAGGAAATTTTTAAAAATTCAGTCAATCAAGATTTACTAAAGAATAACATACAGAAATGTAGGGCTGTGTTACAAACAATCGTGTATAGAAAGTGTTAATTTTTGGGATATGTTTTTTTCAGTAGATTTTTTACTATCTTTTGCAATTTTTTTATATACACCTCAACTAAAAAGGGAAGTATGATGTTCTCATGTTTTCAGATATAGTTAGTACTTTAATGAAATTCCCAAGTAATTGGCTATTTTTTATTCATTTTTTAACCAAATGGTTTGTGTCATGTATATGTAAGCATAAAGATTACATATCCTATAAAACCCATCAAATTTATTTAAGTATTAAATAGTGTTTCAAGATTTTGGCATAATTTTCCTGGCTAAATATTTTGTAGCTGACAATTGTAAAACAATGTGGGTATCCTGTCTTATGTTTAAATCAGAAAAACAAATAATTGAATTTTCATGCTAAACTACAACCTGTATACAACATATGAAAGCATTGTTAGAATATGAGTTCAGTGATGCATCAGGATATATAAATGGCTGGGTGCAGTGGCCCACGTCTATAATTCCAGCACTTTGGGAGGCCAAGTTGGGCAGATCACCTTAGGTCAGGTGTTAGAGACTAGCCTAGCCAAAACGGGGAAATCTGGCTCAACTGAAAATACAAAAATTTACTGGGCATGGTGGCAAGTGCATATTATCTCAGCTACTTGAGAGGCTGAGCCAGGAGAATTACATGAACCCAAGTGACTGAGTTTGCAGTAACCCAAATTCACTGCACTGCACTCCAGCCTGGGTAACAGAGTGAGACTACATCTAAAAAATAAATAAATAAACAAATAAAGTCATAATTATATTTCAATATAGACAATTAAAAATAACTAAGAGCTAAAATACTTCTGAAGACAGAGTTCACTTTCTAGCATATATATATATATATATATATATATATATATATAATGAATACAAGGTTAGAAATAAAATAAAATTTTCTTTTCATTTTAAATTGGAAATAAATTTCCTTGAAAGAAAGAATGTGGCAGACTACTAAGTAGTATAATTTTAAGGAGTACTTGATTAAGATTATGGCCATGTCTTGGGACATGCTAAATTCAAAATTTTACCTTGGTTGTAAAAGGCCATTATTTTATTTAATATCTGTGGATGGAATTAATCATTATATTCTTTATGATAATATCATTTTGTTTTGGAAATCCTAACATCATAATACATTAAAATTTTATTGGTTTAAATTATCTTTGCCTTTAAAATAATGACAAATGTCATTAAAGGCATAATGTGCATTTAATGCAGACATAGAATTATGTAATCTTAATTTTGGAATTAAAGAGAGAACTAGGCCATAATGTAGAGATATTTCACAAGATGCTCTCATTTATTATTATTTTTTGCTTAAAATTAAAGCTAAAATATTTCCTAATATTCACAAATAATTAGGGTTTAGCAACTTACATTTTTTGATGAAAAAACATGCTATGAATAAAAGACAACTATGTTTGTCAAAAATCCCCCAGTGAAGAAATATTTTAGTTTGAAGTACATATCTCAGAGTAAAATCAACTAATGGATCTAACAGTAGTTGCACAACTACTGTTTTTCTCCACTGCTTTATTTCATACTGCAAGAACGAATTAGAATAATGAACAATAAGATGGAATTGGGAAGGTGTGAGTGCATAAAATGTTAAGAGTTTCTGTCACAGGGTTTTCTTTGACTGCCCAATGTCCATTCTTTTTAGGTAAGACGCTGATACTCTAAACTTTTTCAGTTATTTTTTGGGCAAGAATTTTTAGAGATGCTTCTCCCTAAGTAAGAGTAATCAATACAGTATCCTACCAAAAGCAATAGATACTCAGAGAGAATGTGACCAAGCCCATGGTAGTCTTCTATCCTAGGGCAAGAGATACAAAGTCAGGAAGAGGTGATGAGGGGGAATTTGTGCCATTGCTACCTTCTTTTCATTCATGCACTTATAGGTCCTATTTTTATTTTATTTAATTTATTGTTAATATAGTGCTTAATTTGGTTAAAATACATGAGGAATGCCATTGGCGAAAGTCAGATAATCACTCATTCTCCCACTGACACATTGAAGAAACAACCAGAAGCTGTCTGAATGAATACTGTAGAAACTCTAGACAACAATCAAAAGTTTGTAGCAAACAAGAAAATAATCAATAAAAAGCCGTCTTCAAAACTGTAGAAAAGTTTTCTGGTGTTTTTACTCATTTTTATACTCCCTTCCTACCTTGAGTGAAGCAATATTCTTGGTCTTAAATGGTAACAGTCACTTCCCAGTTTCCCTCTCTAAACAAGAAAGGGTAGAGCAGATGTGATTTGCAAATTGCTGTGTACGTCACTTCTAACCTGTTTGTAGGACTTACTCATCTCTGTCTTGCGTAAGTAGGAATACAAATGTAAAAGGAAGCAAGTGCTATTGGAGACTATTCACATTTCTTGGAACATACTAAATTCATAATTTTAAATTCATCAACAGATGAATGAATAAAACAAATGTAGTATATACATACTATGGAGTGTTCCTCTTGGAAAAGAAAACAATTCTGATACACACTACAATTAATGAACCTTGAAAACACTGTGTTAAGTGAATTAAGCCATATAAGAACAGACACATATTGTATGATTCCACTTATTTGAAGCACTTAGAGTGGGTAAAATCATAGAGACAGAAAGTAGAAGTGAATATCAGGAGGCTGGGAAATGGAAAATAGAGAGTCATTGTTTAATGGATATAGAATTCCTCTTGGAATGATAAAAAGGTTTTAAAAGCGGTTATCAATGATGGTTACACAACATTATAAATATACATAATGGCACTTAATTACAAACTTAAAAATAACTAAACTAATAAACCATATGGTATGAATATTTTACACAATAAAAAGTAAATGAAAGAAAAATGTGAGCGTGCTAGTGAAAAATAATAGTTTATCAGAAAATTGTAAAAGTTAGCTAAGAAATCACATTTCAATGATAAAGTTCCATGTTGGTCTAGAGTAAAATGTTTAGTAATAATTTATTTGTCCTTAAGTATGTTAAACAAATTTCTGATATATTATGTAAAAGAATTTTGAAAGAAAAATCAGTGACACTTCTTGTATAATGTTATGTTCACTATTTCCTGCTAAACTCTGAGACTGAGGGCTGTACAATATGTAATAATAATACTAAGATAAACACTTATTAAGAATATTTTTATCAAATTATATCACATATACCACATACATACACATGAACACACATTGACAACACTGACAAACATTGACAAGGCTGAGGCAGGAAAATCATTTGAACCAGGGAGGCAGAGATTGCAGTGAACTGAGGTTGTCACTGCACTCCAGCCTGGACAACAAGAGTGAAACTCTGTCTCTGTCTCAAAAAATATATATATACATATATATGTATATATGAAACAGAGTTTCAAAAAAACATATATATATATTATATATATATAATATGTGTATACACATATATACATATATAGAATAAAATTTCGTCATTTGCAGCAACAGCAACGTGAATGGAGTTGGACATCACGATGTTAAGTGAAAAAGGCCAGGCACAGAAAAACAAATATCACATGTTCTCACTCAGAATTGGGAGATAACAAAACGGATTTCATGGAGGTAGAGAGTAGAGTGGTGGTTGCCAGAGGCTAAAAACAAAAGGGAGAAGAAAGAAGAGAAGTTGGCTAGTGGTTACAAAACTACTGTTGAATAGAGAAAATATGTTCTATTATTTGAGGGTACAGTAAGGGAATCATAGTTGATAATTTCTTGTATATTTCAAAATAGCTGGAAAAGAAGAAATTTAATGTTCCAATATAAAGAAAAGATAAAAATTTGAAATGATGGATATCTAAATGAGTCTAATTTGATAACTACACGTTTTACACATATATCAAAATAGAATATATACCCCCAAAATATGTACAACTAAACATATTAGTAAAAAATACAAAATACATGTTTAACTCAAATAGGGCCATAAACATAAATGTTAGAGCTAAATCACTTACAAGAAAACGAGTTTTGTTGACATCAGGTTTAGCAATGGACTTTTAGATATTACACCATAAGCATAAGCAATAAAAGAAAACTAAATAAATCAAACTTCAAAGAAGTTTAACCCTTTTTTGCTTCAACAGATCTCACAAGAAAATGAAGAAATAATTTGCAGAATTGAAGAAAACATTTTCAAATAAAATATACAAGAAGAGATTTGCATCTAAATACATAAAAATATCTTGCAACCAAATAATAAAGTTATAGAATCCAATTAAAATTAATTAAAAAGTCTGAGTAGACACTTCTTTGAAGAAAATACACAGATAGCAATCAAATACATGAAAAGATGGTCAAAATATTAGTCATAGGAAAATCCAAAAACAATCGCTATGAGATACCACCTGACATCTATGACATCAAATAGGATGAGTATAATAAAAAAACAAATAATAACTAGTATGGAAAAATAGGGAGAAACTGGAACCCACATACACCACTGGTAGTAATGTAAATTGGCACAGCTGCTTTGGAAAACACACTGTAAGTTTCTTAAATGTAGTGTTACTATTTGACCTAGTATTTCTACTCCTAAGAATATACTCAAAATAAATAAACATATGTAAATATATAACCCTTACACAAATTCTTGTAGCAGCATTATTCAAAAAAGGCAAAATGTATAGCCAACCCAAGTGACCAGGAACTGATTAACAGATAAACAATACTGGCATATCCATGCAATGGAATATTATCTGGCATAAAAACGAATGAAGTACTCATACATAACACCCTGTGGATGCTTCTTGAAATTACTGTGCTAAGTGAAAGAAGCCAGATTCAAAAGCCATGTATCATATGATTCATTTTATATAAAATCTCCATGCTAAGCAAATTCATAGAGACAAAAGGCACAAAATTGATTCTCTTGTGCCAGGGAGCATGGCAGTACCTGGAGATGACAGCTAAATATTAAAGATCTTCTCTCTGGATTCGTAAAGGTGTCCTAAAATTGATTGCTGTGACTGTCGTAAAACTCTGAACATATACTAAAAACGATTAAATTGTACACATTAAATGAGTGAATTTCATGGTATATAAATTATATCTCAGTAAAACTTTCACTAAAATATTAAATAAATAAAATTGAAGATAAAGAAATAAATCTGGATACCATTTGAGACCTGATAAAACAGTAGTTATATATAAATATATATATATATATATAAAGTTCTAATTATATCAGCAAATAAATGAGATTTATGAACAATTGATGATAGATCATTGATGACAAAATTAAATCCTATCATAGTTATGAATCTGTCATAACATATTTCCTAAATAATCATTATTCATCTATCTTGAACAGCTCTAGTTTTGGGAAATTATAATCCTGGTGTCAGCATTCACTTTTGAAAATAATTATTTTATAAATGGCTCCTTTTTGAGGCAAATTGGCTGCATCAAAATTAAACTGGCTCTGGTTTTATTGAAATTAAATTGGTAGATCACTACCAATACTCTCCTATGCTGTAACAATGCTTCTTTCTTTTACTTTCATTCAGTGCTTCTCATCCTCTGACCTTATTAATATTTTTACATGTACTGTCTATATGTCCCATGTAAGCCCATAATACCCCTCATTGTGTTCCAATTGTCAATCAAATACTGTATCTTTTTCTTAATTTTTGAGTTCTTTTTATACTACATAACCAAAGTCCATAGTGGGATGCAAAATTATAATTTAATACATCTATAATATTTATTCATTTGTTTTGTTCTACAATCTTCAGTTTATAATTTAAGCTATATAACTTAAAACTCTCACATAAAAATGAAACATTATTTACCACTCTACGGTCTATACAAGTGCTATGATTAATTTATAATTCATTAAGATAGGAAAAACCTCTTCACTTACAGTCAATACATCTGTATTATATCTTCCTTTTTTGCTTTTTCTCAAACCATTATTTGTTTGAGTATTGTTCTGCATTCAGCTATTTCATTTTTCCGAATATTTTCCTAAATCCAAATCATTTGAGAAGTGCATATAGTCGATACTCTTCTTAAAGTGTCGTGGCATATTTTCATGTTTGCTTTTCTTTATATTACTCTCCTTCAACTTGTTAATGTCCCTTTAAAATATAAGCTTATTTGAGAGCTTCATTAATAGTTGCCATGATCTCTAGAGACACATCCATTCAATCATCACTGAGGATAATATTTGATAGTATCATTTATCTTGACATTAACAAAGCCAGGGGTTGTACATTATTTCTACAAAATCTTTAAAAAATCTTCTTTGTTAAATTTCTGTGACACAGATGGTACTAACCATCCTACTCCTCAGCCAATGTTAGATATGGAAACAATGATTATGTCCTTCTCATGGCACTATTACGTTTTTCTTTTACATGCAGCCCAGCTTAGTACATTAAGGAATCATGCTGAGGGCCATAGAATATACCTGACATCAATCTACATAACGGGTATTTTTCCCAAATTAGCTCTATACTTTCTTAGTGCATTTCTACTAAATATAGTTCTTAGTATGGTATTTCTTTAGTATGATATTATTAATATCTATCCTACCATGGAGGACGTCTCTATGTTGCTCAAACTCCTGTTTCAAGGGTGAATGAATGGAAGTAATTTTGCACATAATATGATTAAACCTTATCGACATAGTTTTTTTTTTACATTGCATATGAGTCAAAAAATTATTTTTAAAATATTTTTACAAACCCAAAAATTTTAAATAAATGAACAGAAGTAATATGATTAAATCTTATCCACATTGTTTTTTTCTTACATTGTATATGAGTCAAAAATTAATTTTTAAAATATTTTAACAAACCCAGGGAATGCTAAATATCATTCTTTCTCTCTCTCTCTTTTTGTCTCCTCGTTTCACATCCTCTCTGTTTTTCTACTATTCTCATTATTCCATCATGTTGACCATTTCTAGGTAATACTGATTTTTCATGATTCATATGTGTTATTTTAATTATACAATATAATACCAAATTTATTGATCTTATGTATAAGATACAATAAATGATTCACATAATCACTTGTTTTATAACATGATTATTAAATGCATTTGTCAATATACTCCCAGGTTTATCAGAACCTGAAGACCTTCCACCAATAAAATGCTCTTGCAATTCTATCTCACTCAGAAATAAATGTTAGTGTAGGCAGGACCATGACATTACCAATCAAGATATTCTTGTCATTGATAATCAGATTCAGAAAAGGGGGCAGCTGTATCGTCACCATTTGTTCCTCAAGAGACAGTATTAATGTTATGGAATTCATTTTTTAATATACTTACAGCAATTTTATCCAAATATTCTGAAATAGTCTTGTGTGTAAAATAAAGTTAATCAAATATAAGAAAACCTTTCTGGCTATTTGTTTAAAACTGGATGATGACAGGTGTTATATTTGCATTGCTTTAGTTCCTCAAATGAGCCCAATGAAGAAAGTTTAGGAGTAAATATTATAAAGATAGATGTTCAGTTGTCTTACAAAAGTTAAAGAAGCATACAATAAAGCCATGTATTTTACTAGATCCCACAGTTCTTCTAGTTACATATCAGTACAGAAATTAACATTTCACCCACTTCTATCTGCTGTTTGCAAATAAAAGTTTTATGTCTTTTCAGATAGTGGAGGATGGTTTCCGTGTTGCTTAAACTCCTTCTGTTTCAAGGGTGAATGAACAGAAGTAATTTTGCATGTAATATGATTTAACCTTATCTACACTGTTTTTTATTACATTGTATATGAGCCAAAATTTATTTTTAAAATGTTTTTATGAGCCCTAGAAATGCTAAGACATTTTGCTGTTCTTCTCTTTATTCTTATTAGAATTGAATAATAATCATATTCTCTAATTGTCTGGCCTTTGAAAGTGTACCTAACCAATCCAAGTCTTAGTTATCCTTCCTTGTCTTTAAAATGGGAATAGTAATAATATTTATTAAGCAGCTGTGAGGATACAATGACATAACAAATGTAAGCTATTTAATAAAACTTTCATTCTAACATAAGGTAATTACCCAAAATCTATTCTATTACTTTTCATTATTTTATTTATTGTTCCAAAACATAAACCATTGAATTTTTTCCAATAGCACATCTTTATAGTTATAAATAAAAATATTAGAGAAGCTTAAGAACTGTTCAAATCTTGAGATTATTCTAAGAGACCAGTTCCAAAATATTAGTTACTCCCATATTACTGGAAATAGCTGTATTTCCAAAACAGAGGACCATACTTAGTAAATATAGAAATTCCAATTCCCTTTGCACTGAAGATAACAAAACCACATGCTGCAAGGAAGTCCTAATATTTTTTTTACTTCCCCATTGAGATGATAATAAATGTTTGAATTGCTCACCTTGAAAGATTTTCTTTGAGGAGAAAGGACTGGGGTCATTTAAAAAGTCACTTGATACTATGCTAGTGAGATAATAGCTTTTCTCTTGGGTTGGCTATCAATAGATGAACTAGCTTTTTTCCCTTTCCTTGCCTCATCCACACCCCCATCACTCATGCCCTTTATAATGTTCGACAAAAGCATTGCTCAACTGCATCTTGTCTGACAGTGAAGGTACATAAAATGTCCATTTTGTTTAAATGAATGGCAGTCACCTTTTTGCTATACTGACTACTACTGCACCAAAGGAAACAGCATGGGCTCTGCTTGTATATCCTCTCTTTCAGCTCGTGGTGTCTTACAGGTGACATAAATCACAATCCCTTTTAATCTGATAATCGTTCAACATTAAATCTCTGTGCTGCATTCAAGTAAGTTCTTTACTTGTTTGAAACACCTAATGTTTTTAAAGTTGTATGCTCCCTAACATTGATAAACCACATGTTTTCTTAAAGAAACAAAAATAGCCACTAACATAACCTGACAATTCTGCAATGCTATCTTCTTTGGAAACAGTCTCAATGACTATCTATCTCTAACCTTAAGTCATTCATTCATAAAATACTGATAAATTATTATTAAATACTAGTCTCACGTTAAGTGCTAGTCATTGAGCAGTAAGCAAGAAACCTAATTGTGCCTTCATTGACCTATCACTGTAGTAATTCATTTTCTCTATGCAATAAAATAACTAATTTATGTATTTTATAACATACATATTTTACATATATTTCTTATTTCTGAATCAGTAGAAAAATCGTCCATTCATTAAGTCTTTCTTCCTACAAACTTCATACTACTATTTTATTGGTAAATCATTTATACACCTCAATATTTACAAACTGCCCTGGGTTAACATTTAATACCCAAACTGATAATACAGAAACTATGTAAGAGCAGAGTTCGAACCAATTAACCAATTTATTCCCCCAAGGATCATATTTGAAACGATCAAATTAGTGAAATCATACAATCACTGTCTTAAATTCTTTTTCATTTGATAATTGCCAGGCAGCATACCCTGAGATAAACATTATACAACACATTATTTATTTGAGAGGGAATTCCAGGAAATACCTGTAGGGGTATGTGGAAATAAGGCAGGAAGAAGGCAGACAATAAAATGTTCACTGTCCAGTAAGTTGCCACCATTAATTTTAAAAAATAAAAAGCTTTATCTTGCTGGGAACTCTGGTATTCAGTATGAAACATCTGACTCAGAGCTTTCACACATGAAGGGCGAGGGAGCTGAGGCTATAAAGACTTCCATCTGTCCTTGGTTGAGAGCTGCCCGTCAGGGATGCTAACTCCCTGGCGCTTCTGGCTTACTGCAATAGTTGATAAAGAAGGCTACAAAGCCTGGATGAACATAGGCAAATAAATGAAGGTACTAGCAATTGGGTATCTGCTCAACATGCACTGAAGTGGTAAGGTCATGGGAACATAGGTAAGATGTCAACAATGTCTAATACCAAAATATAATTAAATAATTAGCAAAATAGATAAAATAGTGGAAATGACAGCAATTAAGCTACTAATATGAGAGACACATAAGTGGACTGTACTGCAAATATTCAGAAGTTATCGTTATTCTTACCTTCCCTTGGTCCCCTAGGCATAACAGGTATTCATTCTGTGATTCTGTGAACTCCCATAACAGTTTATTCTTCCCAACCACCATTCACCAAATATTATTTTTATTTTACTTCTTTTTACTTCAAATAATTGTCTATATTCTTTTGTAGAAAATAAGCTCCATGAGTAAAGGGAGAATATGAATTTTGCTTAATGTGATACCTCAATAATTAACAGGGCCTACCATGTTGCAGTAGGTTTCTTGTGAATATGTGGTGAACGCATGGGTTAATAAATGCTAAATATATTTTGCAATGCTATTCTGAAAGAAATAAAGGAAAGTGTTTTTAAAATGAAACATATATTAACAGCCTACATTAAAAATATCATTAAGTAATATTCATATGTTGTATTAATGCAACAGAAATGCATTGGTTTCACTTATTTCTTAATATGTAAACCATACTTAGTTGAAATTATTTTAGAGCTTTATAGTTTCACAAATTATTTTCAGTTTAAACAATTCACTAGTATTTTTAGAAAGTTACTAACAGTTTGTCATTGTGATTTTAGAATTTAACCTCTGATACAAACTGATAGAATTTACTTTTGATCTAATTTTTCTTTTCAAACTTAGATAAAAATGTTTCTTACCTGGAAAGAGCAAAAATACTAACAGTGAATATTTTATGATATCTAGCTGATGTTATTTTGATGAAAGGATAAACTCTCATGAAAAGCAAAGGAAATTGGCAGAGCCATTAATTAGCACTTAGCCAGATCTTGATAAAGAATGTTTAATGGTTCATATGATGTGTCGCATTGACTTTATTCTAAAAGTTTTGAAAGTGCTTTGATATAGCAAACATGTTAATAAATGTTTCAGGTTTAGGAGAATAAAAGGTGTCCTGTTTGGGTGTTCTGCAGATTGTATTCTGTTTAAATCATTTGAAAGAATATAAATGTAGTATTTAGGGTTGTGCACCGTAAATTAGTTTGTTTATTTGTAAGAAGGAATAGAAGTCTAGAGGGAAGATTAAAACTCAGGATTTCAAATTATATATATATATATATGATTATATGTATGCTCTTTCTCTTGAAAAGCTTTGCAGATTTGACTTATTTGATAAAGTAGAAGCTATTAGACATGATTTAACTAAATTTTACAATTAAACATACAAATATTTAAAGTAGAAAATGTGTTTTAATCATGTGTACTAACTTCAAAAAGTTGACTTATTTGACAGCATTTTAGATTTTTTATAGTTCTAGAGATCTTATTGCTTTCCTTAAATAAAGAAACATGACAAAATGCAATGTTCAATGTCATAAGACAATATAGTTATTAGCAGGGCAGATCCAAAATATATTTTATCATTCTTTCCACATAGCCTTGTTACATGAACAATTAATTTTCATGCCTTACAAACAAAAATCTATACCAAATTTAGTTAAAGATCAAAATCTAGACCATCTAGTACATGCAGTTCAGGAACATAGCCTCTATCTGTTTATTTAACATTTTGTCAATGGCAAATTAATATATCTAATAATAAGCTCATAATCTGCCATCAGACATAATTATTTTGCAGCTTTCAGTGTTCTGCTAAATGGTACTGCCATCTACAGAGTTATGCCAAAATTAAACTTAGGAGATACCATGACATCTTTCTTCCTTCATCCTACCTTCAATCTAAGGTGCAGATACCATGACATCTTTCTCATGATTCTGACCAATTCTCTCCATCCTAATGGCCATCCACTAAATCAAACCAAATGACTTTAAAATATGTAGCTCAAAAAGAGTAGCAGTAGCATATGGAGAAAAATAAGCTGGATATTTTTAGATTTTCATTATGTTCCCACATCTTCCCACATCATTCTTAACATCACCAAATCATCTTAAAAAGTCTAATATTATTGTTTTAGATACATTTATATTTACATATAAGTACAGTATTAACCAAATTTCTTACATTGTGAGTGAAAATATACTACTATAATAATAATTCAGAATTGAGATATTGTACTATTTATGGAATTCTTATAGCACAAGTTCAACTTCTCAGTCTTTTGAGATCATTGACTAAAATGTAACTTTGCTAGACATTGAATGAATGACAGGTTAAATTCCTTTTGGCTCCCTCATTGGAGATGTAATCACTCATTTTTGTAGCTGCCATATGTCATTGATTAGGAGGAGTCAAACTCATTGCTAATTCTGGAACATCAACATCAAGAGATTAATCAAACTCTGCACACCCACAAAGATGGTCAGAAAACCAGTGATTTTTCTGAACTGTTAGAGATAGACTAACTTTGAATGAATTAAATTGATGAGTAGAGAGAAAAGTAAGATTCTGTTAAACACATTTAGGGCGGTTTTTCTAAAGCCTCAAGAAGAATTAACTCATCTGTATTAAAGCTGGACATTTTAGATTTCGCGTTTCCAAGTTAGCTGACTCATGACCATTTTGACTTATCATAGATCAGTTATTTCAATAGCCACTCAGTCAGTGCTGACAATTACCGCAGAATGAATCCTGTAATTATGGATTAGTGTAATATACTATTGCATCAAGAGGGAAATTACAATTTAAATTTTGCTGTAAAAAAAGATACAAAGAATAATCAAATGCTTCTCATATAACCTCTAAAAAGTTTTACTTTCATTTTTAATAAAAGTGTTAACAAATGAATTAATGGATAAAATTAATCTGGAGCCAGCATCACTACTATTCAAAAGATATGTTTGTAGCTTTCATGTTAATACATATGTTCTATTTCTGTGAATGGACTAATCATTTACCATGTGATTTTAATAAAATATATTTATAAATAAATATGAATTTTCAAATAAATCATATAAACATGATATTTAGGAGAAAATCATGTCTGCATACGGATTCAGTAGCTATGTTTTTTGTTTCTTTTGTTTTGATATATGGATATAACTTAGTATTGGTAGTGTTGATAATTCTCAATAAAAGAAAAATCTTAGTTTACTTTCCCATAGTACCAAAAATAATTTTAAACTTCCTTGTAGTTATAATTCATTATTTTACTTTATAAATTGACTATTTTGTTTACATATTATATTTTAATTTGTTTATTCTTTTCCAAAGTTATTAGATATTCTTGTCTCAGACACCATTTTTTACTACCTGATAAGAAATCAAAGATAAAGCATAATTTCAACTAGCAAGTGACACATTCTTATTACATTCTTGCATTTTCTTCCATATGCTACTTTCCTCTAAGATTCTTGTAAAGAAATCCTAATGGAAAATATACGAGAAATGTCAAATGGAACATCTTGATCTCATCTGGCTTTGGTGAACTTTAAAACAGCATAAGTCAAAGTATGTTTCACTCTCACTTTAGCTTTATGCTTGAGTCATTTTATTCCATGTGCATATAACCTTTTACTTAACAAATGCTTGCTCAGACCCATAGGCAGCTTTTTATGATAACAATGCATATGCTTAGTTTTAAGAAGAGTTTAAATGAATAATGAGGTTACAAATTTAAGAAATCTGTAATTTTGACATTTAAATAAATTGTTAGTCATGTGAGGGAGAATGAAAGTATAACTATTCATTTTTGAGATTATAAGTTTTCATAAAGTAATAAAAATTTAACAGTACTATAAAGTTATCAAAAATCATAACCACAGAAAGTTTTGATATTCTTAATCCATTCATTCACCATATTTTTATGGAACACTTACTATTTGTCATACAGTATTCTAGGCTTGGAAAGTACAATGGTGAACAAGACTTTTCCTGGTAGAGTTTACAGTATTGTTGATATATATTTTTTTAAGATGAGTATAAAACAGTTTTAGAAAGGCCAAACATTTCATTGAATCACTGTATAGATAGTATGTGATGCAAGTTAAAGTAATTGGATTTATTTCCTGTAATATTTCTTATCAGAGTTATTTTGAAGGAAATTAGTTTTTGTTTCTCTGGCTATATAGTTTAAGTACTCTCTCCAGACTATCAGTGGCTATGTTCATCACAAGAATGAATGAAAAAATCCAGAGAGACAATTCACAAGTTTGGCAGAGCATCTGTGATTCTTCTCTTTTTTATTTGGAAAACTTAAAATAAATCATCCTTTACCATCAAACTTATTTATATTTTGGGGTCAATGTCAACTAAGAATTCTATCTACATGGTTACTCGTACAACATTGTCAACATTATACAGCTGGATTACTTCCTCCTAGACGTGCTTATATAGACATTTTGATGGCAAACATTTGGATTGACCTGTACTGGAATTTTAGCAGGTTGGGATGCTCTCATTGTGACAAAGAAATATCATGAAATCGAGCTAGAGAAATTAGCAAATACATAAGCGACTACAGTGGATCACATATTTTTCAGTAATTTCTCTGTAGTAATTCATACAATTCCTGCTTTCATATCTCCAAAATTTTATTATTCAGCTATGTAGTATTTCTACTGTAGTATTAATAAACTATCTTTTTTTTCCCCTTTCAAGCATGTTCTTAATGTTTTCTCCATATCCTTGCCCAACAAAAGCTTGGTCTTGCCCTAGGGATACAGCTTTCCCTAAAGTCCATTCATAGGTATGTTAATCATTCTCTAAAAGGAAAAGTAGGGAGGGACATTCTATATGATGTGTACCACCACATATCAATTAAAATTATCATGGCCCGGATATCAATAGGTAATTTTAAGATAATACTCACTTCATGTGTGCTAGCCACTGCTCTATATTCATTTCATATATGTCTCAGTTAATAATAAAGACAATCTTTGAGGTAGGCTCTAGTGTCATTTGTATTTTATAAACAATAAAAAGCGACACAGCTAGAACCACTTTATTAAAACTATTGGCTTCTACATCAGAATCCCTGTGAATATATTGTGAAATTCTTATTTTTAGTGCTCATCCCTGACCTGACCTTCAGTCCAAGACTCTCTAAGGTTGTGGAACAAAAGGGTCTGAATTTTCAGCAAATTTCCCAGGTATATACTAACGTATCCTAAAGTTTGAGAACCAGTCAGCCAGTAAGTTCAAGAAATAGAATTTTAACACAAATTTTTTTCAGGAAATCTGAAATCTGGCATCCTTAACACTTATAATAATACAAAATAATATATTTTAACATTAATATCATGATGTCTGGGTGATTGATACTCAAGGAATTTAAGAAATTTGTAATATTTTTCAATCTTTTACATGTAAAAGATAATTTAACTTCCTGAAAGCATAGCTCAGGAGGTATGCAATTTTTTAGAAATTTATGTTACCTGCAGAATTATTGTTACATTTTTTTCTATTGTGTGTGTATTCTTTCTTCAGAATAGTTAATAGCAAATTTTGCTAAACACAATTATTCTTAAAATTAATTAAAATTTTAAAATATTGGTGTTGAACATATTTGTTTCATGCACAGGAATCATGTACTATTAAAATACCTAAATTGTATATTTTCAAGGATACTCTCTAATATGCCTCACTTGTTTAAACAGCAGATGGATTATGGATGTTTATAAGATATAAAAATGTGAATGTTTAATGTTCAGATGTTGATCCAAACTTTTGCAATAAGATATGGTCAGTGTAAACCAATAGCAATTATATTTCATTGTATTTAATATTTGTCCTAAAATTTATTTTTGATAAATTTTTCATTTAACATGAGCTTTTACATTTAAGCATACCATCTCCTTTAAAAAATGTTAATAATATTTTTAAATGAACTTTTTTCTTCATTTATGATTCATGGTCATTTTGACAACTCAACAATTACATTGGTGTCAACAATGTGACCCAGCAATTTCCTGGAGCTTTTGCAATGAGCAGGACAACAGCAATGCCCTATATAATTTATTTCTTTTATATTCTCACAGAAAAATAAATCAGAACCAATTTATTTATAACTGTATCTAAAATAACAGTTTAAAAGCTTAAAGCAAGGACTTCTGCAAATTACATTAATTAATCCAGCCTATACAATTGCTTAGAGACTCTAATTTTTTCTTGTTTTTTTTTTTTGTTATTTCTCAATCCTTTTCTATATTTAGTTGATGAGTAGATAAAGAGGTGAAATACGAGAATATTGGCAATACATTAGCAACCTTAAAAACGGGAGCCTTTGTTAATATGAGAGTGTGCTTGTAGAGTATGAAAGTTGTTACTTATTTTTGATTCGTATCATTTATCCTTAGCATCCAACCAGAACAAGCTCTTTCTCCCGCTTTTCCTTATGCTGAAACAAGACAATTGAAACGTTGCATACCAACAATTCCTCAGAGGTTTAAAGTCTTTTATTTCTTATCCCCCAGTGAGTGTTGACGACAAACTGAGAAACTCTAGGGAAATTATTGCAGGTGGTGGCTCTGGCAAGGGAAAGGAACATTGCTCCTAAATAGCGGACTGATTCTGATTGCATGCCTTGTATTAGATGATCCCCAGTCTCAGTGGGATTTTCCAAAGAGATTATTGACTTACTGCCCCAATGTCTCAAGCCAACAACCTGTAAATTATATGACAGAGATCACGGGAAGCTTATTTATTTGGACAGACAGAAAAAGGATTCAGACTCCCTCAAAGAAGATTGAAACTCCAATTATTGATTTTTGAGAGAGCCAAAATTAATAGAAGTTTCTCTTCTTCTCTTCAGTAAAAACGCAAGAGTCTTCCACTGCCTGAAAATTTTCCTACTTTTAAAATTCTAATTTTAGCACAAAACATGTTATTTGTTACTCCAAAAGTTAAGTCCATGTTTGTTTTTATTAATTTGATTTTGTTCATTATGATTTACACACTATTCTTAAGGAAAAAAAATTACTGACATATACACTCATGGATGTTTTGTTAAGATTTTTCTAAAATTCATATTAGTTTCATAAAAATTTATGTTTATTGGGCTCAGTTTTCTAGGTGGCTTCTGAGGCAATATTTTGCCACCAATAACTAAAAATGTGTGTACATTTGGTGCTTTGTTATTGGGTATAGTTTATTGGCTAATATTTGAATTGTATGTGATAGGTAAATACAGTTATAAATTTGACAAATCCTGATATGAGAGCATGCTCCCCAAATCCTTTTGTTATTCTGTGAACCTTAATCTTTACATTGCATCATGAATGCCCAAGTACCAATAACCTAACAGTTACTCACAAACTAGTCCTTTGCCTTGTCACAGATTGCAAAGAGATCAGTTTTGTTTGCAGCAAAACATTTCTTAAATCCTTTTCCATTTACACATTTGAAATTTAAAAAAAAAATCCAGAAGTAGAATCTGCAGCGAGGTTGCATGGGCTCCTCTGTGCTTCCATAATGTGCACATCCTATCTTTCTCTTACCAGATTCCTTCAGTAAAAACTTTTTCTATTTTATCTTCCTCTTTCTTTCTTTTTGAACCAGGCAACATGGATTCAAGTAAAGGCAAAAGTCAACAATTTGAGGCAAATTTTCTATTTCTGAGAACCCATAAAAGTTGAAATACATTTACAGAGTTATGGTATTAACTTGATAGCAAATGCCTAGGGTTTAAAATAACTGTAGATAAGGTTCCTCTGTCAGAAATTTATTTCTCATTATTTATTCTCCCAGTTGACCAACTATACCATAGGCTTGGGGCCATGGTGAATTTAATCATAGAAAATGTTCACATTTTCCCCTCATTTAAATTGTTATTAGTAATGTTTATCAACATTAATATTTATCAATTAAAATCTACGTAATAACAGACACTCTCAGATGGTATAGATCTAATTATAAATGATATAGGTTACATAAATAATATATATATTAGGAGGATATAAGATGGACAATTAACCCAGGAATCAGGGATCCAGTAGGCTTCTTCAAGAAAATGCATAAATATAGACTTAAAGAATAAGCAATAATTTGTCATAAAAATGGTGGGCATAATATGTGGGGAGAGACAGAATGTCAGTCAGAATAGGTTATATTTTATTGTAGTAAATAGCAAATGAATATGCAACCTAAAAATCTCAGTGATTGAAAGCAACAAAATTGGTTTATTGCTTACACTGTGTTTTCATAGAGTGTTTCCAAAAGGTTTATACTTATGATCATCACTCAAAGAGCAAAGCAGATAGAGGCTACATATTGACATGTTCCCCTACAGTCAGAGGTACAGTGTAAAGAAAACCTGGAAACCTCAGACACTACTTTTACTCATGTAGTCACTTTTGTTTATATTTCAATGGCTAAAGTAAGTCACATGACTAAGTCTGAAATGATTGGAATATGGATATATATATAAAATATTTTCTCACACAAGGACAGAACATTTGTGAAAAATAGCACATACTTCTACATAGATATCTAACTGAAGAAACTTCAAGTACAAAGTTCCAGAAATAAGAACACAGGTGGTGTGGTGGTGATTTTTTAAAGGAGGCGGCAATTAGTTGATAAAAGATAATATTTTGACTGTTACTTTAGCAAGATATAAGACTGGAGAGATAAGCAGGAGCCAGATAATAGGGGACCTTGTCACCACCTTGAATTTTATCTTGAAGAAAATGATAAAATTGATTAGAAATCATATTATCTCATACACTTTCTTCCCAAGTCTCATAATTTGAGGCCCTTACTTGAAATTTTAAGACCACTGCAATGACCACTTGCAAGTCTTCTAATCCTTTATCTTAGGTATAAAGAGCATATATGTTAGTGAGTGTGTGTGTGTCTGTGTGTGTGTATTATCTGAAATATGTGAAACACTAAAATTTTATCTCCTTGAGTAAAATTAAATTTTATAATATCTGCATTAAACACGTAGTAGTTTTTGAGTTGTCTTTTGCTTAATCATTTTAGCATATTGTAAACAAAGCAAGCAACCTGTTCCCTAGGATTCATTATTTTATAAGCCCTCATCATTACTCCTATTTTTCTCCTTCCTGAAGGAAAAGAAAAGGTGGTTATAAAGCATTGTTAATGACACAAATGCAGTTAAATGCATGTTCTACTAGACTCTTAATACCTATTTCATTCCATTATAGAACACTTTTACCAAATAACTCTATGTATTTTTGCGGTACTTTATAGGATCCAAGGATTTTTATGTCACAAAGCAGAGTATGTTGTTTCTACACACACACACTTATTCCAACTTCTGATTGTATTGTTCCAAATTCTGTTATTGGAACTATCAATGAACACTTTGAACTAAATGCTAACATTTGAAATTCAATTGATTGTGAATAAAATTCATATTTTATTCAAAACATCCGAAAATCCGGGCACTCAAGCTCACAATTTAGCAAGATATTAGTTTTCTCCTGCTGAATATTGACTAAACTTCCAGTTGATTTGTCATTTTTGATTATATACATACAATTCTATTACTTTTCCAGCCTGTATAAACATTTCCATTTGAGATCCAGATTATGTCATCCTTTCATTTTTTTTTCCGTGACTCCTTCTAGAGTTTCTTAAGAAAAATTTCCATGAAAAATAATTCATTTCCTCAAAATGTCATTTTTTTCATTGACTATTTGAATTGTTACAAGTATGCCTATTATTCAACCCAGTTTGAATGAAGTTTATGTGAATACAAACAACTTAGATGTACAAACACTATCATCAAACATGAAAGAACATCATGTAAAATAAGAATTAGTTAAGATGTTCAGAAACAAAGACACCGACTGATGGGTACAAAAACATATTGTATAAATACAGGAAGTCATTTATGTTTTTGTTAGGCTCTGCTGCACAGCAAATCAGCACAACATTAATAGCTTAAGAAAATCACCTTTTATTTTGGTCCCTGTTGAGTTGGTTGGCTGCATGGTTCTTCTGATGTAGGCAAAATAGCAAATCTCTGTCACAATCATTCATGCAATGTCAGTCAATAGTCTGGTACTTAGTGGAGTGTTGGCTACAACAACAGGAATGACTTTGCTTTTATCTGTCATCATCCAGCCAGCTTCTCCACATGATAGTCCCCAGGTTCAAACAGTCAGAAGACGGGATTTTTGGAAGTTCTCTCGAGGTATTGGATTGAAACATGTGCCATGTCACAAAGCAATTTCCAAGACCAGCCAAGTTCAAGGTGTAGAAAAGTAGATTCGACCCCCAATAGTAAGCAAACTGAAAATTGTTGTCGTTATTTTTGTAATCTACCAAGCAGCAATAAATTGTTTCTTATTTACCAGAAAGTGCCCCTCAATAGCACATGCAAGAGCTGGGAAAAAATTTCCTCAGGTAAATTCACCTATGTATGTATGGTAAGACACTGCTTCTACTCCGCTCATCAGCAAAACAATTTGTAACATTTTCATTAGTTTCCTAGAATTTTAATTAACTCTCCAATGATTTGTTTTCCTCTAAAAATTCTGTAAAGTTTACTGTTACTAGTAGTATAACTATGGAGATAATATAAATATGTGTGATCTATCAGCCAGTATGAGAGTGCAACTAGCTCTTTCTACCTTCTCTTCTGATTATCTTTTCCTATTTAACTCAAGAGTTTTTATAACAAAGTTTTATTGTAATGTTTTGTCACTAGTTATTTCAGTTTCCTTGCAGCATTTCCAATTACTTACAGTTTAACAGAAAAAGACCGCATATAAGCCACATGTCCCACTTTATTTTGCTATGGACATATAAACTTAACAAAATCTAGGTGTGTTTATAGAATGGAAGCAGGTGAAGCATCATGCGACATGTATTTTTTCTTTGCTCACTAATAGTTTTCAAAAGACATACAGCTACTGGTTACAGTCTCTGAGTAGGAGCTGTTCTGCCAAATTTGAGAAAACATCCTATTACAAGCTACTGTTTCCATTCTCAGATTTATACCAAATTTCCAGCAATTTTTAAATATGTTCCCTTTCTATAAAAGAAATGTTTTCTTGTAGATTATATTTCTATGACTTCTGATTCTGACCCAACACTTTTGTTTTTTTTTTCTGAATTATAATAAAATATTGGCTTGGTCCAAGGTTATTATCACAAATCTATTTCTCTGCATTCCCCTTTGACAAATTTAAGGTGTAAAAATTAATAGCTTCTGCTTGGGGCAACTCTATTACTATAGGACTACATGCCCAAATCACTGAATAATATATTCACTTTGACAAAACCACCCTGTTTTCCTAGTATTAACCAATCTATTTCCCGAAAACTTTTCTCTTCCACAAGCTGTTTCTTCTATCAATAACTTCCCAGTTGGCCCCAAACTCTAATTTGATTCTGCTTCCTCATTATATTTCACAATGAAGTAATTTCTGAATCTTATTATTCCAATCCTCAAATCAGTCTCTCTATCCTGGTTGCTATTTTCTCTGCCCAATATCCTACCCATCTGGTTTCTAAATTCATCTTTTGAAAAATTCCATCATGTCCAAATAAATATATCCACAATTACACTGATTTAATTGAAGCAAAATTCTGATACTTTACTCTTCTGTTTCAAAAACATGCTGATTCATTAGAGAAATATAAACTATCTTTGCAATCAAAATTCAGTTTGACTTGTCTAATATTCTCCACTGTTCTGTTTATCATGTGTACAGTGGTTCCCCAAGTCCTTTTGTTTAAAATTTTAAAATTTCCTTTCCTAGGATTTTTTTTTTTTAACTTTTCTTTTTGTTATAGCCAAACCATACGCATCCTTCCAGGTCTGTTTCCAAATGTTGTCTTCTGCAGGAACTATTTCATACAATTTATTTACTTCTCTATTCAATGTACTCATCTATTTCACCTGTACTTAACTATTACTGATCACTTTTAATGTGGCTATAACCCATTTGTGCATACGACATATTTCCCATATTAGATAACTGTTTCAAGTTTTATTTCTCCACAACAGAAAGTATGTATAATAGGCAGACAGAGATAGTATTAATTAAATGAGTCAGTAATATAATTTATTAATGGAGTCACTATCCCACATCAGTCTGCTTATCAGTCCCTGCATCCAGCATACACTGTATTCTCTTAAAAGACAAAAAGTATGTTTCATTTTATGCATTAATTATGTGTGTGTGTGATACAGCCATTCACATGGTATGCAGCCTGCCTTCTGGTTAATGCTTCATTCATATTTTTGTAATAACCAAAATGTTCTGGTTTCTCTACTGCCTTCTTAAATACAGCATGATGAACAACCTATTGTTGTCACATTTCTCCATGCTTGAAATTGTATGAGACTAGTATGCATGTCTATATACTGAGAAATCTACTTTCCTTGATAAAGGATATACTTTCATTAGAATTTTTGTTGTCACATTGTATTGCCAATTTATACTCAAATTACAAACAGCTATTCGTCTTTATTTATATATATATCCACTCACATATACATACATATACATACGTGTGTATACAGGCACATAGATATATATACACATATATGAATGTGTATGTTTGCGTATAAATAGTTGTTAAAGATGATCTCATCTTTTTTAAAAGCATTAAGATTTTCAAACTAAGATAGAATTATAGGTATCCCAATTTTAGTTTAGTTATAATTCTTTATCTTATTTAAAGCTTCCTGATAGGATATTTTAGGTTATTTGCTTCACTTTGAATCATAATTATGTTTGAAAAGCACACATGATCAGAACTGGATGTTCTATTATTTGTAGTACCACTACTGTGTAAAGTAATGTTGAATTTTTTCTGGAAACAGTTATGAAAAAGGAACACAGAAATGCAGAAGAAAAACTACTTTTTAAGTGGAATGTATTTTTATACTACATCAAAGCCCTTAAAAAAGCTTGTGCTCTGTAGTGGTTCATGACTTAATACGTGAAACTGAAATAGAATAAAATAGTTATAAAGCTATCTGCTTGCCGTGTCAATTACCAAAAGAGTAGTTTTAAAATCTCACACAAGGGTAGTGTTTTAAAAATTTATTTTGGTGAATCAATTAACATTTACTTTATATATTTTGAGACTCTATATTGTATTAATAAAAAATATAATAGTTATTATATCTTCCCATGGAATTAAACATTTTGTCTTTAATAAAAGATTTACTTCATACAATTAGGTATTGAGAGTAATTTTCCTTTGAAATGATATCTTTGGGTAGTTACTTCTTTTTAATTTTATTTTCAGCTCATTTTATGTTTGATATATAAAAATTGTATATATTTAAGTTGTCCAATGTAATGATTTGATATACATACACATTGTGAAATAATAACCACAATCATGCTAATTAACATATTTATCAGATAGTTATCTGTGTGCTTGTGTGTGTGTGGTGAGAACATTTTAAATCTACTTGTACTAAATGTCAAGAATATTACACAACATAATATACTATAATCACTATGCTGTACATTGGAGCTGCAGAATTTACTCATCTTGCATAACTGATATTTTGTACCCTTTGACCAACATCTCCCCATTTTCCCCACCCCTCAATCTGTGGCAACCACCATTCTACTTTGTTTCTGAGTTTGACTTTTTAAGATTTCATGTATTAGTGAGACCATGCAGTATTTGCCTTTCTGTGACTTATTTCATATTTACATAATGCCTTGCAGGTTCATCTATTAGCACAGATGGCAGAAGTTCCTTCTTTTTTAGGGCTACGTAATATTCCATTTTATATATAGACCTCACTTTATCCATTCGCCCATCAATTGACACTTAATAATATTACAAATCTCGGCTATTGTAGCACTAGAGCAGGCCTGAAGACTTCGGATTCAGGGGCTGGAGCCTAGAGCCAGAGGTGTTGTCCTGGTGATAATGTTTACAGCAGTGGGTCCTATGCTAGAGTAAGCGGCAAAGTCGCGTGCTCATTTTACTCCTGTTTTCCAACACTGAGGACATCTCACTTCATGCTTGTGATGAGGTGACATAGGTAATGTGAAACTGTTTTTCCTACCCTCTTCGGTACATCTCTTCTTTATTTCTGTGCTGCACCAGGAGCTACAATCTCTCACCTGGATTCCATACCTTTTGTGAAGCTATATTAGTACAGTTAGTGGTTCAAGTTGATGTTTTCTGAAGGGACAAACATTGGGAACTCCTATTTCAACATTTTACTTATGTCATGTCGTAAATAAATACTTCTGACATACCCCTGTATTTCCCTAATTTTCTCTTCAACGTGAATAATCTGCTAGTTAAGCC
The DNA here is from genome assembly GCF_009761245.1 of Sapajus apella. Lineage (NCBI taxonomy): Eukaryota > Metazoa > Chordata > Mammalia > Primates > Cebidae > Sapajus > Sapajus apella. The sequence goes on from NW_022436945.1 coordinate 45,121,733, forward strand.
ATATATTGGGTTTATATTTATTACAATTTTAATTTTTACATTCAAAACTTACATTTGCTTCTTTTTCACATTTACATGTCACCTGATTATATTTGACATTTTTGCTTTATCTTTGATATATCTTATGTGCATATTTTAAAATTCATTTCTATAATTCCATAATCTGAATTGCAAAAGCCTATTTATTTTCTGATTGTTGACTCTAAGCTTTTGTTTTCCTTGAAATTTTGTCTAATATTTGAAGCATGTTTTGAAGTAAAGTTCTGCCAGGGTTGTTTAATGAAATTTCTAAAAGTAATCTAAAAGATTGCCCTGACTCAAATCATTTTAAGTTAAATTATCTGAGATTTAAAAAAAAAAAAATTACATGGGAAACATCAATTGAAAATGCAAAGATGATAAGGCATAGTTGTGGTTATAAATTCTCAAAGGGACATTTTTTGCCTTAACATAGAAATAGGTTTTAGATAGGTAATTGTATTTGTTGTATTTTTAGGAATACTGGAGTTGATTTTTTATACATACTTTGGTAAGCTTTGTAACGCTGTGATGTCTCATTTTTATGTGGAGGTTCTATTAGAGTCCCTGGCTATAGTATATCTTAGCTTTAGCTATTGCTTTTTTGCCTGATGCAGCTGTTCCGAGCATAGCGAAAACCATAAGTGTTTTGTTTGTTTTTTATACTTTCTACATGCTAAGAATTACAGTTTCACTAATTTTAAATTCTTGAAAGATTATATTTACAACTGCCTGACAATGAATATAACTGTATTAATACCTATCTCTAAATTTGCATTGGCCTGTCTAGATATAGACAAATTAATACAGATCTATCTATATAAATATGTGTATATAGATATGTGTTCATAGTTATACATATATACATATATATGTGTTCACAGACATATATGTATATTATATACACATATATAATATATATACATGTGTATATTATATATACACAAATATAATATATACATGTATATATGCATAAATATAATATACACATGTATATATATAATATATGTATGTAATGCTCATCCACTTACAATCAGGTCTCATTTCATTAAAGCCATTGTAATTTGAAAATATCATAAATTGAAAATGCATTTAGTACATCTAACTTATTGAGCATCATAGCTTAGCCTATCCTACCTTAAAAGTGCTCAGAACACTTTAAGCTGGGCAAAATAATCTTACACAGAGGCTATTTTACAATATACTGTTGAATATCTCATGGAATTTATTGAATACTGTACTTAAGTGAAAAACAGAATGCTTGTGTAGATACTCAAAGTACAATTTATACTAAATTTGTATCACTTTTGCACCATTGTAAAGTCTAAAAGTTATTAAGTTGAACCACTGTAATTTGTGGACCTCCATATTCAAAACTTCATTGTCATTTTCAGTTGCTATATCTCTTCCCTGTCTTTTAATCTTATTACTAATATTATAACACCTAATATGTAGTGATATTCTAAGTATTTCAAGTCATTATCTCATTCAATACTTAAAATACCTCCTTGAAAATGTTCTATGATGTCTATTTTTATATGAAGTAACTGAAGTTTTTGGTTACATAACCTGCCAAAGATTCTATATCACAGAATTTTCAAAGCTTAAAGTTGAACTCAGTGTATTTTCCACCAAAAGTCATATAATTAACCATGAAATATTCGATTTTTAATAATAATATGCTATTTTATTATTAGATTATAAGACAATTTTGAGTGCTGATTTAAAAACTGAGGACCATGTGTCATGCTGACACATTCTTATGTTTCATAATATGATTTACAATAAATCTCTCTGTACCACCCTGGTTCTAACTGTAAATGAGGAAGCAAATGTGTGTACATTCTTTCATAGGAAAATTGGGGATTTGTCTGTTAATTGGCTTTGAGATCCTAGTATTAAAGGTTTAAGTACTATCTTTATTAAAGATAAAAACTAATTAAAATTTTAATCTCAAGTAATCTTACAATTAAGGGTTGTCTCTTAAATTTATGTAATGGTTCATTTAAATAAACTGGATCTTTATAGTTCTGTGCCCCTTTTCTTTCACCTTTCCTCTTATTTGATTTTCATTCTAGTTTCTGTCATTAGTCAGTGTCAAAATCATTTTCTTATTATTTTTGCAGAATATTACAAATGAAATTTTTCTTATTTGGATTAAGAATAATGATAGTTTAATTTCATTATGGACAAGATGCCTGTGTCATAACATTTTTCAAGCAAGATTCAGAAATCCTAGTCTAATGACTTAACAAATTTTGGAGGAAAAGGGAGATCTACACCATCAACAACATTATTTCTAAGCATATTTAGGAAATTATAACTGGAATAATGAAACCACAACAATTATTAACATGGTTCTAGATACTCTCTAATTGCCCATTACACTACTGTTTATTCCATGTGAGTTTGGATAGGAAAACAGATTTGGTACTGGTGTTGGATTTCCATAAAAAAAATTAAAAATCTTTGACATGCTAGGATATTTTTTTCTTCTCAAAGAAATTCAACTGGTCTGGAAAAGCACCCATGATCTAGATAGAGACTCTCTCCATTAAGGTATTGCACGGTTGCAGAATTCTAAATTAAATGATATCTCCTAATATACTTTGATTAAATAAGTTAATTAGTAGATAAAATATCAGAAATATCATTGAAAGGGAACACCCCACTATACATACATGTATATATTTAGACCAAATTTATTGTAGCCAAGAAGGAGTGCTAAGCAATTAATTTTGTTTACACTCTTCTAATAACAAATTTCTAAAATCAAATATATATATATATATACATATAAACATTTATGAAAGAGTAATTATGACATATATATCAGATAATATTGTACATATAAAAGAAACATGACATCTACTTCTGCTGTTTGTATAATCTAATTTAGGGAATATAAAATAAATCTTTAAATTCTTACACTTTTTTTTAAGACAATATGACATAGTTGGAGACTTGGAACTTGCAGAACAGAAACATTTTACTTTGTTATGTTAAGTGAAGGCTTTCTCTCTAGAAAAATGGAATTTAAACCTGATATTTTTAAAATGCGAAGGATTTGAGCTACTACTGTGTTTTAGGTCTGAATTAAAGATTCCCTCTTAGAACATAGCTCCACCAGCGAGTTCCTAGTACTTCTGTCTGGGTGTCCTCCTATACGGTAGTCCACTTCAATCCAAGTAAGTGCTCCTCTTCCTATGTTGAGCCCTTAAAATATAGGTTTACTGAATGTTTGGTTTTCACCAATGTTTTCATATTTCATTTGTAGCCTTTCTCTCAATGAGCTTCTAAGCTGTTTAAGCTTTATTCCTAAAAGCCAATGATTTCATATTCATATTCATGTTCAGAACACAGATGTATAAGTCTAGCTGTCTATCCAACCTATCTACCTGATTGTGTCACACCATCTAAAATTCAACATAAAGAAAAAAACTGCAATATTTATTGGTATACGTAAAGTATGATATTTTTTAAAATTTTGTTTTTAGTACTATTATCATCCACCATTTTTCCCCAAGTGAGAGAACTGAGATTGCTCTGTTCCATTCTCCCCGATATTCTTCAAATATGATTAATTATCAAGTTTTCCTGATTAAATATTCTTTATATTTCTGAATATATATCTGAAATGGTTTGCCTGTATTCCCACTCAAATCTCACCTTGAATTGTAATTCTCATAATCCCCATGTGTCATGGGAGGGGCCTGGTGGGAGGTAATTGAATCATGGGGGCAGTTTCCCCCATACTATTCTCATGATGGTACGTTTTCACAAGATCTGGTGGTTTTACAAAAAGCTTTTCGCCCTTTTGTTATGCACTCCTCCATCCTGTCATTATGTGAAGAAGGACATGTTTGCTTCCCCTTCTGCCATGATTGTAAGTTCCCTGAGACCTTCCCAGCCATACAGAACTGTGAGTCAATCAAACCTCTTTCATTTATAAGTTACCAGGTCTCAGGCAGCCTTTTATAGTAGCGTGAGAATGGACTAACACAATACTCTCTTGTTGATTCCCATACCCACTGCCATATCTCAGAACCTCCACATTTCTACCTGTACTATTGCAACTCATTGTCCTCATCTTTTTTGCTGAAGTCTTTTTCCAGCCCAGCTTACATTTCCAACACTATGTTTGCTAATTTAATATTTCTACATAGAGATCTGTTTATGTTATTGCCTGTTCAAATTCCTCATTAATACTCTGTCACCTGTTTATGATTTATTTTTAACTGCCCATTGGTCACTAATGGCTTTTAATTGATGGTAACACGTAAGTTTCTTGATTGCATTTGTTAACTTTTTATCTATGCTTTTAATCATGGTTTTAACCTCTGCTTTGCATAAATTTACTATGAACTTTGACTCCTGAAGAATTCCAATTTGTTTCTTAATTCTCAGATTAAGCATGCGTTACAGTCTCAGTTCATCTCTAACTTTTTGGTAGATTTTATTTTCCATGGAACTCATTTATTTTCACATTTCTCATTTTTGCACTTTTTTTCTATGCCAAATATCTAGCAAAAGGATATGGCAATATGTAAGTTATTTATTATCTATTTATCGAATTAGTTTACTAATCAATTGATAACAATAGTGGCTATGTAGACTATTGTATGTACTGCAAGGCAGTACAGATAAAGGCTATCAGTGAAACAGTAACTTGGATTGGGGTTAAGACAAACCCCAGACACTGGAGAAGCTGAATCAATTGTAAAGGAGCTGTGAAAATGCTTCATACATTATGTAAATTTCTCATCAAGAAAAATAAGCTAAAACAATTTTCTGGAAGTCATACCCGGTTGGTTAGTGTGAGATAGAATGAAGGGAAAAAGTCTAATATGGGAAATCACAGAAATGTCCAGATGAGAGTTTGAATCCTCCTGTCCGTGTTCAGCCTGACTAGCCTTCAGCTGAATGTTAAATTTTTTAGCTACAGTTGATCAAAGCAAACTATTATCAAATATCTATATAAGCAGATGAAATTGAGGGAAGACCTATCAGCACAGAATCAGGAAAAGAAAAGGTGTGTATGGGTTGTACAAAAGAGTAAAATTTATTTAAAGTTAGATTTCATACATATGCAGTTCTCATTCCTTGCCTTTCCAATTGATAAGATACTTTGTTGGGCACTGGATATTAACTAGAAAAAAAGATTTTCATATTCTCTTACCCATACATTTTCTGTCAAGTTGGAAGAGATAGTCAATAATACATTAATATATGTGGGTATAGTTTTAATTCTAAATAATTATATAATTAATGGCTGTAATATATTACATTCTATGGTTTTCATGTGTTCCTTAAAAGTTCATGTGTTGGAAACAATCTTACAACAGCATTGGAAGGTAAGGACCTAATAAGAAGTGATGAGGTCATGAGAGCAGATCCCTCATAAAAGAATGTGGTCAATGCAGGAGCTGGTTGAAAATGAATTATTATAAAGGTAACTGGGCCCCTGCTGCCCTTCTCTTTCACAGACACTTGCTTGACCCTTCTTCCTTCTGTTCTTCCACCATGGGATGGAATGGCCCAAGGCCCTCACCAGATTCTAGCCCCTCAATGGTGGACTCTCCTGCATCCAGAACCGCAAGCTGAATTAATATCTCTTCATTATAAATTACCCAGCCTGAAGTATTATTTTATGGGGACAGAAAATGGACTAACACTGTATTGAGAAATGATAGAAGATTTTAATTAAGATGTGCATTTACACTGATGTCTAACATAAATTATCCAAATAAAAACGGTATATGTGAGGGAGGGGGTTGGCCTTGTAAGGAGTGGCTAAGATTCTGGCATGGAAAAAAGCTTGGAACTTCTGAAGAATGGCTGAAAACTCAGTGCAGGTGAAATGTTGAAAGACGAGGGTGGGTGACACCAGATGTGGCTGGAAGAGTAGGCAGGGGTTTACTGTTTATGGACCAAGATGAGAAGCCATGCCACCACTATACGATTTTCTTACATCCACTGAAAACGGAGCATGCTACACAAAAGGGATGTGTGTGAATTGAACCACTAGGACTTACGGAAAACACAATAGCAAATGGGAAAATGGCCAGGGACAGAGGAGTGAGGTAAGTAAATATAAACTACAGTTTCTTAAGAGATGAGCCCAGTGTAGCCCACAAAGAGTAGAGAGAGGTATCTTGAGTCTCTTGGCTCTTCTTAAGCTCTATCATCCAATCAGATATTTAGAAATATAAACATGTAAAAATGTGTATGTGTTCATTTCTTTGAAATGAGTTTATTTGAATTGTAGTTCTTTCTTCAAGTCTAAGCATTCAACTTATGGATTGTCTTTCAGCCCAAATAGTTCTAAAACTGAGACATCTACTCTTTAAAAGGGATAGTGTCTAGGCTTTGTCCACACTCCCAAAATAATCAAATTAAATCAAAATTCTTACGGGGTATCTAGTTTAATTCTTTAATCCACAGAAGAAGAAACTAAAACCTCAAAGTAGTCATATCTCCAAGCACCTTAGAAAGCAAAAATTACATTTAAAACAGATTTTTAATTTTTACAATGAATAAAATTTTCCAGGAGCACAATAAATAAATATAGAATGAAGAGCCAAGATATATTATGATAGAATCAGTAAAGTCATAAAAGTTGTTTATTTGCATCCTGCCATACATTATGGGAAGGTAAGTCTTATTTTCTTTCAGGCCATGTTGATGATTTTATATTGCCTTTGGGGAATTTCTTTTTTTTTCATTATACCTTAAGTTCTGGGATACCTGTGCAGATCATGCAGGATTGTTACATAGATATACACATGCCATTGTGGTTTGCTGCATCCATCACCCCATCACCTACATTAGGTATTTCTCCTAATGTTATCCCTCTGCAATCTCCCCATTCCCTGCTTTCCCTCCCCTAGCCCCACTCCACCCACAGCAGATGCCAGTGTATGATGTTCCCCTCCCGGCGTCCATGTGTTCTCATTGTTCAACACCCACCCATGAGTGAGAACATGCAGTATTTGGTTTTCAGTTCTTGTGTCAGTTTGCTGAGAATGATGATTTCCAAATTCATCTTTGTCCCAGCAAAGGACATTAACTCATCCTTTGTTATAGCTGCATAGCATTCCATGGTGTATATGTGCTACATTTTCTTTATCCAGCCTATCATTGGTGGACCTTTGGGTTGGTTCCAGGTCTTCGCTATTATAAACAGTGCTGCAATGAACGTACATGTCCATGTGTCTTTATAATAGAATGGTTTATAATCCTTTGGTTATATACCCAGTAATGGGATTGCTGGGTCAAATGGAATTTCTATTTCTAGGTCCTTGAGGAATCGCCACACTGTCTTCCACAATGGTTGAACTAATTTACACTACCACCAGCAATGTAAAAGTGTTCCTATTTCTCCACATCCTCTCCAGCATCTGTTGTCTCCAGATATTTTAATGATCATCATTCTAACTGGCATGAGATGGTATCACAATGTGGTTTTGATTTGCATTTCTCTAATGACTAGTGATGATGAGCATTTTTTCATATGTTTGTTGGCCTCATAAATGTCTACTCTTGAAAAGTGTAGTTCATATTCTTTGCTCACTTTTGGATGGGTTTGTTTGTTTTTTCTTGTAATCCTGTTTTAGTTCTTTGTAGATTCTGGATATTAGTCCTTTGTCAAATGAGTACCTTACAATTTTTTTTTCCCATTCTGTTGATTGCTGGCTCACTCTAATGATGGTTTCTTTTGCTGTACAGAAGCTCTGTAGTTTAATTAGATCCCGTTTGTATATTTTGGATTTTGTTGCCATTGCTTTTGGTGTTTTAGTCATGAAGTCCTTGCCTATGTCTCTGTCCTGAATGGTATTGCCTAGCTTTTCTTCTAGGGTTTTTAGGGTGTTAGGTCTATGTTTAAATCTTTATTTCATCTGGAGTTAATTTTAGTGTAAGGTGTCAGGAAGGTGTCCAATTTCAGCTTTCTTCACATGGCTAGCCAGTTTTCCAACATCATTTATTAAACAGGGAATCCTTTCCCCATTGCTTGCTTTTGTCATGTTTACCAAAGATCAGATGGCTATAGATGTGTGGTGTTGCTTCTGAGGCCTCTGTTCTGTCCAGTGGTCTATATCTCTCTTTTGTTACCAGTACCATGCTGTTTGATGTCTGTAACCTTGTAGTATAGTTTGAAGTCAGATAGCGTGATGCCTCCAGCTTTGTTGTTTTTACTTAGGATTGTCTTGGCTATGTGGGCTCGTTTGTGGCTCCATATCAAGTATAAGATGGTTTTTTTCAGTTCTGTGAAGAAAGTCCTTGGTAGCTTGATGGGGATAGTATTGAATCTGTAAATTACTTTGGCCAGTATGGCCATTTACACCATACTGATTCTGCCTAACCATGAGCATGGAATGTATTTCCTTCTGTTTGTCTTATTACCTTGAGCAGTGGTTTGCAGTTCTCCTTGAAGAGTTCCTTCCTGTCCTTTGTTAATTGTATTCCTAGGTATCTTATTCTCTTTGGAACAATTATGAATGGGAATTCACTCATGATTCGGATCTGTTTGTCTGTTATTTGTGTACAGGCATTCTTGTGAATTTTGCACATTGATTTTGTATCCTGAAACTTTGCTGAAGTTGCCTATCATCTTAAAGAGATTTTGCGCTGAGATGATAGGATCATGTAAATATACAATTGTATCATCCAAAAATAGAGACAATTTAGCTTCTTTCCCTAATTGAATATTCTTTATTTATTTTTCTTGCCTGATTTTTCTGGCTAGAACTTCCAATAATATGTTGAATAGAAATGTTGAGAGAAGGCAACTTTGTCTAGTGTCAGTTTTCAGAGGGAATGCTTCCAGTTTTTTCCCATTCACTATGATGTTGGCTATGGGTTTCTCATAAACAGCTTTTATCATTTTGAGATACATTCCATCAATACCTAGTTTATTGAGAGTTTTTAGTATAAAGGACTGTTGAATTTTGTTGATAAGATAATCATGTGGTTTTAGTCTTTGGTTCTGTTTATGTGATGGATTACATTTATATATTCGCATATGTTGATCCAGCCTTGCATCTCCTAGATGAAGCCTACTTGATCATGAGGGATAAGCTTTTTGATGTGCTGTTGCATTTGATTTGCCAGTATTTTATTGAAGATTTTCAAATCGATGTTCATCATGGATATTGGCCTGAAATTTTCTTCTTTAGTTGTGTCTCTGTCAGGTTTTGGTATCAGGATGATGTTGGACTCATAAATGAGTTAGTGAGGATTCCCTCTTTCTGTATTGTTTGGAATACTTTTAGAAGGAATGCTACCAGCTCTTTTTTGCATGTCTGGTAGAATTTGGCTTTGAACCCGTCTAAACCTGGACTTTTTTGGTTGGTAGGCTATTAATAACTGCCTCAACTTCAGACCTTGTTATTGGTCTATTCAGGGATTCAACCTCTTCCTGGAATAGTCTTGGGAGGGTGTAAGCGACCAGGAATTTATCCATCTCTTCTAGATTTACTGGTTTATTGAGTAGAGTTGTTTGTAGTATCTCTGATGGTAGTTTGTATTTCTGTGGAATTGGTGGTGACATCCCCTTTATCATTTTTTATTGCATCTATTCTACTCTTTTATTTTTTATTAATCTGGCTAGTGGTCTGTTTATTTTGTTGAACTTTTCAAAAAGCCAGCTCCTGGATTCACTGATTTCCTAAAGGGTTTTTTTGAGTCTCTATCTCCTTCAGTTCTGCTCTGATCTTAGACATTTCTTGTTTTATGCTAGCTTTTGAATTTGTTTGATAGTACTCCTCTAGTTTTTATTAATGTGAAGATAAGTTTTGATTTTAGATCTTTCCTCCCTTCTAATGTGGGCATTTAGTGCTATAAATTTCTCTCTAGACACTACTTTAAATGTGTCCTAGAGATTCTGGTATGTTGTGTCTTCATTCTCTTTGGTTTCAAAGAACATCTTTATTTCTGCCTTCATTTCATTATTTATCCAGCAGTCATTCAGGATCAGGTTGTTCAGTTTCTATGAAGTTGTGCAGTTTTGAGTGGTTTTCTTACTCCTGAGTTCTAACTTGATTGCACTGTGATGTGAAAGACTGGTTGTTATGGTTTCCATTCTTTTGCATTTGCTGAGGAGTGATTTACTTCCAATTATTTGGTCAATTTTGGAACATGTGTGATGTGGTGCTGAGAAGAATGCATACTCTGTGAATATAGGGTGGAGAGTTCTGTAGATTTCTATTAGGTTTGCTTGGTCCAGATCTGAATTGGAGTTCTGTATATCCTTGTTAATTTTCTGTGTCATTGATCTATCTAATATTGACAGTGGAGTGTTAAAGTCTCCCACTATTATTGTGTGGGTCTAAGTCTCTTTGTAGGTCATTAAGAACTTGCTTTATGTATCTGGGTGCTCCTGTATTGGGTGCCTATATATTTAGGATAGTTAGATTTTCTTGTTGCATTGATCCCTTTACCATTATGTAATGCCTTTCTTTGCCTCTTTTGATTTTTGCTGGTTTAAATTCCGTTTAATCAGAGACTAAAATTGAAACTCCTGTTTTTGTTTTGTTCTCCATTTGCTTGGTAAATCTTCCTGCATCTCTTTATTTGGAGTCTATGTGTGTCCTTGCATGTGAAATGGGTCTCCTGAATGCAGCACACTGAGGAGTTCTGACTCTATCCAATTTGCCAGTCTGTGTCTTTTGATTGGGGCATTTAGCCCATTTACATTTAAGGTTAATATTTTTATGTGTGAATTTGATCCTGCCATTTTGATGCTAGCTGGTTATTTTGACGGTTAGTTGATGCACTTTCTTCATTGTGTCAATTGTCTTTACCATTTGGTACTTTTTTCCAGTGGCTGGTACTGATTGTTCCTTTCCATGTTTAGTGCTTCCTTCAGGAGCTCTTGTAAGGCAGGGCTGGTAGTGACAAAATCTCTCAGCAATTGCTTGTCCATAAAGGATTTCATTTCTCCTGCATTTATGGAGCTTAGTTTTTCTGGGTGTGAAATCCTGGGTTGAAAGTTCTTTTCTTTAAGGATGTTGAATATTGGGCCCCACTCTCTTCTGCCTTGTCAAGTTTCTGCTGAGAAATCCACTGTGATTCTGATGGGCTTCCCTTTGTGGGTAACCAGACCTTTCTGGCTGCCCTTATCATTTTTTCTTTATTTCAACCCTGGTGATTCTGATGATTATGTGTCTTACGTTGCTCTTCTTGAGAAATATCTCTGTGGTGTTCTCCGTATTTCCTAGATATGAATGTTGGCCTGCCTTGCTAGGTTGGTGAAGTTCTCCTGGATAAGAAGAGTGTTTTCCAGCTTGGATTCACTCATTCCCTCACATTCAGGTAAACTGATCAAACCAGGCTGTCCAGGTTTGTGCTGGAAATCCATGGTGCTGGCTAAAATGGCAGCTCATTTTTGTGCTGGAAACCTACAGGGCTTGTTGGCCCCAGTGGGAATCTTCTGCTCTGTGGGCTCTAAAGACCATGGGAGAAGCACGGTATCTGAGCCGGAGTGCCAGAGTGTCTTGTGAAAGTCCCCAATGGCCTCCCTTGGGTAGGATGGGACATCCTCCTGCCCGTGGCACTTCCCGGGTAAGGCAGCACTCCACCCTGCTTCCGTTTGCCCTCCTTGGGCTATACTCACTGTTCAACCAGTCTCATTGAGTTGAACCTCGTACTTCTGCTGGAAATGCAGAAATCAGTCTCTTTCTGCATTTCTCTCGCTGGGATCTGTGCTCTGGAGCTGTTTCTATTCAGCCATCTTGGTGGAAGTCCCCTTTGGATAATTTCTTGGACTTTATTATATATATCTCATTTGGGGTCTTAAATCATGATCCTCTTTTCCTTCTGATAATCGGTTAATTTTTTGTTGTTTTTGTTTTCTTTTTCCAGGTACCTTGATTAATAGTTTCATTATTATATAACTGAAAATTATCTAGTGAGTTAAGTAGGATGATAATTTGACCCCAATTGAGGAAAGCTTTGTTGATGAACAATTAAATTTTTATTTTTAATTGCTAGAAACAGTACTATCAAAGCTTCTTAAATGTTCTTGTTTAGAATTTCTTTCCATGCAATTATAACTATTTACAGTCAAGTGCTGAACAACTCAAACTAATGATACCATTTATTAGAGAAAGTCATTTAATGGGTAGATGTTAACTGTGTCCCCGAAACAAAAGACTTCACGTGAAAGTATTATTATTCTGCTGTTCCTAACCGTTGAAATACTTGTTTTCTTCGTAATTAGCAGGACTCTATCCAAATAAAGGTGGCCTACTCACGGAATTTATATTTTACTGTTGAATAGATCCTGCATTGCTTAATATGTAAAATGTCACACATACATTGTTTTAGTTGAAGTTTAGCATTGTTCTGTTTACCACACTTATCAGAACATGTTTCTTAAAGCGACTTTTGAATAGATATGCAAAAAATATTTTAAACATGGCATACCAAACAGAAGTCATCATTAGTTCAAGCACTACAATAATCAAATTTATAATCCTGAATTTTGTTTTTGTTTTAAAGGGTAGTAGAAATACAAACAGAAATGCACATAATTAATTATTTTCTTAAGTAAGCTGTAGGAAAGTTACAGCTTACAGTAAAATTACAGTACAGTTATAGTCATAGCTATAGTAAAGTTAAAGCTTATTTAAGAAAATCATCTATTATGTGCATTTGTAATAGTATAGCAAAGGAGAGTTTTTAAACTGAAATTCAAAGACTGTACTCTTGATTCTTTATCTTTTAATTGAAGCCCATTTGAATACCTGCTTTTGAAATTGACAGAATAATACTTTAAGAGCTAGTGAAATATAATAAGCACACCATAGTATACTAACTATATATGAGTTGCAAAAAAAAAAAGAAACCCACAAAATAAAATCAAATATGTTCAGTTATACAGCAAATTGAGAAGACAGGGAAAAAGGAAGAGAAAAAGAGAGAGAGACAGAAAGAGAGGACAGATAAGAGTCAGAAAGAGAGAAATAATCCTAATATTTCTCATAATACAATTGCTTCATTCAGCTACTCAATAGTTAAAACAAAATGGTTTTCTCATTTCCATATTTGAATCTTTATGCATTATGACATTTTTGTCCTGTGCTGACCCTTGTGAGGGAACCACACTGCCCTATATCTCTTGTCCACTTGAGTTGGAAGGAGTCGTTTCATTTTCTCAGTTTTTATAATAATTATAGATGGTGTTAAAGCAATAATTTTCCCAAGTTTAGACCTTAAGTATAAACTTAATTATCTGTATGTCAAAAATCTCTAGCTACATTTTTTTTCCTGAAGTACCAAAAATCAGTGTCAGGCTGTGATACTAAGACTTTACTTCTCTTCAACAAATATTTTCATTGTCTGCTACCTCAGAAAAGATTTCCTTTCTTTCTTCTTCCTTTTTGGGGTAAAATCTGTCTTTTAGTACTAATTGGAGGTATTTTCATCAAGAACAACTATATGATTTAATATTTTTATTATGGGATAGATTTCCTGGTAGGTAGAAGTGACTGCTTGTTTCATACTAGCTGGCATAGTTCATTAAACTTATAGGCAAATGTTTTTTCCGTTTGCTAGTTGGGGTGGAAATAAACAGAAAAAATATGACATCTGTATGTTCACTAGATTAAGGCAGCCCTCTTAGAGTAGGGGCTAGTTTGGTTTTTTGTTTTTGTTTTTGTTTTTCCTATTCCAGTTAAGCATTGACTGGAATATTAAATTCTTTCTTGCTTTCACTTCAAGAGATATATTGTCCCTGTAATTGTAACTTAGTGAATATTTCTCCTCTGAGATTTAAGGTCCCAACATTCCAGAATCTTGAACTTCTGGGGCAATTAATGACATCATGTCTAGATGAAGTAAGCAAAAAAATAAATAAATAAACTCTGTGTCACCTGGACTATAATAAAACAATCGGTAAGTTTTGGACTATTACAGCAGATGCCAAATTGATTTTCTTAAGTATTATAATGTCTCTTCCATAAGCTGTGAACTTCAACACACATATTGGCAGAGACATTGCTTCTGTCACACCTTTATCCTGCTCAAAAGTATTATTGATCTCCATTACTTGTCAAGTATATTTAGAAGTCCTTAGTTATTAATCGAGGTACCTACAGCAGTGTGATACTGTGAATATCAGATAACGTGATTTTTACACAACCTGCACAGCAATGTATTTGTATCCAATAATATGGACCAATTCAATAGTACCTAATTGAACATCAAAAAAGAAGATTTTAATGAGATTTGCAAATGTGTCGAAAATTCTAGAGAGGAAATCATTAAAGCATGAGCATTTGGAAAAATGGCAAAATAAATCAAAAGAAGAAGGACTAGAGGGTTATGAGAAAGTCCAGAAAGTAAAGCTGAATATGAGAATGGTCTTGGCTTCAATAGGAGAAAAAAAATGGATTAAGATCCATCACATAATCTGGGGTCAGAGCTGATGATTTTAGCATAAGACAGTCTCTTACTTGTATTCTGTTACCAGAAAGGAACAGGCTTATGCTGAAATCATCAGCTTTCACCAATTTCCCCCGATCCTCATAGTCAACTTTCAGAGGAGTTAAATGGAAATGAAGATAAAGCTTATTAGATTAAGCATCAAATTACTGTGAAGTGAGGATATTGTATTGATCCTCAAAAAATACAAAATATAGATTCTACTAATTTGGAGAGAGGATTCAAATTTAGTACATTAAATGTGAGTAATTAGACTAAAACCGTTGGTGCTAAATTCATAGAAGAAATCAGTCACAAGTAAAAAATAAAAGCCCCTTGAAGTCTAATTTTGCCTCCTTGAGTGCTAGTTGTATTTGTCTGAGACCACATCTCAATTAATTCTCAAGTTCCACTTTGTCAAATATAAAAACATTAGACATCATACACCTGAATTATTCATCTCTACAAAAAGCAAACTGTAGCTGCTTTCAATCTCTTCATAGGTGCTTTTTGAAAATAAGAAAAGGTTATTGTTGTTCTCTGGGAAATTGACTAATATGTACTAATCTTCAACATCCTGTCTAAAAAGTGATAAAAGTGACTATAATCCCTGAGATTAAAAAACTAGCAAGGAATGTATTGTGTGCATGTAAGTGTGCATATGGATATTACTTAGAAAATAAAGACTCAGGGCTAAATTTAAATGAATGATTAGAGAGAAAAAAATTAGAAATATAATCTATGTATTTATAATGATATTTATAAATTCCAAGGTGAGTACAATAGTATTTGTCCTAGAAATTATGAATGGCTCTAAGTAAATGTTCCTCTATTTCACCATCAAATAACTAAATAAATAAATAAATTGACATAAAAAAGTAAAATAAATAAGAAAGTGCCAAACATTTTTGCAGCATTTCTGCAGTGCAGTATTTTGTTTCTAACAATTCAGTACAAAGAAACTTGATATGAGACTGATCATGCCTTCTTACCAATATTCTAGAACCCTTGCTTATCAGAGAGTTTTTCTGAGGTCCTTCAACACTCCTGGCTTGTATATATGTGACATATCTATAAAATTGTGGACTAGTTAGTAATGACTTAATTAGTGTGCCGATTTGGGTTCTCCAGAAGGCATACCAAAAACAAATTCAAAGTAAAAAGTAATTATTTGGGAAAATGCATGCAAAGGATAAAGAAGAGATAAGGGAGAGTAGGCATTGTGAAACTGTAAAAGGAGTTTAGGAAAGGAGACGGAATGATAAGGAAAGAAGAAGCAATAATAAGAAAAGCCTCAAGACTACAATGGACTTTTATCAAAATTTTGGCCAGATCCACAAGAAGCCACAGTGCAAGAATTGTTATTAGAAGATCCGGTGTTGGGGAAATTGCCCTGGCTTTATGTCTCCTCTGTGTTTAGTCACCGTCTGCAAGCAGCCCAGGCAGAGCTCTTGGTGTGAATGCTTAATGGGTTCTGAAAGTGAGACATCTGGAGACTGCGAGCCCATTGTGCTCCTCACAGCTGGATCACTCCTGAATTGTGAGGTCTGAGTAATGCACTACTACAATGACTTCTATAAAAAATATATCACAGGTTTCCCCCCTCATATTTTGATTACCACATTTAAACAATATTTGTTGGATTTATAGTGCCTTGGCATTGCATTTTGTAGATTTATTTTGAGGTTTTCATAAGCTGTTTTCGTGGTTGAAAAAATGTTATGAACCTTTGACCTACAAGATACATGTAAATGATAGCATATTAAGTCAAATTTCACAATTTGATATCAAGTTTTCCTTAATATTTTCTAATGTATGACTCTTCTAAATATGCCTTAGGTGGAATCCAATAAACTGTCTTAATTGTTTGTATTTAAGCACCTCTACGAAATTATCTGCCTAAATTTGCTTGTAACTGTGGTACAGATGTCTTATAAAAATGCTTTCTGCCAGGTGCCATGGTTCATGTCTGTAATCCCCTCAATTTGGGAGGCCAAGATGGGAAGATTACTTAAGCTCAGGAATTATTCAAGACCAGTTTAGGCATCGTAGTAAGACATTATGTCAGTAAAAAAATATATAATATGAAGAAGAATAAAAATAATAATAAATAAAGAATGCTTTCTGTGAGAATGTAGGAAAATCCGTATTTGTATCCAGACAAAATCATTTCAAATATGAGCGTTTCAAAAAACTATTTCTACTCTTTAACTCTTCTGTCAGTTAGCTAGCAGGAAGAAATGAAAGGAAAGAAGGAAAGGAGGAAGCAAGAAAGGAAGGAAAGAAAGGAGGAAGGAAGGAATGGAGGGAGGGAGGGAGGGAGGAAGAGGAAGGAAGGAAGGAGGGAAGGAAGTGAGTAAGGGAGGGAGGGAGGGAGAGAGGAAGGAAGGAAGGAAGGAAGGGAGGAAGGAAGGAAGGAAAGAAAGATGAAGAAGGAGAAAGGAAGAGAGGAAGGAAGGGAGAGGGAGAGACGTAAGGAAGAAGGGAGGGAGGAAGGGAGGAAGCAAGCAAGCAAGAAAGATTGATCCACATGTTTTAAAACATTAAGAAGAAAAAAAGGTATGAATCTGGAACTAAATTGATAGTGTGTAGAGGAAAGGAATAGAAGGCTCTATCTCTGTTGCTTCTCTCTACACATTTCTTATTAACATAGACTATTACGTATCGCATATAATAAGTCACTCCATAAACCCATTTAAAAAATATATATGTGTGTGTATATTTATGCATGCTTTTTTTTGAAGTCTCAGTTAAGTTAGTATTTAATTCAATTCATGCTTCACTTAGAAAATCAAGATTACAACTTTAAACAGGAAAAATTAGAAAACCCAAACTGACACAAAAACAGAAAATCAAACACCGCATGTTCTCACTCAAAGGTGGGTGTTGAACAGTGAGAACACATGGACACAGGGAGGGGAGCGTCACACACTGGGGTCTGTTAGAGGGGTCCAGGGAAGGGACAACTGCGGGGTGGGGGGGTTGGGGAGGGATAATGTGGGGAGAAATGCCAGATATAGGTGACAGGGGATGGAGGCAGCAAACCACATTGTCATGTATGTACCTATGCAACAATCCTGCATGATCTGCACATGTACCACAGAACCTAAAGTACAATAAAATAAATAAATAAATAAATAAAATTAAGTAAAATAAATTAATAAAACCTGCTAAGCCTGACAAAATGTTATTTCTTTCTGTGGTTAGTGGAAAATAAAGCTTTGCGAGAATAATCAGCCATCAACATTTTGTCTAAATTTTTTATTTTTTTACCTTTGTCCACTTTAATCCCCATATCTTTATGTATATATTCAAAATAATTAGTTGTTATCAGGAAGTTTCTTCCTAGAGAGGTCCATCCCTGCTGTTTCTCTTTACAAATTTTCCATTAACATAGGCTGTTGCATATCACATATGCATGTCACTCTGTGGTGATTAATTTTACGGGTCAACTTGATCGGGCCATGGACTATGAACTATTCAGATTTTTTTTTTTTTTTTTGAGATGGAGTTTCAGACTGGAGTGCAATGGTGCAATCATGGCTCACTGCAACATCTGCCTCCTGTTCAAGCGATTCTCATGCCTCAGCCTCCCATGTAGCTGGGATTACATGTGTACGCCACCACAGCTGGCTAATTTTTGTATTTTTCGTAGAGACCAGGTTTCACCACATTGGCCAGGCTGATCTCGAACTCCTGACCTCATTTGATTTGCCCTCCTTGGCATCCCAAACTGCTGGGATTATAGGCGTGAGCCACGGCAGAGTACCCCGATATTTTATTCATTATTATTATGGGTTGTCTGTGTGTGTCTGAATGAGATTAACATTTGACTTGGTCACTAAGTAGAGCCGATTGCCTTTCTTAATGTGGAGGGACCCCGTCCCATCCATTGGAGGTTTGAATAGAATAAAAAGTTTGAATAAGAGCTAATTCATTCTCTGATAAAATGACTTTGAGGCTGTACCTTATTTTCCTACCTTCAGAATAGAATTTACACCATCTGTTATGCTACTCCTCAGGCCTACGGTCTAGGACCAAAACTATACTGTTGACTTTCCTAGACCTCCAGCTTGCCAACTGCAGATCTTGGGAGCCAATTTCTTATAAAAAATTCCTCTTTATTTCTATACACACACACACACACACACACTCTCTTTCACATGCACGCACACCACACAAACACACATGTATTCTGTTTCTCTGAAGAAGCTTGACTAATAGAACCTTTACTAATACAGTGTATTTCAGTCAGTGAGTAATAATATTTTTTGAAAGTTCACCTTTTTGGACATAATGTGCAGTCCATTAGAGGACAGATTTGACAAAAAGCTAGGAGGGCATGATAGTATCGAATGTGAGGAAAGAAGTCGGATTTCTCATCAACTATGATTCACATATTTTGGCCTGAGGAGTGAAAAGAACTAAAAGAACTCAAAACTTAATTTTTGTTTAAAACAGACCAGTGTTTTCTGATTTACCGACCCAATATTCCATAGATCCCAGCAATATCTATTTTGTCACTGTGGAAGAAAAAACGCACCAGTGCTGAGAAGTTTTGTGTTAAAGATTTGATGAATGGAACACTCGAAAGCTAGCGCCATCACAAGCACAACAGATTTCTCTATAAACTGTGATATTGGAGATTTGGGTACTCTTAGGGGGAAATTTGTTGGTGAGTAAAAATTTTCATTTGCAATGCCTATTTCTCAGCTGTTTTTTCAGGGAGAATGTACAAAACAATTCCATAAAAATGAAGAGTAATCATTCAATGTACTATGAAGTTAAAGACTGAACTAAAGAAAACACAATCTGAAAATTCTGTTTGTATATTTATTTTTGAAATTTTTGTTTTTCTCATAATATTTAAAGGCATGTAAGAAGTATAGGGCAGTGAACAAATAACGTTGTGCGATTATGTTTAGCATTGTTGAGGCACTTGATATTCCTTAAGATAAATATTCAGACCTCAACTTTAATCACATAATTCTGGAAGCTACCACTCTTGTTGGTCTACACTGTAACCTTAAAATAGAGTGGGCAAGTAGTCTATTTTAGTTTGGAAGAGTCCTAATGCAGGTCCATGCAAAGGGAAGTTCTAGTAAAATTCCCCCCCCCCCAAAAAAAAAAGAGTATTACATATGGATATAATCTTTTCATTCATTATGTACTTATTCATGTATTAATTTTTTTTCTTTTTTTAAATCACTGTTATAGTCTCCAAGGATATAAAGAGACAAGTATCCTGCCATTGTAGAATTTTCATAGCTTAGGGAAGAAAGACTATAAGTAAATAGTAAAGAAGCAAAGTAATTAGAGGTTATGAAGAAAATGCACAGGCAAAAATTGCATAATAAATTAAGGTGCAAATTACTAGTGTAGGTGGTCAAGAATGGCTTTGCTTATAAGGTACAATTTTAGGAAAAAGATGAGAAGGATAAAAAGTGGCCAGCCATTCAGAGTCAGGGCGAATTATACTAGGTAAATAAAATGGCCTGGGAAACGGCCAAGAAGAGGAACACAATGAACTGCTTTAATAAATAGAAAAGACAACAATGTTGCTATAAACAGTACACTGGGTAAGAGACTAGTGGGTGATCAAATCAGAGATTTGTGAATATCAAAGAATTAAGGTTACTATGCCATATTATAAAAATTTTTCCTCCTTTCCAGAAACAATGGGAAGCTACTGATTAATTTTAGGCAATGTAGGAAGTAAAAAAATTAATTTTAAAAGATTACACCATTTCTACATGGGGAATTGATTATAGACATAGGGGTAACAGTAAGTTGATTAATTATGTCTTTGGATTCTTCTTTTGCATATCAAAATAATTATTCATTATATTTAGCACTAAAAAGGGACTCAATATATAATTTTCAATGAATAAATTTGTTTATAAATAAATGAATTGACATAATAATGGATTGAGATAGAGCATTCAGCTTCCCCAAAAACAATGTTCTAGCTACATTTTCATCTTATTACTGTGTCAATATCACTCAAGCATTTGATACATACTCCACACTGAGAATTTTGTGCTAACTTAAAGGTAGACCCAGGGAAAGAACAGAAACAATCGGCTGACCAGGAAGTATTTCCAGTAAGTTTTATTAGTGCTATTGAAAAGCATTCTCTTAAAATAGCTACAAAAATGACAGCATTGTCAGAATGATACCAGGTGAAAGTGAATAAATAAGAATAGCCTTTAGCCAGTGAAACTCACAGTCTCCATGTTTCTGCACAACTTTGATGTCAATTTTTATCTCAAGTCACAATGTGATAGTGTCCCAATACAAGAAACCTATGTGCATACACAGGCATCAATAATCAGTTGGGACAAACATAAGAGAATCAGTATAGTTTGGAAAATAAAAGCAGAGAAAGAATGTGAGCTGAGAAAAATAGATTCAATTCTGTCTACACAAAGTGACTAAGGGTTTTGTTTCCCCAGTAAGAAAGAATAAAAGTTAATTTATGTCAGAATTTCACTTCTTACATTCATGCCAATGTAAACTATATAGTAAAATTAGTATTTTTTTCTCATATCATGTTTTGTATTTGACAATTTCAATGGTTTATTCTTTTTTTTCATTCAAACTTATTTTGTTAACCTCAAAAAATACATCTAGAAAAACAATCTGCTACTTATTGTTCCCTATCCCTTCTCTACTTTTTCTCACCTCTTGGTTATTATTTATGCTTTCTTCTCTCTACTGAATGTCCTTTCCTCTTCTCAAATTTTCAAAACTCTATCCTTCAACTTGTAATTTATGTGTCTACTAATACATGGATTCATAAACAGTCCTGCTGGAATAAAGGTCATTACTGTGAAATCCTGTTGCACTCTATTTTTACTTCTTATATTTATTGTTCATTCTTTTTTTTT
>NW_022436945.1:45148064-45209891 GCF_009761245.1 Sapajus apella
ACCTAGCTTATTGAGGGTTTTTAGCATAAAGGGCTGTTGAATTTTGTCAAAGGCCTTCTCTGCATCAATTGAGATAATCATGTGGTTTTTGTCTTTGGTTCTGTTTATGTGGTGAATTACGTTTATAGACTTGCGTATGTTGAACCAGCCTTGCATCTCCGGGATGAAGCCTACTTGATCATGGTGGATAAGCTTTTTGATGTGCTGTTGCAATCGGCTTGTCAGTATTTTATTGAAGATTTTTGCATCTATGTTCATCATGGATATTGGCCTGAAGTTTTCTTTTCTTGTTGAGTCTCTGCCAGGTTTTGGAATCAGGATGATGTTGGTCTCATAAAATGATTTGGGAAGAATTCCCTCTTTTTTTATTGGTTTATTCTTATGAATTTCCAAATTGAAGAACCCAAAAGGCCAGGCATGGTGGCTCAGTCCTGCAATCCCAGCACTTTGGTAGGCCGAGGCACGCAGATCACGAGGTCAAGATTTCTAGACCATCCTGGACAACACGGTGAAACCCCGTCTCTACTAAAAATATAAAAAAAAATTAGCTGGGCATGGTGGTGCGTGCCTGTTGTCCCAGCTACCTGGGAGGCTGAGGCAGTGGAATTGCTTGAACCTGGGAGGCGGAGGTTGCAGTGAGCCGAGATCGTGCCACTGTACTTCAGCCTGGCGCCTGGCGACAGAGCAAGACTCTGTCTCAAAATAAATAAATAAATAATTAAAACCTAAAAAATGCCTTCTCTAACTTGTTTGTTCACTAAGCAAATATTTGTACAATGCTAATAACACCAAACATCATTAGGACATGGGGTGAAGTAGTGAATTGTTGTTGCAGATGCTGTCTGGCATTAAGAGAATTTACAGTCTAGCAGCTTATACACTGTAACATGCAATTTCAATATACTGTGATCAGCACTATGATAGAGTATGAATAGTTTTGTCCTAATAGAAAAGGATTTCACTCCAGATTTGTAAAAATCAGCTTGATTTTTCCCAGCAAAACTGATGTCTATGGCAAACACTAAAAGTTGAGTAGAATGTAGTCAAATAAAGATAGAGTGTTAAGGACTCCTGACATAAATTATTTGCCAGAAAATGGCACTATAAACAAACATCTTGAAAAAATTAATAATTAAATGCAATGAATACATTTCTGGATAAGGAGTAGCATGGTGGTAGAGTGGGTTGTGTGGGCAGGGGTAAAAATAATTACCTGGCAATGAGAAAAGAGACATGGACAATAGAAAGAGTCCTGTTGCTCTGGTTTTGTAAGCAATATTAACATGATTGTACTTCCCCTTAGTGCTTTGGATAGTCATGTAAGGGTTTAAATAAGAAGAATCATATGATCGAACACGACTTCTAAACAATTATTCTGGCTGTAATGTGGATAATTTATTGAAGAATAGTAAAGGAGGAACAAAGGCAATAGAAATTTGGATACAATAGTCTCATTTTCATTATTCCAGTTGCAAGTATCCCAGTTAGAGAGGATACATTCAAATAAAAACTGCAGCACTCAATAAAAAGTATTACTTGAATAAGGCATATAACTAGTTGGATTTCTATGTATATGCAATATAAAATGTTGGTAGTAGTTTTTTCTTGCCCCCACAAATGTATAATCACTATCATCGTTTCATTTTTCCTGTGTTTTCTTTTTTTTTTTTGTTTTTTTGTGTTTTTTTACATTTAATGTTTTTAATTTCAACTTTTTTCTCTTAGATACAGGGGATACACATGCAGGTTTGTTATATGCGTATATTGCATGGTGCTGAGGTTTAGGGAACAGATTCCATTACTCAGGTAGTAAGCATAAGGCCTGATGGGTAGTTTTTCAATGCACATTCTCTTTTCTTCTTCTCTCCCTCCTCCCCATAATAGTCCACCATGTCTACTGTTTCCATCTTTATGTCCATTGTACTCAATGTTTAGATTCCACTTGTCTGGTCACTTGTATGTCTTCTTTTGAGAAGTGTCTCTTCAACCCCTTTGCAATTTTCAGTCAGCCTATTTGCTTTTGTTTGCAAAAGCTTTAACTTGCCAAATTCTCTTCAAAACTAGACAATATAAATACTTAAATAAACTGAAGAGTAATTGGAATATTCAGAAACTTCCTTTTAATGTGGAATTTGTGAGATTATTATAGATATTTTGTATACACAGATATTCAATTTTCAAAAGGTAGATTTCTTTTGAATTCTTTAAAACAGGTAAAATTATTCTCTCATAATATTCATAAAGAAATTCACATTCCACCAGCATTTGCCAGAAAGTAACTGAAAAAAAAAATGTAGAATACATAGAAAAAAAAGTAGAAAATCCCATAAACTACAATCACTATAAGGCATCAAGAAATGATTCAATGCACATTTGTAATGATGTGTGTAAAGGTCAAGGAAGGTTTTATGCAGAAAGCTCAAGACCTCAGAATTGGTTAAAATGAGGAGAATTATTATCTTGTCTTACTATCCAAACAGTTGGCTCTGTAATTCTCCTGCCTTTATGCACATGTGAGATGGACTGAAAAGAATCACTGACTTTCCCATGTGACATTACCATTATCTAGCCCCAGAATCTACTATTTTAGAAAACATTGCACTATGCTTTTTCTTTGAAGCACAGATCATTTCTGTTTAAAACACCGTCCCATAAAATAGCAATGCATTTAGAAAGCAACTTTTCCATGATAAGTCTTTAAAGTAGTTATACACTTGACCCGGTATTTTCATTTCTAGGAGTTTTCTTCCTGACAGGAAGGAAAAAAATATGGTTTATTGGTGTATGCAATGACATTTGCTGCATAGTAATTAACAAAATAAAAGGGAAAATAAAGTAAATATTTCAAAGTAAGAAATTGTTAAATATAGTAGTATATATCTGTATGATGAACTATAAAGAAGGAGGTTTGGAAATGAAGATTTAAAATAATTTTATAAAATAAAGTATTATAGTGTCAAGTGAAAAAGCGAAACAAAACATATGCATATTATATATATGACCCGAATTTATAAGGGCTTAGATTATTCTAAAAGTCCAATACACCTTTAAACAAATACCCACACATACACAAACACACTTAGATATTGGAATAACATGCATGCCCACACAGATATTCACTGAATTTGGGTACTAATCTATTAAGCTGCTAATGATTTTTGAACTGTACAGATAAGCCAAAACTGTTCCCAGTCTGTATTAGTAGTGTTTCCACACTATAGTGTAGAATATAGTATCTAAAAGTTATTGTAGGCTTTTTATGCTTTACACTGCATTGGTACTTTTTTCGAAAGTTTAAAATATATTTAGTTATGCTTTCCATCCTTAATAGGTCAACATTTACTAAAACTTTACTCTTTTCCATATTCTCTTTTTTCTGCTGTATGGCTGTATGCATGCCATTCTCTGTCTTGTGAATATCTTTCCTTCCTCGCTGTTTCTAACAAGTCATCTTTCTGTGCTTACTACTTACTCATACACACCCAGTACATTCATCTATAAAATCAATTTCATTACACTTTAGAATTATGAAGAAATCTTATCTATCCAAGTAACGTAACAAAAATATTAGAAAGAAGGACTGTTAACAGTAGTTTTTTTACTGACATATAAGTTGGTATTTGGACGTAAAATATTATACTTTTACTAAAGAAAGATTATTTAATTCCAAGGTTATGCTTTTTTTTCTTAATTTTGATTCTTGAGTTCTATTGAACTAATCTACAAAGGAACAATACTGCTTGAGAAGTAGATTTTTTTTTGAAACAGTTTACCAACATTTATCAAATTTTTGCTGTGTCACCAAATCCTCATATGAAACAACTCAGGCACAATATATCATTATACTCACATCTAAAATTTATCTACACATTTATGGGTAAGATTAATGACTTGAAAACTAGTGGAACTGGAAGTAGGTTCCTAGAACCCAAAACTTTTATTTTATTTAAACTCTGACATAGAAAGGTATTTCACTATTTATTTTCCTTAGTGTTTTTGAATGTTTAAGCCATTTTGTAAACTCTGAACCAAGTACTAATGATGTAAAAATATTTAAGTTATAGGTCTTAGAATCAAGAGACCAGTGTTAGGTTGTGAAAAACTTAGTCTCTGTTTTGTTGTTGTTGTCTGTATTTCCATGTCAGTCTATGTCCTATTTTTAATGTAAATTAAGTTTTCAAATTGTAGGATAATTTGCATGAAAGTTGTTAATGTAGGAGAGGACATGTGAAAGAAAGTCTCTAAGCATTAAAAAACACATTTTTCATATTAAAGTTAGTTCATATATGCAAAAACATATGAAAATAGTTATACTCAGTGATATGAATATCCTTTACATTCTTCTAGAGATGAAGGCATTGGTACTATCTTATTGTCTTTTTTTATATTATTTTCAAACTTTAAGAAATACGGAAAATTTCAGGTCTGTTCCACTTTTGAAAACTCATTTGCACTTTGCTCATTCATTCCTTCAAATACTTTTCTCTTTCTTCTACTTCTGGTATCCTGATTTCAAAAAAAATCACAACTTTGTATATTGTTTCAGATATCTTGGATGTATTTTTCAATATTTGAGTTCCTTTTTCTTTCTCCTTGTGTTTCCATTTGGAAAGTTTTTTTGGCCTATATTCAAGTTCCCTGATTCTTTTCTCATTTGTATCAGGTCCGCTGACGGACCTGTCAAAGACATCCTTTACTTCCGTTACCTTAGTTTTATTTCTAGAAATTCTTTTGATTTTCTCATGTAGTTTTCACCTCTAGGTGGATAGTACCCATTTGATTTTTCATATTATCTCCCTTTTTCCATTAAAATCTGTGTCAGAATTTTTAAGACCATCTCAGAATTGATGATTTACTAGAAGTACTCACAGGGCCTAGAAAAATCCTTACATTGATGGTTACTTTTTATTATTGTGTATTAACCAGGGTTCTCCAGAGACAGAAACAAACTTAGTAGGATAGATGTATAATATATCCCTATATATGTGTGAATATATAATATATTCAGTAAATATTCTATATACATATATGAATATATTTATCATGAGAAATTGGCTCATGCAACCATGAAGGCTGAGAAATCTCATAATCTGCTATCTGCAAGCTGGAGACCGAGGAAAGCTGGTGCCATAATTTTAGTTTCAGTTTGAAGGCCTTGGAACAAGGAGGAACCAATAGTAAAAATATCAGTTTAGTTCAAGAGCAGGGGATGACTAAGTTTCATCTCAAGCAGGCAAACAGAAAACAAAAGGGCAAATTCTTCCTTCTTCTGCTTCTTTGTTCTATTCAGACCCTCAATGAATTGGATGGTGCCCACCCACATTGGTAAGGTCAATGTCCTTTTTTTAGTCCACTCATTCAAATGTTAATGTCATCTAGGAACATCCTTGGCTCACAGACACATCCAGAAATGTTTAATCTGTATCCCATGGCACAGTCAAGTTGACTCAAAACATTTTTCATTTCATACGATGAAAGAACGTAAAATAAAATTAACCAAGAGGAAAGGCACAACGGGAAAAGTAGGGAAGAAACCAGGCACAAACTTGCAGGTGTCCACTTCAAGTACAGTTGCACAGACACGCTTAATTCTTGTGTGATTTATGTAACAACACATAGAAAGTATTGCTAATCGAGGAGCTTACTCCTGTTTGGTCATTCAGGGTTCTTACTGCAGGTTAGTCACTTAAGTATTCAGTATCTGTGTGAGTGATCTCAGCTTCTGAGAGTCCAAACTTCCTGAACAAAAACAGACATTCATCATATGTCACATTGTTGGTATAAACTGTGTTATCAAAGTGATACAGCCTGGCCCAAGACTTCAGGCATATAAGAATACTCTTACCAGAGAGTATACTCTCTTACATATATATGTGTATATATGTGTGCATATATATATATTTTTTTCTATTTTCGAATATATATATATATACATATATAATATATGTATGTGTGTATACACACACACACACACACACACACACACACACACACACATATATATATATATATATACACACACATATATACATGTTCAAAAGACACAGAACCAGGAGCCAGTTAAGAGCCAGTCCTAAAGAGAAACCCTATTTAGGAATCTGCAGGATTTGTGCAGCCTAGGTCTGATGGATTATTATTTTTTTAACACACGGTTTTGAATATATTCTTTGTAGTGATTTTAAATTGCTTGCCTGATAATCCCAGCATCTGAGTCATATCCTAGACTGGTTCTAATAACTACTTTGTCTCTTGAGACTGTGTCATTTTGTTCTTTGCTTTTTGGAATGCCTTGTAATTTTTTAATCTCTTTGGCTACCAAGAGATTAAAAAATTGACTATCCAACATTTTGTGGAATCAGTTTGTCTTAAAACCTCAGCTTTGTGATGGGCTCAAAAATATCACTGATTTTTAGTTATTCCATCTTTCTCTTGTTTTAAGTACAGGAGGAACAATTTCTAAGATCTTTACATGCTGAAACCAAAATCAGATGTTTATTTACTTATTTCTTATAGAATAATTACAGTGTCAGTCCCAGAAAACCAGAAGATAGCTTACCTGGAGTTTTAAGTAGAAAATGTGGTGAAAGAAAATTATAAATGTTGGTGAGCTGAAAGAAAAAGGGATACACAACATTGAAAATGGAGTAATTCTTCTTCTTTACTAATTTTTAAAGATTGACATATTAAAGGAAGCTTAGTCAGCAAATCCAAATCAGGAACCAGCAGCCTGCCTAATTTCAATATCTGGAACAGATAAAGGAGTGTTGCAATTTAGCTATTACTTTCTTCAAAAATCAACTGCAATAAAATTGTTTAGAGTATAAATATGTGAAAGTATATTTTAAAAAGTTAACTTTTAACCTATTATTTTTTTTTCACTTCTGGAGGCACTAAATGTTAACATCACTGCATTAATTCTACTTGAACGTGTAACTTAAGACAGAAAGGAAGATTTATGTACTCATCCATACTTTCGGTGTGGAGAATCAGAGGTGACAGTGTTGTACAGTGGACTGAAAGAGAACACTGCCATTTTTTAAAGTTCTTATTAGATTAGACAGCTTTTCTTTCCATTTTTCTCTGAATTTTGATGCCAGAGAGATCCATGTGTGTTTTGGGAAACACATTGAGTTTTCTTGCACCTGTGGTTTCCTACTCAAGAATATGAATAACTTCAAAGCTCTCTCCTTAACAACTCTGTGATTTGAGCATTTCTGAAAATGGCTAATGACTACATCTTCAATAAAATAACAGTTACCTATTCACATAAAATAAAATTCTAGAATTGAAATTAATTGAGAAATACCAAATATATCTTTAAAGTGTTTCCAGATTATGTTTGTTAAGGATTTAATTATCATGGATCAGTGATAGACGGCATCGTGTATAATCACTATTGTACTCAACCTCACCTCACGAATATTTTAAAAACATGTAATACTGCTTCATTAATAATTATGAATTATTTAATCTATAGAAAGGATTATTAGAAACTTAAATGCTGCTAATAAGTAATCTAATATACACATAGGAGCAAGAAAAACAAATCAGGAAATGCATCTTTATTACTTTGTTGATAGCTTGATAAAGGACTAGTAAAGATAGTTACATATTTAATCTTTGCTCAGACTAGAGGGAGAGGATACAAAAAGGCTATAGACAACACTGGTTTAGCAATGTTGGTGGAAAATAAATCAGGGCAGCTTTTTCTTGTGTGCGAGTTTGTGTGTGCATTGTGTGTAGACACCACAAAGTCCTGTGGATAATTAAATTACTAACACATAAGGTTTAAATTACACTAAAGTACCTAGTTAAAGTGCATTTTAAAGTATGTTAACAATGTGTGGTTCCCTATTTAATGATGTGTTGGTACTGGCTTTACCTATCTCGTAATACCTGATTGATGAATTTTCAAAAAATTTTGAGGCAATTGTTAAACTTATGGTATGTTGAAATTGTCCATGGTGAGGTGACTTACATCACATAAATCATCAACCTTTATCCCTTGAGTCTTTTTAAAATTGTATCCCCATGTGTTGGCTTAGTAGTGGCCCACTGCACATTCTCTCATTTTGCCACATTAGTTGAACAACCAGATGCCTGGTGACTACTAGCTGGGAAGGTCTCCGTGCCCCCAACTAAAGGTGAAAAGAGAGCTACTTTTTAGTGGTCTTAAATAAAACTAGAAAAGCTTATTTTTTCACCCTTATTCCTGTGTCCTTGTTTGTATGCCCAAATGTACCTTCCAAGTCTCTGAGGTATATGAGGACAAAGGTTGAGCACATGAATTATGTGTAGAATTTAGACTTTTCACACCCTCTTCATTTAGACATAATTTGTGTTCTCCTACCAATGTACAGAATTTTTTAATGTCAAATAACTGAGAACTATTATATACATAGGTTGAAATTGTCATTATTTTGGTGTATAGCAGTCAATATGAGGAATATTAGTTTATAAAATAAAAAGTTCAATTAAGCTAATAATTCTTAAAGAATTAATTTGCAAAATCTCATTAGAAACTAGATATGAATGGAACAAGCCAATCAATAGCATGCCCTTTACACTTACAGGGAAATAATTCAAAATCAGTGGTCGTTTTGCACATGAAAAATTTCATGTCACAAATAGAGGGAAATTTCAGACTCCTTCGTCTCTAACTAGAATCATGGGTATATTAGGTATCCCCCTACATTTTTATCATGTTTCATGTTGTTAAACGTACAGGAAAATTATTTAAATTTCTCCAGAGAGCTTCTGTGTTTAGGAATTGTTTCAACTTATAGTGCCAAATGTTGCAAACCTTCTATGTGAAATCTGTGGTGGCCAAGGTTTTTTACATCGTGCGTGTGTGTGTGTGTGTGTGTGTGTGTGTGTGTGTGTCTTTGTTCACTAAGTTAGACTACAGAATAATCCATTTTGGATCATCAGAAATGAGTGCTATGTGTCAAAACTTGATTGGGTCCTGCAGTTGAGGGAAAGGAAAAAATCAGTGATAAGCTTCTAAAGTTATTACCTTAGAAAACTCAATTATCTGCTGTGAGGTAACATCAGTGAACATTTTTCTGGAAATATGAGAGAGAACAGCAGTAATAGAGGATTAACGAAGCAGTTAGCACAGTATTGATTAGGCCTCAAACTAGCAAATTTAAGCCTGGATCTTGCTAAAAAGTAGGAAAAGTCAACTTACCCAAATAATAGTTTAATAACTATTTGAAGAGAAAAATTTTGAGACACTGCATCATATTTTTTGGTTAATACCACATAAGCTGACCACAACATAAATCAGACACACAGGGACATATACATACACATGTTTTAATTTTTAAAATTTTTCTAATTCTAGTAATAATTTATAATGTAATATTTACTTAGCATAAAGAATATTTCTTTTATTTAGTATCTCCTCATTGTGAGCAAAAGTAAAAGAAAGAGGTAATGAGATATATCTGATGTAAATACATAAGAAAATATCAAACAACGTCTTTACATACATGAAGCCTAGTGCATAGGTATATTAGGTTGGTAAAAATGTAATTGTGTTTTTTCACATTGCTGAAATTTGCCATTTGATATTATATTACATTCTTAAATAAATGCGGTTATGTTGTACATCATTTTCCATGGTTATGTTATGCACCATTTGCTGCTGTTTTGGTTGCTGTAGCCCTGTGGTATAGTATGAAGCCAGGCAGCATGATGACTCCAGCTTTGCTCTTCTTGTGCAGGAGGAAACAAAACAAAATATAAAAAGTAATTGAGATTTTTGCATGTTTGTAATTTGCCATTTGATATTGCAATACAGTCTTAAGTAAATGCGGTTTTTACATCATTTTAATTTGCATTTCTGGCTTTATTTTATTTTTGGTACTGTTTTATTATTTTCTGTTTACCTTATATTTATTTTAGACTATGGACATGATGTTATATGAAAAGCAAATTTGATCGATTTTCTTATTTGAGTTCAAAATGGATTGTAAAACAGCAGAGATAACTAGCAACATCAACAATGTATTTGGCCCAGGAAATTTTTAAGAATGTATACTGTAGTGGGATTACAGGCACGCACCACCACACTTGGCTAATTTTTGTATTTTTAGTAGAGATGGGGTTTCGTCATGTTAGCCAGGCTGGTCTCGAACTCCTGACGTTGTAATCCGCCCTCTTTGGCCTCCCAAAGTGCTGGGATTACAGGCTGAACCACCGCGCCCAGTCCAGGTGGGCTTTCTTGGGAACCATGAAGGCAGCAACATGCTTTCATCTACCCCACTCTACTTTCAACTTGTGTAAAACACACTGGGGGTCTGGGCTGGAGGCAGATTCCTACAAGTCCCCTGCCCTGGAGGAATCTAAACAGCAGAGGCATCGAGCTGCCTGCCCACTCCTTTTCGTGAAGAACACAGAAACAGCGGTTCTTTCAGTCATCCCAACTAAAACAGACATGTTGCATAGAGAGAATACTAGCCCACATGGTTTCTTGTCTTTTATTATTGGCATCAGCTAGGACTATACGTGGCCTTAAATGTCACACACTGATAGACAGAAGAGAAAAAAGGATGAAAAAAAGGACAAAGGAGGGGGAAAGAGAAGCAGCAGTGAAAATTTGTAATAAAAACTCTTCTTAATTTATAGAAAAGTTTTGGCATTTTTGTATCCAACGCCCCCTGCCATCCCTAAAGTTCCAAGCAAAGCAGAGGGTCACAGGTTGTCCTGGCCAGGCGTTCTGCACTCCCTCACAGGCTGCTGTTGCAGGCGGCTTGTGGGTTTAATTATTTTGTGTGTATTTTACGTTTTTTACTTCCTTTAAATAATCGCTTCTTGACTCTTAGACATTTCGGTTCACAGGGGTGAGGTAGTTGCTGGGACACATGCCAGTCTGGCAGTGGCAGGCTCCTTTCCACCACGTGGGGTCTGAGTTAATCCATGACATGGATAAAATCTCCCCAGCAGAAACCCAGCTCTCCGTCTTCCTGCGGATCAAAGTCAAAGAGGGCCTGGACTCTCTGTCTTATTTAAGAAAAACAGTCTTTAAGCTCTGAGAGTCTTTCCTCTGCTTGATGTATTCTGGCAGTAATACATGTGATTGCATTATGAAATTCTTGCACTGTGTTTTTCAGCTCTATCAGGTCTATTATGTTCTTTTCTATCCCGGCTATCATGTTTGTCAGCTCCTGTAATGTTTTATCATGATTTTTAGCTTACTTGCATTGAGTTAGAATGTGAAGATTTTTTTTTTTTCTCCTTTTTGCTCAGTGAAGCCTGCCTCTAGGAGCTCTGTCCCAGGAAGTTTACAAGCCTCTGTTAACTAAAGAATATTGGTAGGGCCAATTTGGGAAATCTTGCCCAGTGAGTGGGATCCACTTAAGGGAGCAGTGTTTCCACACTTTCATAGAACAGCTATGTCATGCTGGGTTACCCCTTCTTCCTCAGTCATCTTTGGCTCTCTAAAGCCCACAGGCTGGAAAGTGAAGATCATTTTTATCTATATTCTGTTCTTTTTTTTTATCCACCTCAGCCTCAGCCCAGTTCCAAACCCTTGCTGGGGAGGTAATATGGCCATCTGGAGGAGAGGGCACTCTGGCTATTTGAGTTTTTAACATGATTGTGCTGATTGTTTCTCATCTTTGTGGGATTATCTGCCTTCATTCTTTGAGGTTGCTGACCTTTGGATGAGGTTTTTGGTTTTTGTGTTTTGTTTTGTTTTTGTTTCTTTAACAGTTTGGTCACTTTTCTTGAGGGTTGTTGAGGTTTTTCTGGGTGTCGGTTCCAGTCCCTAGTCACCTTGGATTTTTCAGGACTGGGAGGTATTGCTAGCAAAAGAGCAAGACGGCAGCCTGCCCTTTCTGCTGGGAGCTCCATCCCAGGTGGATAAAGACCTTTTGCCAACCTGAACACACCTGTAAGAGGTGGCTGGAGACCCCTCTAGGGAACTCTCATGCAGTCAGGAGGAATGGGATTAGAGACCTGCTTAAAGAAGCCGGCTAGCCCTGCTTTTGCAGAGCAGCTGTCCTGTGTTGGGGCACTGCTCTGTCCCCTGTTGGCTTGGGCTCTCCAAAGCCTGGAGGCTGGAACGACTGAGTTGCCA
This sequence comes from Sapajus apella, assembly GCF_009761245.1. NCBI lineage: Eukaryota > Metazoa > Chordata > Mammalia > Primates > Cebidae > Sapajus > Sapajus apella. Next base: position 45,160,150 of record NW_022436945.1, read on the forward strand.
AAACAACATAAATGGCGGCCCACCTCTCCCTCTAGGAGCTCTGTCCCAGGAAGTTTACAAACCTCTGTTAACTAGAGAACAATGGTAGGCCCCGGTTGGGAAATGTCATCCGGTGAGTAGGAGCCACTTAAGGGAGCAGTCTTTCCACACTTTCATAGAGCAGCTGTGTCATGCTGCATTACCACTTCTTCCTCAGTCATCTTGGGCTCTCTAAAGCCCACAGGCTGAAACAATTGTCACCGAAACAGCAAAGATGGTCATGTGCCCCTCAACTGGACACTCTGTCCCAGAGAAAAATAAAAACTGTTGGCCAGAAAATACGGGCAGGGATGGCTGTAGGCCTTGGTTAGGAGGTCCCACTCAAAGACGAGAAATGGATCAGGGTCCCACTTAAAGAAGCAATCTGGCCACATTTTGGTAGAGCCGCTACACTGTGCTGGGGGACTCCTTCTGTCCCTTGTCTATCTGGAATCTCCTAAGCCTGCAAGCTGGAATGGCTGAGTGGTCCAAACAGCAAAGATGGAAGCCCGCCCCTGTCCCATCCCAGGAAGGTACAACACTGTCGCTGAGGGCTGGCTGGTATTATTCCAAGCCAAGGAGTCTTATCCTTTAAGTGCTATGGAAGAGGGGCCGTCAGAACAATGCTTCCCATCCCTCTGGATCGAGCCCCTTTCCCAGGGGTATGTACGGAAGTCCAAACTCCCGCCTTGCCTGTGTTGTAGTCACCTCTGCCTGGAATACTGTTTACTGAGGATATAAAGCTCTTGGGATTCTGTACGTTCCTGAGCTGCTAATCTGCCCAGACTTCACACAGCTCTGCATCCATGGGAAGGCCCTGGTGGAATGGATTCACGAGGCGATCTCCTGACCTGAGGGTTATGAACTAGAGAACACTGGTAGGCCCATTCTTCCATGGGAGAAGCATGGTTTCTCAGGGTTGCAGATTCACTCACGGCTTCCCAGTGGGGCAGGTTCCCCTGGCCCTCTGTTGCTTCTGGGTGGGCCATCACCCTGCCCTGCTTTACTACATTCTCTTTGGGTCAAGCTGTTTCCCTGATGGGTCCCAATGCAAGTTCCTCCATGTTTCAGTTAAAAGTGCCACATTTCCACACCATTTTCATTTCGCTCCATGAGAGCCATGCAGGGTAGCTGCTTCCAGACAGCCCTCTTAGCCCAACCACCACAGATTAGATATTAACAAGTCATAAAACGCACTGTTAGGAGCATCAACAGTGGAAAGGGGACAAAGAAATTCTTGAAACTTATATCGACTTTAAAATAGTGAGATTTTTGTAGCCATGTCAGAAAGTTTATATCCAGGGGAATAAAGGGAATAATAAACATTAAAAACATAGAGAAAGATTGGTGTAGCTGAATCTTTTACTCTACTTTAAAATTTCTGACAGTCTTACATTTGAGGGACTTACTTAAGGGTTTAACTTGATTACCATTAGTCAAAATATCAAGAATGCTTCTATGAAGCTATAAATTAGATAAAACAATAATACTTCTGTAAGTTTCTAAAATAATTAAACTGAAAGCATATAGTTAAAAAAAAGTACGTATGCATGTATACATGTATTTGTGGGTGCTATTCACGATATGAATGGTAGAGAATCATCATTTAATGAACACAATGACTTCTTTCTGAGTAAATAAAATGAATGCACATGCACAACAGTCAAAATTCTGTTCTTTCTCTGTCACCTAGACTGGAGTGTCACAAGGTCTTTCTCTGTCACCTAGACTAGAGTGTCACAATGTCTTTCTCTGTCACCTAGACTAGAGTGCAGTGGCACTATCTTAGCTCACTACAACCTTTGCCTCCCAGGCTCAAGTGATCCTCCTGCCTTAGCCTCCCAAGTAATTGGGATTACAGGCATGTGCCACTACCACCCTGCTAATTTTTGTATTTTTACTAGAGATGGGGTTTTGCCATGTTAGCCAGGCTGGTCTCAAACTCCTGACCTCAAATGATCCACCTGCCTCAACCTCCTAAATGTGATGGTTAAATTTATGAAGAGAAACTGAAGTTTATGTTTTGATACACTTCACAAAATAGCTTAACATCTTTAATGTTAGATGTTTTTAATTTTAATATTAATGTTAATAAGTGCAAAGCCAGAGTTAGGGTTTTAGTCCATTTTGGTTTTCATATGAATATACTGTTTTTCAAAGTCCCCAAAAATGTGTTTGTGTTATTCCAAGGGTATCTCAATCTACATCCTTTTTCTTTATAAACTTAAGTTTCCTTCCAACAAATTTCACTTTCAAAATCAAACTTCTATAACTTGAAGATAAAAGCAAACAAAAATAATTGTCAAGTTTGATTGAAGGTATATAGTTGCATTTCATATTATACCAATGTAGTGCCTGGATAGATGAATTTTTTTTAATAATATACTGCTACTGATAGTTATGTGTCAACTTGATAAATGAGTTGTATAGAACTTGTCTGCCTTCCAGCATTTTACTTTGACTTGTTTTTATTTGGAGTTTCTTTGCCAATCAATAATTTTCACTCTAGCGTTTTAGTTTATACATTATCAAATAAAAACTAAAGACTTCTGGACAGATATACTATGAGGATTTAGTACTATAATCACATTTATGTTTGCTGAACTTAGAAGCAAATTTCTATTTAATATTTGAACTATGACCTCTTCATTGATAAAGTGGTAAAGCTTTATATAAGCCAGGACTATGATACATAGTCACGACAGACAGATTAGCTGGTTAGAGGTAGCTTTTCACATAAACAATCTTGCTTCATGTTCTATCAGTATCCCAGGAAAAGAAAATATGGTCATGTAACACATAATCAAAATAAAGAAAAATTTACAAGGGTTATATTTCATGTTTTTATAAATATATATTTGCATAACTTGTTGAATGCTAACTAAAAATTTCCCATTTCACCTCTTGGCATTAAGTTGGTATTTAAAAAGACATTTACTAATTACATCATCTTAAATAAATCATTACAAACAGGATAAAAATCATATAAATTTTACTAGCAATATTTATATTAAGCAACCACAAGTGTGAAGTTGAATAAATTAATCAAATTGCTTCGCACAAGTCATGTGCTTAGCAAAAGTTGATTTGTATTGTCTTTGCTTAAGCTTGGTCCCTAATTACAGTATGGTTAATTTTTTGGTGATTGACTTATTTAATTTACAAATTTGCCTAGGATCAAGATGGATTGATATGTGAAATGCAGAATGTAATAAAAAATATATACATTTCAATATAAGGTAATAGTCACTCTTAATTATCCAAAAAGAAGAAAATGAAAAACAATAAAATACATGAGAAATAAAATTAGAGTGTCCCATATCATAATATTGAAACAATAACACAATTCAAAATATTTTTAAGAAATTTCAGAAGTTCATTTCCAGTAATGCTCAGGTCTCAATGATAACCTGAAGTCTCTTTTATTTTTCTAATTCTAGTGTTCATTCATGCAAGAAGTATGTATTGAGCATAGTTTGTGTATAAAATAGTGTACTGAAGTTTTATTTTATAATTTTTCAAGAAATAGAAATGCCATCTCATCATCAAAGTTTGTAAGCTCAATATGAATTATAGGTACCAGAAATGAAACCGTACTTTCAAGTGGTGTTCATTTAGAAAGTAACTGAAAAAGAACACAAAAACTGATATTGAATCATGTCTGCCAGTCTTAGAAAATATATTAAAGTACTAAATAGAAGAATTGAATGATAGGTTTTGGTGGAGTGGATGCTATGTGAAATTGAATTTAGACAGAATAAGTTCAAGGACATAGGAAAGCAACCAAAGAGAAATAACAAAAAATATCATTATGAAACAATTTTAATCATGTGTTGACATGTTGCCTTTTATATGGCATTTCCATAATGAGGATTGAGTGGTATATGTTATATAAGTAAATATTTCCTTTTTAGTATTTAGGGTAGACTGGAAATTTAGTGGCTTAGAACCGGAAACATCCTTTTCTGTTGAATACATCTGTATAATTATGCCTCTATCAAGCAGATAAAACATAACATTGTTCTTGTTAATGGAAATTTAGTCCTGTACTCCAATGTACTTAATCTCACTACTTATTCATGTAATAATGTCTATAAAATAGGGCTAAATATTCTATTAAGACCTACGGCTGGCCAAGACAATCTAATGAGTTTCCTGTATTTGCAGCTATTTCTCCATATCAGAAACAATATGACTGCATAGAAAATGTTTCTTTCTGGTTAGTTCTTCCTTTTTTTCCCCAATAACTGCAGTCTCTTAAAAGAGAATGACTTAAAAAATAATTTCTTTAAATGGAAATTTGTATTATATTTTAAATTTAAAAAGTCTAGAGTAACAATATATTTTGACAAATATTCATGTGTTAAATCATTATTATTATTTATTTATTTAATTATTTATTTATTTATTTTTTACCATTTATTTGTTTTATTGCATTTTAAGTTTTGGAGTTCATGTGAAGAACATGCAAGATTGTTGCATAGGTACACATGTGGCAGTGTGATTTGCTGCCTTCCTCCCCATCACCTACATCTGGCATCTCTCCCCTTGCTATCTCTCCCCAGCTCCCTACGCCCCACCGTCCCTCCCCTATTTCCCCCCAACTGACCCAAGTGTGTAGTGCTCCCCTCCCTGTGCCCATGTGTTCTCATTGTTCAACACCCGCCTGTGAGTGAGAACATGCGGTGTTTGATCTTCTGCTCTTCTGTCAGTTTGCTGAGAATGATGGTTTCCAGGTTCATCCATGTCCCTACAAAAGACACAAACTCATCATTTTTGATGGCTGCATAATATTCCATGGTGTATATGTGCCACATTTTCCCTGTCCATTCTATCATCAATAGGTATTTGGGTTGGTTTCAGGTCTTTGCTATTGGACCCTCACAGATGCTCTATCAGTGGAACATCTATTAGCACCAGGCATTTTGAGTGCATAAAATGAAACAAATGTATGATACACAATTCACTATTGCATAAAGTGTCAAAACAGAGGTTCATACTTATATGTCATCTAGGAACACCTTAAAATACGTTCAGGATGTTAATTAGAGATGCTAAACAGACAAGTCATATATTTTATTTAATTTTGTAGAAAACACTAGTATATGTAGCATCAGGAAAGATATCGGAAAAGCTAAAAATTAAATTGAATAAGAGAAAAATATATTTATAAAATTAAAAATGACTGCCAAACAATGCATTTCAATAGCATGTTTGTAAATCAAAACCCATCACATAAATATGAGTTCTACAAAGGGTAATCCCATGAACTAAGACAAACAAAAACAGTTTTCATAACTGACTGGTGAAACACACTTCTAAAAAATGTTGAGCAATTTTGATAAATACATTTTTTATGAAATAAAACTGAATAATTAACAAATGACACCTTTCTGATAAATTTAATTTTTAAAGGCATAAATTAATAATTATTTAAAAAATTTCCCAATGAGTATTTTTGATTTAATTTATTCTGCCAAAATAAATAATGATTTTTCAATACTAAATCTCATAATTTACATGGAAAGAAATTTATATACTTTATATAGAAATAAATTTATTTGATATAGAAAGTAAATTATAAGATCTTCTCTGACAGATATTAGGAACTATCTGTCCAAACTAAATCAAACCTGTATTATTATATGAATCTAGACTTTTGTCAGCAATTGCCATTTTAACACATTGTGTGTTGCTGTAATAGAATCTCAAAAGCTAGTAATTTATAAAGAAAAGAGGTTCATTTGGTTCATGGTCTGCAGACTGGGATGTCGATATAAAAGCATGATGTGGGCATCTGCTTGGCTCCTAGTGAGGGACATGTGCTGGGTCAAAATATGTTAAAGAAGGTCAAAGGGAAAGCAGACATGTGCAGAAGTCAAAACCTGAAGGGCACCCTGGCTTCATTACAACCTTCTATATGAATCAGTCCATTTCCCTGAGAACTGAGCCCATGTAACCAGAATGAGAACTCCTGGTTCCTTACTGCAAAAGGGCACCAAGCCATTCAAGAGAGATCTGCCCTTATAATTCAAACACCTCTCATTGGCCTCACCTCTAAACACTGCTGCACTGGGGATCAAATTTCAATATGAGTGTAGGGAAGACCAACTCACACTGTATCCAAACTATTCCAATTGCTTATCACAGAATGCATGTGATTTAGTGGTACTCTGCTGTACTAAGAATGTAAGAGTGTGTGTGTGTGCGTGTGTGTGTGTGTGTGTATGTGTGTGTGTGTTTGTATGGGGTCTTTGTCACTAGGCTCGAGTGCAGTGGTGCAATCATAGCTCAATGGAGCATTGAACTCCTGGGCTAATGGGATCCTCTCAGCCTCTTGAGTAGCAGGTACTATATATAAATGCCATCACGAATGTGTATTATTCAATATTTAACAGCTAAAAATATAAGTAGGCTTTCCCTAGTAATTTTTAAATGTGTAAATTAAAGCAAAGCAGCTTATTTGATTAGTTTTAAGCTAAATACAAATCTGGCATTGTTGAAAGAAATAAAGAATTTACCAGTAGTGCTTTCACCCAAAAGAACTGATACTTGGGATATTTTATTATTTAGAGTAAAAGTTAACACCTAGAAATAGAATTCATAAGAGCTATGTGATTGTATTTGGCCAAGAAAATAGTTCAGAAATGGATGTTTACATTCATGTGAAGAAAAATACCAAGAAAGTCAACTGAAGCATGGTCATTAGGGGACTGGAGTTGCAAAGGGCAAAATATGTGAACCAGGTAAAAGTAAGATGCTTTGAGGAAGGAAGTGAAGCACGCATCAGGAAGAAGATATGAGACCAATTATTTCTGATAAAACGTAGTAGAATAGAGCAAATGGTACATTTCAGGGAAAGTGAATCAGTCCTCAGAAGTGCACCTGTTTTGTTAAAGTAGTTGTATGTGTCTTGGTTATGCCTTAACATGCCACTTCGCACAATATCCCCTTATTACTTTGCTGTAGGACTCAATGAGAACTTATCATCTCCTTGCTATATACATATGAATTATATGTCACATATGCATCATCTTAGGAGAGAACCATGGCTAGAAAAGTCTAAGGCTTATTTAGACAACTCTGTAGTTTGACCAGAGAGACCTATCACTAGGAGGTAAAAATATATTTTCAAATACTACACATTTAATTATGAATAAGTTAATTTAAAATTTCTTAGTAAGGGAATTTGATTCGTTTTCTAATGGGGTAATAGTAGATTTTTATTTGTTTTAGTTTGTTTGCAGTCCTTGGAAAGCAGGATTTTTGGTAAGCAGAAAATTTGTGCTTCTAAGACAGAAATGAGACCTGCTTGTTTTGGAGTCCAGGATGCATAAATAACAATAAAACATTTGGCTTTTTGTAAACCTGTATGCTTTTATAAATACACCAGATAGTATTTTATTCAGATCTTCAAAGGCGAGGATTTTAGTATCTATATTATATGTTTAGTTCCTGATAATGAAGTTGAAATCAGTTGAGATCAGTTTTTGCAAGAGGCACAAAAAATGACTGGATTTTGGTCAAATGGGAACAATATCACCAATGCTATCATGAAGTGTATTAGTTTTATGTGCCAGGTATTGAGATACACTAAATATTAAGACAATAGACAAACAGTGCTTGGGTTCTTAAAATAGATTTTCCCTGAGTATAGAGTGCAAAAAGTTGTTTTTCTTTAATAATGTAAGGAAAAGAATATCAAGTTAAACTACCAGATATAAAATATAAACCTCCATGGAACTAACAAATTTCCAATATTTTTAGGTTGAGCAAGCACATTTATTTCCAAATTTAAGGTAACTCAATCATATCACAACAAGTATAAGGAAGGAGAATATCAAAGAATTCCTGGACATATTTTGATTTCTTTGAATTTAAATATAAACTAAGTAGTCAGAGATATGGTAAAAGTAAGTACATTCAGTTGCAAATGCTGATCCATGTTCTTGTTGTAGGTTATCTATTGTCTTAGTAGGCCTAAAATCCAAAATGTCATAGGTCATAAAAATCAGATTCCTATATCTTTGAAATCTAGTAAATTAGTGTGAATCTAAAGGAATATGCATAAATATTATAATTTTTATGGTTTCTTAAATATTCCATTTTCCACTTACCTCTTTAACGTTTCCAAAATCAACATTGTGTTCCTTAATGTCTTATAAACTCTAATTTGTTAACAGATGATCCCTGACAAAGATAATACATAAATAAAATTTTAGAGTGAAGGGATAGTTGGCACTGACAGTAATAAAATGAGAAGCCTGCTGGTCAATAAACCCTATAACATTCCATTTCTTTTTATTACAAAATAGGACTGTAATTCCACAGCAATGCTGAAATCCAAAATGAAGAAGTAACAGAAGGTCGTTTCCAGAAATTTTTCTAGAACCTAAATCTCAAACTTGAAGAAGTGGTAAACTTTCCCCAGATAAATATGAAGTTTACTGGAAGCACTATTATGTAGGAAGCCATGTTTCTCCTATAGACGAACCTGTGTACCATGCTCTTGGTTACAAACAACAGCACACAATTTCTTCTCTCAAAGTCTTGTAGTCTATGGGGCAACCCTGTAGTGAACCATCCTGTTGACTCAGGTAAGAAGGTTAATTAATGCTCTGACTTTCATGTGCATAGTCAGGAATGCATTAGTTTAAGGGATCATATATAGCTACGCCTGTACTAGAAAAAAAAATTACTTTTGACAGTTTTCTTTTGAGAACCTCAGAGAAACCAAGCAAATGCCAGCATTGAGCTTCCTGTATAGTCTGTGGAACCATGAGCCAATTAAACCTCTTTCCTTTAAAAAATTGCCCAGTCTCAGGTATTTCTTTTTAGCAATGTGAGAACAGATTAATACAGACATTTTATTGATTTAGAGTGCTGTGTTTTCTAGTTTGCAACTTGTATGAATAAATAAAGATTATTTGGGCCCATATATATAGTGAACTTAACCAGATACAACTCTTGTCATTGAATGTTTAACTGCACAAGAGTGGTAACAATAGAAACTAAACTAGACTAGAGTCATATATGTATACAGATATTAAACATATTCAAAATCTTGTTTTATATCCTTGTAAAATAGCCAAGAAGGAAGTTGGTGATAATGGAACTGAATACTGGACAGATTATCACTACAGTGATTTAGGTTCAAACCAATAAAAGGACCCAGTTTTTATGGTAGCAGGTGGAATCCTGGCCACAATAACAGGACTGACATCCATAAGTTAGAGCTGATCTAAGATATTATACCTATAAATATCATCAATTTTGGCTAGGTCTGACTCACCTAAATATCAAGATATATATATGCCACTAGACTTTACTATATTATTTTTTGAAAAGATATAGCAAACACTAGCTATGGCTAATGAGAACCTCAGTGGTAGAGATCGAGGCGAATCATAAAACCAAAGAAAGAAACAAGATGACATGCAAAGGTTTGTATCTCTTTTTATGTAAAGATACACAAATAGACCAGCAAGGTGGCACAAGCCTGTAAACCCAGCACTTTGGGAGACCAAGGCAGGAGGATCACTTGAGGTCAGGAGCTTGAGACCAGCCTGCCCAGCCTGGTGAAACCCGCCTTTACTAAAAACACAAAAATTAGCTGGGCGAGATTGAATGCACCTGTAATCTCAGCTACTCGGGAGGCTGAGGCAGGAGAATCCTTTGAACCTGAAAGCAAAGTTTGCTGTAAGCCGAGATAGCGCTGCTGTTTTCCAGCCTGGGCTACAAAATGAGACTCCATCTAAAAAAAAAAAAAAGAGAGAGAGAGAGACTTGAATACCTTAACTCCCATTTGGTTTATGTTCTCTGCAAATGAGCTTTGCTCCAAAGAGTGCCTTTGTGAACTTCTGCTAAGTACACTAATCTTTAGGATGGCAGCAGAGTTTTTTAGTAGAACTTAGAAGTCAGAAGAAGTTTTATCAGCATAGCTTTTGCCAAACACGAAGTTCCTGGCCTGCTGATTTGAAAATTTATCTATATTTGATAAGTTATCATTTCATGGCACTTGCAATCTGTATTTAAAATTGTCATATATTTTCTGTTCTTGGGCTTTGTTTGTTTAGATATACTAAGCTATGTCTCCTCTTAAATCTTCTTTCAGGTATAAACACAGTCTATTTGTAGGCACATGAAAATAATTCAGTAACTGACAATTCATAAACAGGGGACCAAGTCATATCTCTCACTCTAGATGCTGGTTTTTCTTAAGTGGAATAGAATTTTGATCACTCATGAAAAAGTTATGTGTTGTTTGATCCATCTGATTCAATTATCTCTTAATTAGTAATCACATTTAGATTATTAATGCAGATATCTTTTCTTCTGTGCATTTGTCACATACCTATATTTAAATCTTCATATATGTTTTCATTATATAAATAATAACATAAATAAATAATAAAATAAAATGTTATAGATAATAGGGATATTGCAACATACAGACTGATTTGTGTGACAGTCCTGACTTGGCTGCCGTTTAGCCTGGTGGTTATCATGAACAAATTAGTTAACCCCTTCAAAACATAAATTTTTTTCATATCTAAAATAAGCATAATATTGCTCAATTTTTAAAATTGTTTTGAAAAATACAATTAAAGCTTATACAACTTCTAGTTTAGTGTCTGCTAAATCTGAATGTTCCCATCCACCTCTAATTCTTTTGATAAAACCATAACATGTTAATGGTGTTAGGAGTTGGGGCCTTTAGGTGACATTTAAGGCTTTAAGGTAGAGTTCACATGAGTGGGATTAGTGAACTTATAAGAGTATTCATAGAAAACCCCTTAGTCTCTCTCATTATGTGTGGCTACATACAGAAGACAATCTCTCACCCTATAGCAAAATTTTCTTTGTCTTGAACTTCCCAGCCTATAAACAATTTTTTTTTTCTTTGAGATGGAGTTTCACTCTTGTTGCCCAGGATGGAGTGCAGTGGAGAGATTTTGGCTCCACCTCCTGGATTAAAGTGATTCTCCTGCCTCAGCCTCCCAAGTAGCTGGGATTACAGGCAGATAATTTTGTATTTTATGAAGAGACAGGGTTTCACCATGTTGGTCAAGGTCTCAAACTCATCACCTCAGTTGATCTACCAGACTTGGCCTCCCAAAGTCCTGAGATTACAGGCGTGAGCCACCGCACCAGTCCAATTTCAGTTTTTATAAGCTACCCTGTTTATGTTTTTTGTTTGTTTGTTTGTTTTACAGAAGTCCAAATTGAATAAGAAAATGTGTTATCAGGATCAGCAGTAAAATGAATTCAATAAACTTTATATTTCTTATATGTGTATGTATGTACTTATATCTGTGAGAGAGAGAGTGTGTGTGTGTGTATATGTTTACATATTACAACTGAAATGGTAAAGTGGGCTTCTGACTTACACTTTTTTAGGATTAAGCAAGGTGAGGGTTTTCATCTTGTACTTGATTATTTAGCGGTACCCCAGAGTCGAGTTTCATCTTTGATATGTAGACAAAATGTGTCGGTCAGTATCCAACTAATTTTTGTCCTTTGGAATTATAAATAAACAAATGTGTACATCAATCTCATTTGTGACAATATCGTGCGTGAAAAATTATCATGAGGTTATATAAGGTAAATCCTATTTAATCAGTGTAACCTCAATAATTAAGAAGATTTTCATTTTGGATTTATACTAAATATCTGAGTATTCATCGTAAAACATATATTAACATTATACATAACAATTTGAAAAATCTCATATTTTTTTTATATTCAACTTCTATAACTAGTTGATATGTGCACATAAATACCTATATACATAGAAAATTGAGTATAGATAAATGTTAATTGTGAAAATTCTTGATTTTATAACCAAACTGATATAGAAATTTCCAATATTTTAATAATAAAGATATTGTAAAATTATTATTAAACAGTGTGCTATTTATATGCCTAAAATAAAAATATCTATGTTTATAAGATTGTTTAACTATGAACATCAAGAAAGAATATCAATTAAAATTTACTATAACTCTAATTTTGTATAGTTGCATGGTATATCAGCATTCATGACTTCAAAGTAACTCAGAAACAATTTTTTAAGTTATGTATTTCCATGTGTCTATAGCTATTTCATGGAAAATTCTATGTGTGAACTCTACAGTTTATAAGAATGTTAATTTCTACACATTCATAATTTTAAAATCTCTAATACCGAAACAGGAAATGCTCCCTATGCCCCTCACAGGGCATGTGATGGGGGTGTGGCTTGCTTTGTTGGTGCCTCTCTGCTCAAACCTCTAGGGGAAGCATGCAGATGGGCAGGTTGTGGGGCTCTGACCCCCTGCTAATGTCTAGGGGTAAATGTATACACCTGAAGCCTCAGTGGGCATGTGTTACAGTGTGCTCTTTTAGTTTAGCTGTCCATAGGCAGTTTGTATTAATCAACTCAGTTAGACTCCCTTCCTTATCACCAGGACAGAGGGCTTTCTGTATCCCAGCTTTTCTTGCCTTCGTGTACTGGAATAATCAGATTGCAAATGGGTTTGGAGAATGAATTCAAGGTTTTATTGAGTGGAAGTAGCTCTTAGCAGATAGGGGAGCAAGAAGGGAGATGGAGTGAAAAGGTGGTTTTCCCCTCTGAAATTGGGTCACTCAGTGGCCATGCTCTCCTCCGACAGCCCTGGCCTAATTCTGCATCATTCTTACCGTTGATGACTTGCTGGCATCTGCTGGCATCTGTGGTGTATATCAGTGTGCTCTTAGGCCAGTGAATTCCCCTCAATGTCCAGTCGCTTGTGTCTTCTTCCACTGGTGTGCTCCTCTTGACATCCAGCCATTTGTGTGCATGCCCACTAGTGTCTCGTAGCAGGCCAGGTGGTCTTGAGAATTGCCACAATTGGGTATGCAAACAGAAATGCCTGTCCTCACCTAGGTCCATGGGCATAGGCCTAGAGGTGGAGCCCTAGCCAGGGACCACACCCTTCCCTTCCCAGAACTCCCCTGCCCCACTCCTGTATCATCCACTCCTGTATCATATCTCCCCTCCGAACAGGTACATCTAGTTGCCATTAGAATATGAACAATGACCAGTCTTAGCTGGCTCCTGAAGACAGGGGGTGTTGTTTTGGGAAAAACAGCAGGCATATTCTTCCCAGAGGTCTATCTAAAGGTTCCAAGCAAAGGGGAGTCATCATCTGAGGCTCCAGTTGCCTGACTGTTTGGAGCTTGATGGCTTCTAGACATGAGAGAATGAAAAAAGTTTTATAAGGTTACATATGCACGGGTTAAACATGTGTATGATACAAGGAAAGAATTTTGTACCAAAAATTACAGTGATAAGCAGCGAACCATACTAACAACAACAACATTGTACCTCAAGTTTTTTCACCCAGGCAGAAGAAATTAAACCTTGTATAGGAGCCAATACAGCTTTAGAAGATAGATAACTGTTCTTGACACATCTTTAGCAGGTGCATGCTGGGAATTCTGGGATTTGTGGGCTTGCTTGGTGGCCATGAAGGCTTTGTCTCTTTCTTGTGCCTCCATTTCTCTATTGTAAAAGACCAAGGTGGCCACTTACAGGAGGCCCTCTAATGTACTATCTGTCCCAAGGCACATTTTTGCAACTTCCTTCTGACATCAGGGGCTACTTGAATAATTTATTCTTTAGAATTAACTGTCCCTTGACTGAGTCAGGAGATAGGGGTGTACTTGATCAAGGCTTCTCTTAGCCTCTCCAGGAAGGCAGTTGATTTTCATCAAATCCCTGGTCGATCATTTACAACTTACTATAATTGAGAGGCTTGGTCTTAGTCCTACGTAAGCCCACCATTATGCACACCTGCAAGTGTCTCCTTTTCCAGTCTCCCATTTCATCACTGGGATCCCGTTTAGGGTCCAAAAATTCTTCACTAATGCTGCTTCTCTTCCATTCGGATAACTTTCACAAAGGCAGCGGAAGTTATCCAATTGGAAGAGAAGCAGTACCAGTGATGCTATATGTGATGCAAAGCTCATTGTCAAATCTCTCTACTGTTTGTAGAGCAGCCTGCTTCTCAATGTTGTCAGGGTCTGATTCAAAAGTAATATAATCTCTCTCCAGGAGAGTTCAAATATCTGGGTGAAATTTTGGAAAGCCTCTATATATCTAGCAGAGTCATCTGAAAACTTACCAAGATCCCCCTCAATTTGCTTTAAGTCCTGTAGGGAGAAGTCTCATTCTTGCCCCTTACTGGGCCCAAATACAATGTGCATTTGTTGAAGGGGCAAGAGTGAGACTGGAGCTTGTTTATAATGAGGGTTTTTAGAAGGATACAAGTGAGAGGCTGAAGCTGGATAGGGAGGTCATATTGGACCTAAAGGATCAGCCCTGGAGGGAGCTGGCTTCTCTACCTGCGTGCCTCTGGAACTTGTATCTTTAATTCCTGGGGTTTGCCTCTTACAGCCTTCCCCGAGACAGCAAACAGGAGAGCTGGATCAATCCTACAAAGTCAGCAAAGATCTGGATTGCCTTGCAACGTATAGAAAGCCTGCACATATGGGGATTCAGACCAACTGTCCTCAATTTTTCCTTTTCTATGGAAAAATTTCAAGGGCTGGATGGCATTAAAATGGTTTCTTCCTGACTCCAAGCCAGTCCTTGCTGTAAATTATAATTTGGCCAAACCTTTGTGAAGAGGGCTATGAGGCATTTTTTTCTCCAGATTCTGAGGGTCAAACCAGTCCCAATGGTTTAGGATACACTCCAGAGGCGTATAAGCTGAGGTGGTGAAGTGAACTGGTTGCCAATTCTGAAAGACAAGAAACAGAGATGTCCCTTATTTCCCTTTTTCTTTCAGTAAAAACTCTGGGTGTGATGGAATGAGAAAGTGAACATCCCTTCTTCACCTTCCATCTCTTATCCCTGAGCCCCAATGACCTTAGCAGGTGCCAGCCTTAAGTGCCAATGTGGCATGTGCCCATGAATCAAGAAAAACTCCTGGAGGGTAGGTATTAGCCACCCACACCTATCCCTCCTTTTCTCTCTGCTGTCAGCAATCTTTGAGTTTCCTGAGCCTGTTTATGCCACAAAGCATGGCCTCCTTCCATGGGGTGGGGTTTAGTCAGCAAGAATTGGTTCTGCCCATTTACATTGTTTCTGTTGCCTGGCTTTGGATCCCTCAGACCTGGTTTTTCTTTCTATGGCCTCAGCCTGAAGCTTGGAATTGGGTTTGGGACTGAAAAATTATTTTGGGTCGGGCGTGGTGACTCAAGCCTATAATCCCAGCACTTTGGGAGGCCGAAGCGGGTGGATCACAAGGTCAAGAGATTGAGACCATCTTGGTCAACAGGGTGAAAAGCCGCCTCTACTAAAAATTTAAAAAAAAAAATTAGCTGGGCATGGTGGCACACGCCTGTAGTCCCAGCTACTAGGGTGGCTGAGGCAGAATTGCTTGAACCCAGGGGGCGGAGGCTGTGGTGAGCCAAGTTTGTGCCATTGCACTCCAGCCTGGCAAGAACGAAACTCCATCTCAAAAAAAGTTATTCTATGGCTTTTTATATCCATTTAGAGCATTTCGAATAAACTCTGATGAATTTGCAATTATCAGCCAGCAAGAGCCATTCCTATGTTATATTCCTATCAGAAACAGGGCTAGGTGGGGGAGATTCTCACTTAGAAAATGAAAAGAAAAAAAAAAAAAAAAAGAGAGAGAGAGAGTAAAACAGTCTGAGGGATGAAAAGGGGGAAATTCTGGGGGGAAAACCCTTGTTCAGTCAAAGTGAGCCCTTCTAATTATTGTATCTTTTCCCTGATTCGAACTGGGTTGAATTCCTTGGCGATGGGAGAAATGTTTCATTGGCATGGGGGTCAAGAAGCACCCATCTGTTGGTCCTGTGGGGTCATGGCTACCATGGAGGCTTTCTCCCACCCGCAGACCCCCACCCCCTGTGGCTGTTAGGTGGAGCCTAAAGGACCTGATGGAACTGAAAAACACAGCACGAAAACTTCGTGAAGCATACACAAGTTTCAATAGCAAAATCAACAAGTGGAAGAAAGGATATCAGAGATTGAAGATCAACTCAATGCAATAAGGTAAGAAGACAAGATTAGAGAAAAAAGAATCAAAAGAAATGAACAAAGCCTTCAAGAAGTATGGGATTACATGAAAAGGCAAAACTCTTAACATTATAAAGGAAAAGCTAAGAGCTGTTACAAACTGTGAAAGAGAGAAGAGAGATAAGTCTGGGGATTTTATTGGCCCAGTTAGGGCAGTTTAAAATTCGGCGAAAGGAAATAGAGCCCCTTGCGCACAAGAAAGAGAAAAAGGTGGCAGGATTTTGGAAGAGAGGCAGACCCAATAGTTTCATATTTACATTCACCTTCCACTGTCATGGATGAGACCCCAGTTGCAACAGGAAAAGTTTCTTTATCACCCTTGCAGGGCATGTGATGGATGGGGCTGTGATTTGCTACTTCAGTGTTTTGCTGCTCAAATCTCTAGTGGGGGAACATGCAGATGGGCAGGTTGTGGGGCTGCAACCCCACGACAGTGTCTAGGGGTGAACGTTTATAGCTCAATCCCCAGTGGGCATGTGTTACACTGTGCTCTCTCAATTTAGCTGTCCATAGGTAGCTTGTATTAATCAGCTCATCTAGACCCCTTGCCTTATCACAAACATAGTCTCTTTTCTGTCTTATGCACCTCAACTGAATTCTTTCTTCTGAAGGGGCAAGCAGTGAGGTTGCTGCTGACCCATGTGGATTCAACTGCCTGCAATTAAGATACTTTCCACAGGTAAATATTTCCACTTTTCACAAATATACTTCAAATATTCAGAATAAAATTATAGCATGGTTCAATATAACAGGACTGCCTACAATTGTGACCCATTTACATCACTTTTTGTCAACTAGTTTTGAAGTTGCCTTGCCAAATACAAGCTTTTCAGAGATGATGGAGCAGCAGCTAATGAATATGTAAAAAGATGCTTGAAACTGTCTATGTCTTTATGGTCTAAGATATCAGTTTTAAATGGCAACATTTACCAACAAACAACTCCTTTTTAAAAAATTAATTAATTATTATATATATACATTTATTTCCACAACTTTTTGGAAAACAGATGTTATTTGGTTACATGAGTAAGTTCCTTAGTAGTAATTTTTGAAATTTTTGGTGCAGCCAACATCCAAGTAGTATACTGAACACAATTTGTAGCCTTTTATCACTCACCCCCTTCCCACCTTTTCCCCTGGAGTACCCAAAGTCCATTGTTATTATTCTTATGCCTTTTCATCCTCATAGCTTAGCTCCCACTTATGAGTGAGAATATATGATGTTTGGTTTTCCATTCCTCAGTTACTTCACTTGGAATAATGGTCTCCATTTTTAACCAGGTTACTGTGAATGCTATCAATTCATTTCTTTTTATGGCTGATTAATATATGTGTAAATATATATTCACATATATACACATATATATACAATTAGTATAGTGTGTATATATATATATTACTAGTATAGTGTATATATATATATATACATACATACACTAGTAATATAGTGTGTGTATATATAGTAATACACTAGTAATATAGTGTGTGTATATATAGTAATACACTAGTAATATAGTGTGTGTATATAGTATATATATATATCACAGTTTCTTTATCCTCTCGTTGATTGATGGGCATTTGGACTAAAAGGAACAGTCAGCAGAGTAAAAACACAGTCCCACCATGTGAGAGAAAATCTTCACCATCTACACAACTCTTTATAATTATTGCTAAACAGTATGAACATTTTCAGTAGTTAAAAAGGGGAAGTTTTGAGATTTACCTAAACAATTCGTTTTACAGAAACTCTGTTAATAAATAGTTGAATTATTGTGCTTTGAGAGGAAAATAGTTTTCACTTGCCACCTGTTATAAAAACCCCCTTGTCATGCTTCTACTGGAAGATGCAGAAATTGGTATGCATATAGCAAAAGCAGAGATGCAGATAAATTTTCAGAAATAATTCTGCTATTTTGAGTACTAATTACATTACTTTATTGCCATGTTTCTAGATCCAAAATAAAGGCTATGTTTTTTCTCTTCTCTTTATGTAAAGAAATAAGAGTATATGCAAAAAATATGACAAAAATTTGAGTGGAAATAAAAACCTTAGTCTGCTTTGGAAAGAGACAAATATACATTTTTAAAGCATTGCATAACTCTTCAATTTGTGCTTCAATCAACTTCCAACATCATCTTCATCATTTCCAAATCTTCAAATCTGGAATTGAAGAAGACAGCAGTACTTATTTTAGACAGATTGTATTACTGAAAAAGGTAGGCATAATAACTTATAACCAGCATCACTTTTAACAGTATCCTTTAGATGATAAGTTGGGCCAAACAATGCCTTGCTCTTTTATCAACAGCAAATTAATACAAACAACTCTTTAGCAGCAAAAATGTGTAGTATACTAACTGTTGAAAGAATTTAGCACACACTTGTGTTGAAAAACTATTGTTCTTATGCAAAACGTTCAAATTTTAAAAATAACTGCCAAAACATTAGTAATAAAATGTTCAAATATTCATCTCAAATCAAGTTTTAAATTTCTTCTGTTATTCCACTAATTAAATCAACATCATTGATAAAATGTCAATGATGGATCACGGACATTAACCTCCAAACACAGCATTTTACTACAATGTGTATTAGGCACACCTCTACGTAGGCAGAGATATTTTATTAAAATCTGAATTTTTTTGTCTTAAATTACTACAGCTCTCACAAGTTTATATGTAGGATCTATGTAATTTTTGGTTATCAAGCTGATTTATTTATAATAGAAAAGAGGAAATTACCTGAACATAAAAATATCTAGAAAAACCTGAATCCTTCTGTGCTTTATTGAAAAATGCATCAGCATAGCCAGAGCTTACCGAGGAAAGATATGAGTGTCTCACAGACCTTACACCAAAGGTGAAGTGGAGTGTGCACTAGCACACTGATTGCTTTCAAAGGTACAAAAGCCTTAAGAACATGCATAATTGTTGTATTACTTAAAAAAATTATGAAGTATATACTAAGTGACTTCAAAAAGCATCTTGGATTGTTTAGATCAAAGTGATTTTTCATTAAAACGTCTGAGAATTGTTAGATTTGTTTAATGTCTTTTCTCACTAATTTTAGGAAGAATAATTATAGAATATATTAATAATTAACATTGCTGATGTGCTTTAAAAATGAATATCTGTATTTAGTGTTGGATTGCAGATTGCCTTGAATTTTATATGCCTAAAGAATATATAATAGAGATATAATAAATTATATCCATCCATCTGTAAACTGAATTGGACTTCTTAGATATCCTACATAAAAAGGTTATGAAGCTTACTATATAATTTTCAACAATTAATTAAAATGTATTAATACTTATAAATAATGAAAATAAATCTGGGTCAGAAAATCCCTATATTAAAATACATTTATCAGTTGAAAAAAATATTAATAAAACAAAATACCAAATATTTGTATTTACATATAGAATTTGCTCATGCTTCTTTCAACTTCTGTATAAATGTGTCATGTCCTTCTCTAACTTGTCTTCATTTGTTTAGAAAACGTTTGCTTCAATGCCATGTATTATTTGCACTGTCTTTAGAGGTTTATTGCTTACACACACATACACAAAAGGGATAACTGTCACCTTCAGAAAAAAATATTTTACAAAATAAGTAATCGCTATTACAATAATTTTCATTATGATGATGATAGTAGTAGATGCGCTATTTGAAATAAAATTAAGTAGGAAAAATTAGAAAAGGAAACAGAATAGAGAAAAGAGAGCTAAAGTTTATTTTTTGGTAGGAGTAGGAGATTATTTTCCATTCATTTGCTTTTTATATTTTTACTAGTTTAGAAGAAATATAGAAGCATATATAAAGCATGCTAAAATCTTGGAATCTCACCCTGGCACTTGCTAATAGCAGGGATGTGTGATTTGGGAGGAAGAAGTGAGACACATCTTGAAATATGCATAAAATCAAAGAATGCATAAAAAATTAAAATATGCATAAAAATTTTTTAAAATATGCATAAAATCAATAGAAAATTAACAGGACATTTATGATTTGAACTCAGACCTGGAACAAGTAAACTTAGTGAATATTTATAGAATTATTCATCCCAGGTCCACAGAACATACATTTTTTTCAGTATCACATTACGCCTATTTTCAAAGTGACCACATAAATGGAAGTAAATCACCCTTCAGTATTTGCATAGCATTTCACAGATTTAAATGAAATATTGGTTGGTTGGTTGTTATTTTCTTCCCTTATTCCTTCCTGTCTCCACTGTTAAGTACAATTATCAGCATAAAAGAGGTTTTTAACACCTATTTTTAGATTGCATTTCAGCCTGGGCAATAGAGCAAGACTCCTGTTCTCTCTCCCCCTTTCTCTTTCTCTTTCTTTCTTTCTTTGAAAAAAAAAAAAAATCAAAGAATGAATCTGCATATATGATACATGTGGATTTTGCTTATGCAGTACACTGTATTCTAAAATAGAGTTACCTAGATGATTAAGGTGCTAAAACTCAACTTTATGTAATCATAATTATCAGGAGAAATTTAGGTTATTATAAATGTATAAAGGAGTAATGAGTTAATTCTACCAATATCCTAGGAATAGAATTAAGTTGGTTAATCTTATTTATATCTTTAGTATCCAGGTTATTTTGCAGCCTAGGAATAGAATTATATGAATCAGAGATGATGGTATTTAAAAAGTACACAATAGGCTTTCAAAATCATAAGATATAAATGTACACATATGGAATACAGATAAATATAATAGGCATATGTATGTGTGTATGTGTATACATATATTTATATCTTCACTACTTCAGAACTGAAGCAATTTTGTTTTTCTTGTAAAGGAGAATAAATAACATTGAAATTTTTGTATTTATATTCTTAGCTATAAGTTTTGACATAATTTTCATTTTAAGGTATTTTATGTTATTTTTAATATTTAATGCATTATCAATTTTATACTACTTAGAAAACTTTCAATCACCAATTTACATACTAACTTATTCTTTTTTCCAATTTACTCATTTCAGAAATTTTTACCACTATCTAACCAGTTGCCCAAGTAAAACACTTATTATTGAGTCATCTTTTAAGCACCAAATTCTTAATTCCAAATGTGACATTTTCTCTCAATTCTGAAGCAGTGTTGTCTGATTGACACTTTTGCAATGGTGGACATTCTATCTCTGAATTGTTCAATGTGATAGCCAGTAGTCCTGTGTGCCTATTAAAGTGCTTGAAATGCAGCTAGTGTAAATGAGAAGCAAAATTTTTAATATTTTTTAAATTTAAATTTATTTAAATTTAAACTGACACATGTGGTTAGTGGTTGTTATATTGGATAGTACATTTCTAGACCTATATAACCAACTACCAAATTTATATATTCTCTTGAATATATTATAAGAATCTCAAATTTGATATCCGCTGAACTTGGAGCTCTTGATTTTTCTTACCGAAGTGGTTCCCCTCAATTTCCTATATAATTGACCATTGTTGTTTTTTATTTGCCTTCTCTATAGTGTTATAACTTGACAGCATTATAACTCTATCATTTTATATTCCACTTATTGTATTATGGGATTTTTAAAGTCTGTTTTCTGATTATAGTACAAGAAACAGAAAAACCAAAGAGATCTCGTCCATCTTTTTTACCACTCTATCCACAGAACCTAGAATAGTGTTATGCAGTAATCACTCAACATTTCTTGAATGAATGAATAAATAAGTGTATTGTTAAAAGAAGAATCACAGTGCTGTAATCATAGATCAACAACGCTGAGATTAAAGGTGACAAGTTTGTACCTAGGTATTAACTGTATGAGATCTGCCTTTTCTAAGTAATCTGTCCTCAGGCAAATGACTGATTTAGTGTCAACTTTCTTCTATGTATAGATTATAAAAATAATTACTTTATGGAGTTATTTTAGTCTGGAGTAATATGAAGCTTCTTTATGGCATTTAGTCAATCAATGTTGGCCATAGTAAGAATAGTAATAATAATAGTAACTATTGTTATTTCAGTTTTAACTTAGATGTGATAGATGCCCTTAGCCAAGATTCTAACATTTTCTGGCATCTGCTTCTTCATCTGCTCCACGGAGCAGTTGGAAGTTGGAATCTCTGTTTTTAGAACTAGTAATCTCCATGATTCTGAATATAAGTTCAATCCCTAGTGCATATTTTAAATGAATTAAAACTATGCCATAAATGAACACTAATCAAACACATATATATCCCTCTCTATTCAGTATCTTTCATTACAGTTTTAGAAAATCATTATTTTTTGTTTCTCCAGTGTAAAATGCCTCAAAGAATCACAATATTGTCTATTTAAAGTAATTATTGCATGTGTTCACTTTAATGAGTTGAAATTTCAGACTATTGACATTATCCAGTTTTTCTTTAAATTTTATTATATTTCACCCTTTGATAATTTTGTCTCCTTAACAGATGTAACTTACAAAAGAATAATACAAGAAGGCACTATTGTATCTGAGTTTATTCTGGAGAAACCTTACTGTTATTTAATGATTTTTACTGACACCTTTATAAGCTGCACAGCAGTGCCAATAGATCAAAAACCAAATGCCCTGAAATCCTGATGCACTGTATGTGTTACATTCAGAAAGTAATGAAAGAAAAGCGTATTTGTAGGAGTATGATAGTAGCTTTGCCTTGTATTGAGCATTAGGCACCCTAACTACTGCACATGCCTGTAAATCATCAAGTTACAGTAACAGGATCTGGCAGGTGGGTAGAGTGAACTATTTGCATTAAAAAATCTGTCAATTTAAAATGTAATAAAAACAAAAAAAATCAATAATAATACATTAAAATTCAAACAGTCATCACAGCACTGCGCTAGCAATCAGTCATATTTACCAAGGCCACATATGTAATAATCCTCCTGATCCCTCTATAATTACTTGCTTTGCCTCTTGAATTATCAACAACTCTTATGGCTTATTGCCTCATACTTGCTTAATAAGCATTTACAATCAATAATCTTGCCACAGAATAAGAGGCAATAGCCAGCCAAGCCCAGGGTTTAAATGCCTCAGAAGTGATCATTACATTGGTGTGAACGACAAAGAGGTGGCTGTGCTAATGGGAAAGGCATGCAATAAAGAGCTAATTTAGAAAATCTACTCACTGCAATGTGTAGATCTTACCATGTCTGGTAGTGCCTCAGCTATGGGGAAGAGTCACCCTTGAAAACACATCTTGAAATCCTTCCCAGAGGTGCTTTTACAGTGGTAATCCTCTCCAGCAGCTGTCTTCTATGTCTTCCTATCAACATAACACATCCAGTTTGCCTGAAGTGCTTTTTGCCTGACTGGAAAAGCAAACAGTTATTTTCTTCATTCACATGGTATATGATGGAGAACAGGAATTTATATGCAAATTTGAGTATTAGTGACACTTTGATGAGAAGAGTTTAAGGACCAATTGTAGTTGTCAAAAGTGTTTGAAAACCCCTATTAACGCCATTCACATGGAACATAAAATTGAAGATCCAATAGAGAAAGTGTGTTGTATGAAGAGCACATTATAGTGTTTATTTTGTTCAGTCTGCTGAATTACAGAGATTCACACATTTTCGTAAAAGAGACAATTGGAAATACACTCATCAGGGTAATTTTATTTCATTTTTAAACTTGTAAATATTAACTAAGCTTGTTATTGCTATTACTTAAAATTTACAATTTATCCACTATTTAAGAGACTTTACAGATTATATTTTAAAAACACTGATTTTGCTCCCAAAAATATGTATTAAGTAATTAACACGGGAAAGCAATAATTTGAAAAATAAGGTTTGGAAGTTCTTATTTGTATTATTGCCTGTAAATAAGATCATAGGTCCACCAAATTAGACTTAATATTAATTTTAGCATGGTTTAACATTGTAACATGTGTTGTGTGGTACAGTATTAGAAGGTGACCCAGGTATTGGCTAAGGCTTCTTGCTGGGTCCATTACACATCCGAGATGAGTGGTCTCTTAGTGGTCCACACGAATATCTCTTCAGGCCCCTAATGGAGCTTTCACCCAAGAAGGGCTGAGTATGATAACCTCTGCATGTGGTCAGAAGTTGAAGCATGGAAGAGTGTTGCCAAGTCTCTCCCCAAGGAATAAAACTAAGGGCACAGGCAAACAAGACAGGTGATGTTCATTACAAAGTGGTATCAGGACTACTGAGTTCATTAGATTGATGTAGATCTCCAATAGTTTCTAGAATGGTAGATTCTGTTGTTACCTTTATACTTCTTCATAATTCTTCATAGTGATCACCAATATACTATATTAGAAACTTAAGGGAAGAAAAGAGGGTAAATCGTTGAGACTGTATGTGAGTCTGTCTTGCGGGGAAGTGGAAACTCAGGTATGGGGTATGGGGTGGGTTGAATTAGTAAAAAGGGAGTTAGTTCTCTGAAGTTTATTATATAGAGATAAGAAGAGCAGAGGGGATTATGCCAGCTAACATTTGGCTGTTAGATTAAAAAGAAGATATTCACCAGGGTTTTCAGACACAGAGTGAAATCAGCAAATAAAAAAATATGTATTTTCATTGCTTGCAACTCTTAGTTCCTTACGTTTCCTATATACATGGCATCTCCACTTTGATATTTTCTCAATATTTCAATCACAAAACACCTAATAGTAAATTTATCAACATTTATTTTTATATTTTTCTTAATTTCTAAAAATTAGAATAGACTCAGAGTCTTCTGCTCTCAGGAACATATTATACTATGGTCTCGGCAATTTTATTGTGCAAAAAACTTATTTACATAATCTAATATTTTGAGATGTGTTAAATAAGTAGATTTTTGCTGTTCTTGTCACAAAAAAGTAACTATGTGAGACGATAAATATGTTAATTTTCTTCATTCTCCATATGTATCCCTTAGCATCATGTTGTAAATGTCGAATATGTGCAATAAAATTTATTTTAAAAAGTCAAGTTAGCAGCAATTAAATGCTAAGAGAAAATATAAACAAATAAAAATAGATAGGTATAAAAAATACATAAGTACAAAGACTTTGTTGTTCAAATTTGGATACACAGTCATATTGCTGAAAGTCTACCAGGTTTACATAATTTTTAATGTTCTGTTTTAATTATTATAATAAAATAGAAGAAAATGTTAATTTAAGCATAGTTAGGGTTATCTGTACTATTGCCTTGTAGACAACACATAAAATTTTTTTTTTTCAATGACTGTATTGGTTTTTGGGTGGCCAATTGTCCTAGCATTAGGTCATGATACTTTAATTGTCCTGAGGTAATGATTAAAGAATTGAGTTAAACATCATACGTGTGTGATGCATTCAGCCACAGTGAACGCCAAATAGTGTATCATACAGAATTATGTAGGAACAAATGTTTAGTGATAGCTCAGGTGGAGGAAAATGGTAGGAGAATTGAGGTGTAACCGGTCATAAAACCATAGCATCCTCCAGGAATAATAAAAAAAAAAATGCTATGATAAAATACATATTGCCAGCAATGTTAGCATCAGTGAATTCCCAACATTACCCATCATATTAAATAAATGTTAATTCAAATATTTTATGGCTTTATCTCTATTTAACATACATATGTAATTTTATATAATATACCATAAAAGCTACAAGCATCAAATACTATAATTGTACATATTAAAGTATTCATAAAAATAATTGTAGTCAACATTGGAGTTTCACATTCCTCTGCTTAGAAAAACACTGTTATAGTAATACTACTGAGAGTATAAAGAGTTTGCGTATCAATCCTTAATAAAATCCAGAAGTTCTTCACAAAGTAGAACTAATCTATTCTTCCAAATTTTTCTCCCACTAGAATATTTCCTGAGAACTTTGATCTATCCAGACTCACTATTTTCTAACACGTTAGGAACATTTCCTGCCTTTCCACCTATATTTACTGTTAGTCTGGACTGGAATTTCCTTTTTGTTCTCATCCTCACTCACTCACTTGAGGTATATCTGAACTTACAGATCGTTGCTCTACTTCTTATTTATCTTAATATATATTATTTTCATATGACATATTTCATTTATCATTCATATATGTATACCTCATATAAATATGTTATATCTACATATTCATATTTATCTATCAATAGCTATGTATTTTCTATGTTCTTCCAAAAAAATAAGCTCCTTGAATATGGAAACAGAGACAATTTGACTTCCTCTCTTCCTATTTAAATGTGCATTATTTCTTTCTCTTGCTGATTGCCCTGGCCAGAACTTCCAATACTATGTTGAATAGGAGTGGTGAGAGAGGGCATCCTTGCCTTGTGCTAATTTTCAAAGGGAATGCTTCCAGCTTTTGCCCATTCAGTATGATATTAGCTGTGGGTCTGTCATAAATGGCTTTTATTATTTTCAGATACATTCCATCAATACCTAGTTTATTGAGTGTTTTTAGCATGAAGGGTGTTTAATTTTATCAAAAGCTTTTTCTGCATCTATTGAGATAATCATGTGATTTTTTTCACTGGTTTGATTTATGTGATGGATTACGTTTACAGATTTGTGTATGCTGAACCAGCCTTGCATCCTAGGGATGAAGCTAAATTGATCGTGATGGATAAGCTTTGTAACGTGCTGCTAGTTTCAGTTCACCAGTATTTTACTGAGGACATTCCCATAGATGTTCATTAGGGATATTGGCCAGAAATTTTCTTTGTTTGTTGTGTCTCTGCCAGGCTTTATTATCAGGATGATGCTGGCCTCATAAAATGAATTATAGAGGAGTTCCTCTTTTTCTGTTGTTTGGTATAGTTTCAGAAGGAATGGTACCATCTCCTCTTTGTACCTCTGGTAGAATTTGAATGTGAATCTGTCTGGTCCTGGGCTTTTTATGTTGATAGGCTATTAATTATTGCCTCAATTTCAGAATTTGTTATTAGTGTATTCAGGGATTAGACTTCTTCCTGCTTTAGTCTTGGGAGGGTGTATATACCCAGGAATTTACTCATTTCTTCTGGATTTTCTAGTTTATTGCATATGGCATTTATTGTATACTCTGATGTTAGTTTGTATTTCTGTGGGCTCAGTGGTGATATCCCCTTTATCATTTTTTATTGTCTATTTGAGTCTTCTCTCTTCTTTTTTATTAGTATGGCTTTCAGTCTATCTATTTTGTTAATCTTTTCAAAACACCAGGTTTTCGATTCAATGATTTCCTGAAGGGTTTTTTTGTGTCTCTAATTCCTTCAGTTCTGCTCTGATCTCAGTTATTTCTTTTCTTCTGCTAGCTTTTTAATTTTTTTTGCTATTGCTTTTCTAGTTCTTCTAATTGTGATGTTAAGGTGTAGATTTTAGATCTTTCCCACTTTCTCCTGTGGGCATTTAGTGCTATAAATTTCTCTCTAAACATTGCTTTAGCTGTGTCCCAGAGATTCTGGTATGTTGTGTATTTGTTCTTATTGGTTTCAAACAATTTATTTATTTCTGCCTTAATTTTATTATTTACCCAGTAGTCATTCAGGAGCAGGTCGTTCAGTTTCCATGTAGTTGTGTGGTTTTAAGTGAGGTTCTTAATCCTGAGTTCTAATTTGATGGCACTATGGTCTGAGAGACTGTTATGATTTCTATTTGTTTGCATTTGCTGAGGAGTGTTTTACTTCCAATTATGTCATCAATTTTAGAATAAATGCAATGTGATACTGAGAAGATTGTATGTTCTATAGATTTGTGGTGGAAAGTTCTGTAGATGTCTATTAGGTCTGCTTGGTCCAGAGCTGAGTTAAACTCCTTAATATCCTTGTTAATTTTCTGACTCTTTGATCTAATATTGACAGTGGGGTGTTAAAGTCTCCCACATTATTGTGTGGGAGTCTAAGTCTCTTTGTAGGTCTCTAAGAACATGCTTTATCAATATGGCTGCTTTGTACTCGGTGCATGTATATTTAGGGTAGTTTTCTCTTCTTGCTACATTGATCCTTTTACTATTATATAATGCTCTTCTTTGTATTTTTTTTTATCTTTGTTGGTTTAAAGTCTGTTTTATCAGAGACTAGGATTGCAAGCCCCTCCTCCTCCTTTTTTTTTTTGCTTTCTATTTGCTTGGTAAATCTCTCTCCATTTCTTTATTTTGAGCATATATGTGTCTTTGCATGTCAGATGGGCCTCATGAATACAGCACACTAATGGATCTTGACTCTTATCCAGTTTGCCACTCTATGTCTTTTAATTGGGACATTTAGCCCATTTACATTTAGGGTTAAGATTGTTATGTGTGAATTTGATCCTGTCACTATGATGCTAGCTGGTTATTTTGCCCATTAATTGATGCAGCTTCTTCATAATGTCAATGGCCTTTACATTTTGGTGTGTTTTTGCAGTGCTGGTACCAGTTTTGTCTTTCCATATTTAAAGCTTCCTTCAGGAGCTCTTGTAAAACAGGCCTGGGGGTGACAAAATCCCTCAGCATTTGCTTGTCTGTAAAGGAATTTATTTCTCCTTCTTTTATGAGGCTTAGTTTGGCTGAATGTGGAATGGATTTTTAAAGAAAATTTATTTATTTAAGAATGTTGAATATTATCCCCCACTCCCTTCTGGCTTGTAGGGTTTCTGCAAAGAGATCTGCTGGTAGTCTGATGGGCTTTCTGTTGTGGGTAACCCAACCTTTCTCACTGGCTGCCTTTGACATTTTTTCCTTCATTTAAATCTTGGTGAATTTGAAAATTATGGGTTGCTCTTCTCATGGAGGATCTTTGTGGTGTTCTCTGTATTTCCTGAATCTGAATGTTGGCCTGTCCTGCTAGATTGGGGAACTTCTCTTGGATGATACTGTGAAACGTGTTTTCCAACTTGGTTCCATTCTGCCTGTCACTTTCAGGTAAACCAATCAATTGTAGGTTTTCTCTAACACACATTATTGAGAAATCTTTGTAAAGTATCACAGTCTACAGACTCCCTGCTCTACAGAGAAAAAATTGCATTGTAAAACAAGTCATGGGCCTTCAACTTTCTTTCATTTTACCTTCCATGCATTTCCACAACATATTGTATCTAAGTTCACACAGCACTTACATTTTTTTCTATTATTTCTAATATTATGACAGGTTTTTATGTATTATAGCTCTGTGGAGATGTTTTATGTTTTCTTCTACCCACTATCATTTGCTTGATTCAATACTGTTAAATTTTAAAAGTCCATTATGTATTAATGTTTCTCACTAGGACAGCTTTTGGCATTTTAAGTTAGACAATTCTTTATATAGAAATGTCCCTTTTGTTGTAACAGAATTATTTTTCCAGTGGCCAGGCACGGTGGCTCATGCCTGCAATCCCAGCACTTTGGGAGGCCTAGGCAAGCAGCCTACGAGGTCAAGAGATCGAGACCATCCTGGCCAACATGGTGAAACCCCGTACCTACTAAAAAAATACAAAAATTAGCTGGGCATGGTGGTGCGCACCTGTAATTCCAGCTACTCGGAGGCTGAGGCAGGAGAATTGCTTGAACCCAGGAGGCGGAGGTTGCAGTGAGCTGAGATCATGCCACTGCACTCCAGCCTGGTGCCTGGCATCTGGCGACAGAGCAAGACTCTGCCAAAAAAAAAAAAAAAAAAGAATTATTTTTCCAAACCCTGACCCTGACATTTTATTAGAATACATGTGTAATTAAAACATCTAAAATGGATTTCCATTTTTTGTTTTTTGGACATGATTTTAAGGAGAATGATGCTACCCTTGCTGGAAACCACTGCATCTGAAAAGACTTTTAACAAAATTCAACATCAATTCATGTTAAAAACTCTTAATAAATTAGGTAGTGAAGAAGCATACCTGAAAATAATAAGAGTCATGTATGAAAAACCCACAGTCAACATCATACTGAATGGGGAATAGCTGGAAACACTCCCCTTGAAAACCAGCACAAGACCAGGATGCCCTCTCTCACCACTCCTATTCAAAATAGTATTGGAAGCCCTGGCCAGGGCAATTAGCCAAGGGAAATAAATAAAGGTCATCCAAAGAGGAAGAGAGGAAGTCAAACTATCTCTATTTGTAGGTGAAATAATTCTATATTTAGAAAACCCCATAGGCTTTGCCCAAGAGCTCCTCCTGCTGATAAACTTCAGCAAACTTGCAGGATACAAAATCAATGTGCAAAAATCACTAGCATTTCTGTACATCAACAATAGCCAAACCAACAGACAAATCCAGAAGGCAATCTCATTCACAATTTTCACAAAAAGAATAAAATACCTAAGAATACAGCTAATCAGGTAGATGAAAAATTTCTACAATGAGAATTACAAATCAATGCTGAAAGAGATCAGATATTACACAAAGAAATGGATAAACACTTTATGCTCATGGATAAGAAGAATCAATATGGTGAAAATGACCAGACTTCCCAAAGCAATTTACAGACTCTATGCCATTCCCATGAAACTACCATTGAGATTCTTCACAGAACTAGAAAAAAAAAACAGTTTCAGAATTCATAGAACCCAAACAGCTAAGACAATACTAAGCAAAAAGAACAAAGCTGGAGGCATCACACTCCCTGGCTTCAAACTATACTGTAGGGCTACAGTTACCAAAAGAGCATGCCACTGCTACAAAAACAGATATATCGATAAATGGAAAGGAATAGAGAGCCTAGAAATAAGGCTATACATCTACAACCATCTGATCTTCAACAAAGCTGACAAATGCAAGCAATGGGGAAAGAAATCTCTATTCAATAAATTGTGCTGAGATAACTGGCTAGCCATATGCGGAAGATATAAATTGGATCCCTTCCATATGCCATATATTACAATTAACTCAAGCTGAACTGAAGACTTAGATGTAAAACCCAAAACTATAAAAGTACTGGAAAACAACCTAAGTGATACCACTGAGGACATAGGAATGGGCAAAGATTTCATGATAAAGATTCCAAAAGCAATTGCAACAAAAGTAAAAATTGACAAATAGAATCTAATTAAATGAAAGAGCTTCTGAACAGAAAAATAAACTGTCATCACAGTAAACTGATAATCTACTGAATAGGGGAAACGTTTTGCAAACTATAAATCTGATAAAGATTTAAAAGAAAAAAACAAACAACCCTGTCAAAAAACATTCAAAAGACATGAACAGACACTTCTCAAAAGAAGACATACATTAAGCCAATAATTATATGGAAAAAAAGCTCAACATCACTAATCATTAGAGAAATGCAAATCAAAACCACAATGAGATATCATCTCACACAAGTCAGTATGACTATTATTAAAAAATAAAATAATAACAGATTCTGGTGAGGTTGTGGAAAAAAGGAAGGACACTTTCACACTGTTGGTGGTAATGTAAATTAGTTCAACCATTGTGGAAGACAGTGGGACAGTTTCTGAAAGACCTAGAGATAGAAATACCATTTGATCCAGCAATCTCCTTACTGGGTCTCTAGTCAAAGGAATACAAATAATTCTATTTTAAAAACACATATACAAGTATGTTCTTGCAGCACTATTCCCAATAGCAAAGGCATGGAATCAACCTAAATGCCCATCAATGATAGACTAGATGAGAAAAGAATGTGGTACACATACACCATAGAATACTATGAAGCCTTACAAAAAACAGATCATATCCTTTTCAGGGACATGGATGGAGCTAGAGGCCATTATTCTCAGAAAACTAACACAGGAACAGAAAAGCTTACTTGTAAGTGGGAGCTAAATGATGAGAACACATGAACACCTAGAAGGGAACAACACACATTGGGGCTTACCAGAGTGTGAAGGGTGGAAGGAAGGAGAGGATCAGAAAAATAACTAATGGGTACTGGCTTAATACCCGGGTGATGAAGTAATCTGTACAACCAACTCCCATGACACATGTTTATCTATGTAATAAACCTGCACATGTCCCCCTGAACTCAAAATAAAAGTTAAAAAATAAAGAAAGAAACCACTGCATCAAAACACAAACTAAATTACAAGACCAAGCCTTCTTCCTACACATAATCTGAAATCCATACATTCCTATCTAACAGGTCCTAGGGACCCTATTATTTGTAATAAAATATTATAAAAATAACTGCTATATTTTGCAATGCACAAATATGCTGTCTGCTTAGATTTGTTCTCTTCTTACTCACATTTGAAAATCTTGCTTCAAACTGGAAACTTATAAAATAATGGGTAAAATAATAAGTGGATTCTCATGCTTTTCCATGAGAATCCACTTACAAAGAAATAATGCCACTAAAATTAAGGGAAAGAATTTCTGAGACATGTGAGGGAATATTTACAAGTAAATTTGACAAATTAAATTTATAGATAAATTTTAATTTTTATTCTAAATTATAATCATAAAAGTGTGAGTACTTGAGAGCTAAGTTGAAATGCACAGCTTTGTTGTGTTTGGTTTAATTTTATTCCTTTAGCAAAGAAATCTTACAAACTTCTTTCTTTTCTCTTTTATAAATGCTGAGAAATTACTACTTGTAATTTTTTTTCTTCTTTTATTTTATGCTATTAACATTTTAGCAAATCAGTTTGGGGTACAAACAAGTTGAAAGAGAAATATAATAACTGACAAAACAATTTATTCAAAATTCCAAATACGTATCCGTATTAATTAGAGTCATTTGTATTATGTAAAACAGTGAAATTAATATTAGTAAAAGAACATACAGCATACAACTTGCCTTACCATAAATCTTCAGCTTTAGACACACAAATGCATTTTTGGTTAAGCAGAAAATCTACAGATTTTTTATTCTTCAGGAGAATAATGAGTTTGTATTTTACAATTTTTTGGAATAGTATTTGCTTATCTATGGGAGCATATAAGAATTCTTTTTGTTGTTGTTGTTGTTGTTGTTGTTGTTGTTGTTGTTGAGACTGAGTCTCACTTTGTTGCCCAGGCTGGAGTACAGTGGCACAATCTTGGCTCACTGCAACCTCCACTTCCCAGGTTCAAGCAATTCTCCTACCTCAGCCTCCTGAGTATCTGGGATTACAGGTGCACACCACCATGCACAGCTAAGTTTTGTACTTTTAGTAGAGACACGATTTCACCATGTTGGCCATGATGGTCTCGATCTCTTAATCTTGTGATCCACCCACCTACGCCTACCAAAGTGCTGAGATTGCAGGAATGAGCCATCTCCCTGGCCTAACTTCATTATTTTATCTAAAATTTATTGAACACCTACTATATCCAAGGCACTTCTTTCTATCTATTTTTATCATTATTTCTATCATCTATCTAAAAGTTTCGTATTTAACCTTCATAATAACAGTTGAAGGTATCAATTATTTCTCTATTCACAGAGCAGAAAACTAAGGCATAGAAAAACGAAATAACTTTTCAAATATTACACAAATAGCTTCCAAGCTAATACTTATGTGTAGATTTGTATGTTTATAAGTATTTTTAAGCATTATACTAATAAATATAAGCATACAATTGACGAAATAAACACATTATTGAGGGCCTGGGGTTCTAGAAAACAGATTGGCATTAGTTATCTATCTGTCCGTTATTTTATATAAATAATCATGAAAAGTTTTGCTCCTCTGCTTTCCAATTTTTGTGATCTTGTTTATACAATATCATAATTTCCTAAATCATTGAAATGGAAGAAAAGATTTAGTCTGACTTAATAAATTAATTCCTAATTATCTTCATTATTATTTATACGTGCTTATCGTATGTAACTTGGGCAGTTTTTTTTTTTTTTAAGTGTAAGATCAAAATCACTTAATGTCATTAAGTTATAATCCCTGTATTTATATTGCTGTATACACTTCCAAAAAAGAGGTTACAAAACCACAAACCTTTCACAGGGTATGTAGAGTATGAGGAACACTCTTTCCTTTTTTTTTTTTTAGTAAATAATTTTCACAACATCATAAGAAATTAAAAATGTTTGATATGCTTGCATTACAGTGAATATAATAAATATCTTGTAACTTTTAAGTCATGTGAGTAAAATTTTTGAGATTGGCCTTTTGTAAAACATATACAGACTTGGATAATTTCAAACATTGTTGGACTTCATGCTAAGATTTTATTGAATTGAAGTCTTTGTGTTGTATAGTGAAAACTTTTGTTTCTCAAAAATTGCCAAACATGAGAAATTAAAGGTCTCACTAACTAAAGAGATTCAAAATTAAAGAATACCTGTGTCGCCGTAATAAAATCATTTTAAATACTTTGAGTTTTTAGGGATATTATAGATAATTAAGTTTCAAAAGCCAGACAATATTATACAAATATATCAGTATATCTGCTCAATTTTGAGTCGTTTGTTTGCAAGAATAAATATTTTCCTAGATTTCTTTTACAAGTATTTCATATAACATCTTTTGGAAAAGCATTGTCTTATATTTTCAGAATGTTAGTATTTTATATTTTCATTTGTCCAAACATGAATTTAAGAATGGAGGCCATAAAATTATTTTTAAAATCCTCAATTATACTTCATAATTTTTTAATGTACCTGACATGTTATAAAACTATACATTACTTTATGTAATGATTTTGATACTCATTAACTTATCTATATTTTCTTTGGGATTAAAAGTATACTTGACTTCATTTAATATTAACAACATTTATAAATACAAATGTACCTCATTACACTAATTTAAGTCCTTAATCCTTTTTGCCTAAGTCTTAGCCTGTCAATTGATTATATACTTGAAATAACTCT
The DNA here is from genome assembly GCF_009761245.1 of Sapajus apella. Lineage (NCBI taxonomy): Eukaryota > Metazoa > Chordata > Mammalia > Primates > Cebidae > Sapajus > Sapajus apella. Next base: position 45,194,903 of record NW_022436945.1, read on the forward strand.
AGGATCTTTGTCATTCTAGTTAAATTTTCATTCAACAAACAGTGTTTGGGCCTATACAAAGATGTAGAACCTAGAGGTTATTATAAGAAAAGTAGAAAACATTATTTAATGGCAAACAGATTCATTAAAGCCTCCAAGTTAAAGTAATAATATAATAGATCATGATATATATTTGTTTGCATAATTATATTATAAATAGCATATTTAATATGTAATTATACATAATTCAATATAAAATTATTTTAATTATGTTTTTCAATTTTGGTTAAAAATAATATATTCCCTTCTGCAACCAAAATATATTTTTCAGATTTATTTTTATATATCTGGTTATCAGATTTTTTTTTATGACTAAGAAAAATAAGAAATTTGGCTAGAATTATTAACTTTAAGTTAAAAATAAAGCATCACATACAAATAGTTTCAACACTCTTTTAAATAATGTAATTACTCCTACTACGTATCACCTAAATATTACTGGCTAAAATTATCATCAAAAATGAAGTAGTGCTTATAAGTGGATTGGTTTTTAATACCTTGTTTCTTTTGCTAAAATTCCTAGTAGAATAAATTGGACAAGATTTAGGATACAATTTTAAAAGATTATGAAAAGGGATGTAACATCCACCTAATTAGGCAATAGTTTAAGAGGTATTGCTACAAGCTGTGAGTTAATACACAATGTCTTAGTCCAGTTTCATATTTTTTCTGTAACTTAGAATAGTATTTATCAAAAATATACCTATAGATCAGTGTTGCTGTAAATGTGTTTCTCACAAAGGATATTTAATGAAAATAATTAAATTTGATAGAGACAGGAGATCAGAAAAAGTATTATAATCAATGATAAATTTCCTGATTTTGATCATTTTACTTCTATCATGAAAAAATATATTTTTGTTCTCAAGAAATGTACACTGAAATATTTAGGCATAAATAAACAAAAATGTATAAAGTTACTCTCAAATTACTTAAATGTAGACAGTTTGATAGAGCAAACCATTGGAATAAAACGCAGTGTTTGGATCTGGAAAAAAGGTAGAGAGCTACTATACAGTAGTGTACTTACAGAATGCTGTCTTGCAATTTTTCTTTATGTTTGAAAGAATGTTCCCCAAAACCATTTTAAAAAATCTAGTCAGAAATGAAGAAAAACACATATCCTACTGATATCACAGATTCAGAAGTCACAAATTTATTAGCAAAAAACAGGTGACTTTTGAAGAAGAGTTAGCCATATAATTGTCATTTTAAAGATCAGTTTATAACAAAGGAGACTATACAGATAGAGAAATACCCACTATCTTCTGCTTGCATTAAGATATTTTAAAGCAATGTATTAAAAGTTGGTGTTTAAAAACACAAATTGTGAAACTAGACTATCTGTGTTCTAATTCATGTTTTGATTTTTAAAAGCTGTGTGTCTATACAAATTACTGAAAACTTTCTTCAGTCCCTAAGTCTGTAACACTGGACCACAAAAAAAAAAAAAAAAAAAAAAAAAATCTAACCTTTTTTGTTATGAGAGTTAAGTAAATAAATATATGTTAAATATTTAGAAAAAATATGTAGCACAAACAATAGTAGTTATTAAGCTTGTATAGCTTGATTGTTTTTTTAGCTATTTTGGAGGAGAGGGAATCTCACTCTTATCTAGTATGGAGTGCAAGGGTGCGATCTTGGCTCACTGCCACCTTCGCCTCCAGGTTTCAAGTGATTCTCCTGCCTCAGCCTCCCAAGTAGCTAACATTACAGGTGCCTGCCACCACACCCAGCTATTTTCTTTTTTTTGTATTTTTTTTTAAAGATAAGGTTTCTCCATGTTGGCCAGGCTGGTGAAAGTGCTGGGATTACGGGTGTAAGCCACCATGCCCAGCCCAATTTGAATATTTTCTTAAAGGAAAATTTGTATAATAAATTTTTTCTTCAAAATATATTTTATAGAACTTACCTACAGCCTCCACCGGTGTCAAGAGTCTCTCTTTTTAGCACTTTCTACCTAAATATAGTTGCAGTATGGTCAGAGATATTTTATGATGGTAATATATTCATTATTAATATAGTCATTCAGCTGTTTATTCATTTATTGAGTCATCTGTTATCTTGCCATCCAGAAAATAAAATTTGCATGTAGAAGTTGTGTTAGTTCATTTTCACATTGCTATAAAATGCAATAAAATAAATAAATGGGAAAAAATAAATAAAAATAAAAAGATAAAAAATAAAAAAACATTCAAGCCTCAAAAAAAAAAATACTACCTGAGACCATAATTTAAACAAGAAGTTTAATTAACTCACAGATCTGCATGGCTGGGAGGCCTAAGGAAACTTATAATCATGGTAGAAGGTGAAAGAGATGAAGGTGCCTTCTTCACAATGTGTCAGAAGAGAAAAAGAAGGAGGAAGCAGCAGACACTTATCAAACAACCAGATCTTGAGAGAACTCGCTAGCTATCATGAAATCACCATGGGGGTAACTGTCCTCATGATCCAATCACCTCTCATCAGGTTTCTCGGTTAACACATGGGGATTACAATTTAAGATGAGATTTGGGTGAGGACACAGAGCCAAACCATATCAGAAATGTCTAAAATAAAAGACACTGTATATAGATTATCTATGTATTAATTTCAGCAAATAAATTTAAAGATGTTTTGTGAAAGATCTTGAGAAGGCTCAGTAGCGAAGACTTAACATAGAAGATTTAAGGTGTGTCTTGAAGTGCAGGTGTTTTCATAAATTGAGAAGGGATAGAAAATCTTGCCACAGTAGATTGTTTTTCACAAAGAGAAGTATCCAGCTGAGAATGTGATTCTCAAAACTAAAATAACATTGAAAGTATTTTTCTTTTTTAAAAAGTTTCACTATATTTTATATCATCTTTCTCTTACAATCACTGATCATTAGATTTCTTTTATTTTGTTTCTCTCTCTCTGCTGCCACCTTGTGAAGAAGGTGCCTCCTACCCTTTCACCTTCCGCTATGATCTGAAGTTTCCTGAGACCTCTTTGGCCATGCAAAACTGTGAGTTAATTAAACCTCTTTTGCTTAAATTACCCAGTCTCAGATAGTGTATTTATAGCAGTGTGACAATGAACTAATACAATTTCTAGAATACTACAGACTTAGAAATGGAGATCTTGTCTAATGAAGTAGTTAATGTAAGAATTAATCCAATGGTGTAGTAGGCCAGAAGACCAATGAGAATGCCATTTCTGAGATAATGCCATCTAGCAGAGATAATCCCAACAGTAAGTGATAAAAAACAGTTGGCTACAGGAAACATAAAGTGTCTCAGGATAAATTTAACAAGGAACATGACCAAGAAACATGACCTCTATAAACATGCTGTAAAAGTTTATAAGTGATATAAAAGAAGTTTTAAATAAATGGAGAGATATATCATATCCGTGAATGAGAAGGCCACATAATACAAAGATGGCTGACTGGGGTTTAGTATATTCTTATCTAAACCACAGAGGATTTTATTCCTAAAGTTCTTCAAAATCTTTCCATAGTTCATTTAGAAAAGAAGGTAGAGTAGCTATTTAATTTGAACAAATAAGAACGATTTTTGGAAATTCTCTATGATATATTAAGCATTAAGTTTAACCAAATTAAAATGCAGTTTTAAGACATGAATAAACAGAACAACACATTAAAAAACTGGCACTGTTAATTTAGGAATCTAACTTAAGAAAACATAAACTGTATGTTATCAGTAACAACCCAGGATGGAGTATTTGAGTAAGTGTAAAAACTTTGGAAATAAGTGATTAGATAAACATCTTGCCACACACTGCATGTATGTTTGTGCATATGTGGATAGAGATAACAGTCTCAGATAAAAATTATAATCATGTGGAAAATATTCATAGTCTGAATTATGTAAACATTTTATCTTGGAATATTAAAATTACAAGTCAGAGAAAATATTTTTAAAAACACAAAAATAAATATAAATATTACATATAATAAATATAATAAAATATAAAGAATATTTAATTTATTTCTCTTATGAACAGTCCAAGCATATTTTCTTAAAAATTCAGTAATCCTGTAATAGGAAGATAAGCAAAAATATAAATTCATAAGAATAAATAAATACCTGACATATATTTCATTGCCTAGTAAAGTAATCACATTTGAAAAATCTAAATAATCAATGTTAGTGAAGATCTCTTGAAACTGTTACTTTTAAATGAGGTAGCCCTATAAAGTGAAAATGTATTCATACCTTTTAACTCATTCATCTGATTTTTTGAAACATATATCCAAAGGATTACAAATCGTTCTACTATAAGGACACATGCACACGAATGTTCATTGCAGCACTGTTTACAATAGCAAAGACCTGGAACCAACCCAAATGCCCATCGACGATAGACTGGATAGGGAAAATGTGACACATATACACCATGGAATATTATGCAGCCATCAAAAACGATGAGTTAGGGTCCTTTGTAGGGACATGGATGAACCTGGAAACCATCATTCTCAGCAAACTGACAGAAGAGCAGAAGATCAAACACTGCATGTTCTCACTCATAGGCGGGTGTTGAACAATCAGAACACATGGACACAGGGAGGGGAGCACTACACACTGGGGTCAGTTGGGGGGAAATAGGGGAGGGAGGGTGGGGGTTGGGAAGCTGGGGAGAGATAGCAAGGGGAGAAATGCCAGATGTAGGTGATGGGGAGGAAGGCAGCAAATCACACTGCCATGTGTGTTCCTATGCAACAATTTTGCATGTTCTTCACATGTACCCCAAAACCTAAAATGCAATAAAATAAATAAATGGGAAAAAAAGAAACATATTAAAGATAACTGGACTACAATGCAGTATAAATACTATTGTGATCATTATTCTTCTGGTGTTCTGATATTATCTTCAAATTATATGGAATGTTAAAGTAAGGCTATAAAAAACTAAGAATATTTCTACTGATTCAAATGTATGTCATAGTTAAAAATGAAGGGTTAAGAAAATGAGAACACAGTAACATTTATGAAAGATATTTTTCATGTGTGTGTGTGAGGGTTACTTACAGATAATATGAAAAATGTAATAAAATTTCTTAATTTATTTGAATTTCAGTGTCTTTGCCTCTTCAAAAGCCTAGCAAGATTTTTGTGAGCAGAAAATTGGAAAGAAAAAATGTTTAAGGGACAGTATAGTGCTATAATACAAGAAAAGTATATATAAACTACCCAGTGGAAAGTCTATAGCAAAAGAAAAAAGAAACTTCTCTTCTCCTCGATTATTCTTTTCATTAGGAAGCACACATCTTACGGTTTTCCTTATCAGTGTAGACTCAAATAGGAGTAATATTTTAAACATTTTTCTGATTTGAATAATTCATATGGAGTTACACTGCAGTTATATACTTGACTCATTCAGGAAAGTTAGCTCTTTGATTTTTCTCTAATGGATAACAAATTATTTACCTATATTATAATAGGGAAAATTAAATTTGCCAATAAACTATATACCAATCTCTTTATGGTTGCATTTTAAATGTGCTTTTCAGTTAATTTCCATCTTTCTAAAATCTTTTCCCCCCTACCTTCCAACTACCCTGCCCAGAGCTGTAGCTGCCTGTAAGAGACTTACATGAGAATGATGGATGATGGCAGCCAGGGAGCTTTCAGATCTGCCTTAGAAACATTTACTCCTCTACGGCTATTGTTAACTTCTCCATTCTCTCATGGTGTCACTTTCCACAGTACCACTCTTCAGGTCTGGGAGATGTTAGCTTGTAAACTGCTAAGCATTTTCTGAGTGTTAGAAATCAATTGTTTTTTCTATTTACTCAGATCTGCCTTGGCCCTCGGCAAAACTGTCAATTCCTGAAGCATCACCAATAACTTCACTGGAAACCCATGGTGTGGTTTCTGGCCTATAGGCTTCAGCACCTGAGTCATTTTGACCTCAGCACTGAATCAGAACAATAGTGAAAGCTCCTGGTAAGCCAGCAGCACAATACACAACGTATCTCCTCAGATAGAACTTAGGAGTTTTTGGGTATCTCCATTCAGCTCTTCCTTGAACACTACTAAAATGTCTCCCTATGCCATGGTGAAAACGTTTCCATTATCAACACTAATAATTTCCTGAATTATAGCTGTAGCTTGCCTTCATAAACTTTATACGTGTGATCTACTTCAGGTAGTTTTAAGGTTTTCTTTGTAAATTTTCTTTTATTTATAATATTCTTAGTTAGTAATTCTCTCAAATATGCTGTGGTTAGAATGGAATTCCACAAATTTTGGAGTCAGACAAGTTTAAACATAAAACTTGCTTCCCATGTTTACCTGAAAAACAAATTTGAGAACCACATAACCACCCAGATCTTTAAATGGCAATATCGTTGCCTGCTTTGTAGGTCTGCCGTTAAAATAATTTACAATGCTATCAAAAGCTTGTAAGATTAGCTAGTAAATAATAGCAACTGTTATTAATATTAATATTAATATTAATATTTTTAGATGGATCCTCACTCTGTTGGCCAGGTTGGAGTGCAATGGCGCAATCTGCTCACTGAAACCTCTAACTCCCAGGCTCAAGTGATTCTCCTCCCTCAGCTTCCCAAGTAGCTAGGATTACAGGCACCTACCACCATGTCCAACTAATTTTTGCATTTTTAGTAGAGACGGAATTTCACCATGTTAGCCAGGCTGGTCTGGAACTCCTGACCTCAGGTGATCTACCACCCTCAGCCTCCCAAAGTGATGAGATTACAAGTGTGAGCCACCATGCCTGGCCTGTTATTAATGTTATTAGTATATTAGGTCTCCACTTTACTTCTGCAGTAGGCATTCTGATGATCAATTAGAAAGTACACAAGGAATGGATCATGAATAAATCTGTCTGTATTCAGACTTGAGGCAGCCTTGCAATTGGGCACATTCTTGGGTTTTTCTTTAGTCACTCAAATCTCTTTCTGATGAACTCTGCTACTATTTTAAACTGAACATTTTGGTATGTTTAACTAAACTTTTGATAAGCAATGTAACTTAGAGATAATCTAATGATGACCAAATTAAGAGCATTACATATATGTGTTTCCAAGTGTGTGTATGTGTATGTGTAAGCACAAATTTCGCAGGCTAGTATATCATCTCAACAAAGTTATATCTAAAATTTTTACCCAGAGTATTTGGTAACTAGTAATGGCAATTAATTGACAAAAAAACTGAGGCATAGCAACAAAGGTAGACAAAACAACATCTCACAGTAAACTAACCTTTAATAAAAAAATGATTTTCTAATTTCTGGAAAACATAATAAGGTATTTAATATATTAGTATTTGAATAAACAGAAGTCATTATATGTAACTCAGCACACAGAAAGTGTTTGCAAAACAACCCTATTTCTTTTTCTTGATTTCTCATTTATTAGGCAATCTTTTAATAACAGCTTATTTTCCAAGTATCTGAATACTAAGAAGGGAGTGTGCTAAGAAATGTAAGCTAGTATTTTAAGTGTTAGAAATGTATAGACCTTGTTATAAATCTGCTAACTTACATTTTCATTTTAAAATCAGAATATTGTAATTCTGAGTAACATGAATGATATGATTTGACTATGTACCCACCCAAATCTCATCTTGTAGTTCTCATAATCCCCATGTGTTGTGGGAGGGATCTGGTGGGAGGTCACTGAATTACGGGAAGACGTTCCCTGTGCTGTTCTCATGATAGTGAATAAGTCTCAAGAGATGTGATGGTTTATAAAGGGCAGTTGCCCTGCATACACTTCTCTATAAGAAATAAATACAGAAAGGATTATAGCCAATCACAGACCTTGCTGTCCACACAGATAAAGTAAATCTAATTCAAAGATTTGATTTACTTCTACCATCTCCTTCACTCATTAAAATGTTACTGCAAGGTAATAAAATAGTTATCTCAATTTTACTGACCAGCTATTCTTCTTCCACTTCACTCAGTATTATCTGTGGTTAATTTGTATGAATATTCATCAATATTAGATTACATATCATGTGTAAATTTATATGCATTTTTTAAATATGTAGAGTCACAAACTAAAATTAAATGTCCAAGAATGTGAAGCAATTCCAGCAATATATTTCAGCTGAAAAATATGAGTAGATATAATTCTGTTTTGGGGAAAAACAGAAAACTATCTGAAATTCATGGAGGGATCAACTAAACTGAATGTGTTGAATAACTGACAGGAATCTTAGTAGACTAATCTCCATATTTATAGAAATACCTGAACCTCTTTACAATTACATCAGCATTTTAATTAAATGGCACAATACAGTTTTCACATAATTTTAAGGTTGTTACTTATATTTATAAAGGTAATCACTAAAAAGATCACAGCATCCAAGATTCAAAGATATTTTCATAAAAATGATACCATGAAATGTAAGTATAATCTTTATTTCATCTCATGTCCTACATTAGAATTTCTATTTGTAAAGCATCTCAAAGAACCTTCAGTTTGCATCTGCAGAATCTATATAAAATTTGAATTTGTCTTATACACAAATGAAAGAGTTCAAGGTTACCAGAGTTATTATACTCATAAAATAAAAAACCTTAAAGTTACATCTCAGAAGATTTAATTGAATTTCAGTGAATGAATTAATTAATAAAGGAGCCAACATATCAATCATAAAGGTAAACATAAAGGCAACACAATAACATAATTAATAATCCAATTCAAATATTCATCATTAGAAATGAAAAAATATAACTATTGGCTCTAGATTGAACCCAGACACATTTTAAAAATGTGACAATTTTTACTAGCACATTAGAGGAGCCATTATTTACTGTAAATAAATTTATACATGTGTTTAGTAAGCTTTTTAATTCAAATGAATATATTGTATTTGTGCACGTCTGTTGGACAACCTTCATAGCTGCATTAACTAATTATTTCATAGTCTAGGTAGTGATTTCCTGGCCGAATCATCAGTATGTGCAATATTATGTATCAACCTATAAATAACACAGTTGAAACTCTTTAGGTACTATGGAGGTAGAATTGTGTGAAGGCTTAGAAGTTGAAATCACCTTGTCTACACTAGGAGAAGTTGGGAGTTTGGTTTTCTATTAGCCAATTAAATGCATTTTCATATTAAAAGAAAAAAAATACAACCAAAATAAAGCTTATGATTTTGAAGCTGAAAGAGTATTCTCATAATTGTTTTAATTAAATTTGAAAATCCGGACAAAAGGTTATTTCTAGAAAAATTTTTCTTTTTTCCTTAATGTTTATTTGATAATTTCGTGATATATACGCATACTTCCATAATTTATAATAGGGTATATATATGAATATATAACATATTTATATACTTTCTTCATGTGTACATTTACACACATGAATAAAGTATATATATATATATAAATATATATATATATAGCCTATAATTATATAGACTTTATAGTAAGACAGTTATTTTTCTTTTTTTGTCATTTTTGTTGGGATTGTCTCTCTAATTCTCTTTCTCCTCCAAACTTAGCAGGGCCTGCTTTCCAACACAGCAGTCCATGTAAATAGATTTTAAAAATATTTTAATATTTTTTATCATGCTTTCATATTAAAATTAATTTGGAGCCATATGTACCAAATGAACCTACATATTTTTTGTTTGCTTTGTGTATCTTCTTTTATCTTCCCTCAGCACTATCTTGGAAAATCATGCAATAACACAGATACAATGGTAGTGTATTTGTATGTCTGCCACTATTTTATGGTATGAAGGATCATAATGCAATCCACCATTTTCTTTTGGTGACTTCATTTAGTTTAGTTTAGTTATCATCATAAAAACAAAGAATGTACTAATGTTCTCATACATACATCTTACTAATTGTTTTTAAATTTTAATGCATAGAGGATAGATTTTCAAGGAGAGGAATTACTAGGTTTAAATATTTAGGGATTTTTAGCCTGTAAAGATCTGTTGTACTCATTTGCTTTTCACCAGCAATGTAGGAGTAGTTTTTGCTCACATTTTAATCCAGTAATAGATGTTAGAGATTTTTTGTTTTGTTTTTTGTGGGTTCTTGTTTTTGTTTTTTAGTGGTTGTTGTGGGTTTTTAGTTTTCTGTTTTTGTTTTATTATCTTACAGTTTAAGGTAAGGAGTTATTTTAAATTCACATGTATTTCATTGACTAATGTCAATACAGACCGTTTATAAACATGATTTGTTACATGGATTTGATCTTTTTAAAAAATCCCCTACTGGGCCGGGCGCGGTGGCTCCAGCCTGTAATCCCAGCACTTTGGGAGGCCGAGGCGGGTGGATCATGAGGTCAAGAGATCGAGACCATCCTGGTCAACATGGTGAAACCCCGTCTCTACTAAAAATACAAAAATTCAGCTGGGCATGGTGGCGTGTGCCTGTAATCCCAGCTACTCAGGAGGCTGAGGCAGGAGAATTGCCTGAACCCAGGAGGCGGTGGTTTCGGGGGGCCCAAACCTCGCCCCAGCACTCGGGAAACGGGACCAAAAGCCCGACCCAAAAAAAAAAAAAAAAAAAAAAATCCCCTACTAAAATATTTACTTATATGGATTAGATTTTTCTTATTATTTTGTAAAACCTCACTACGTGTTACAAATACTTTACTTATCTTGTGCACTGCTGTATTTTCTAAATCTATTCACTTCATATTGAAGTTATTTATGGGGTCTTTTGCTTTGGAATAAATTTAATTCTGATAGCTTTGAATGTGTGTGTGTGTGTGTGTGTGTGTGTGTGTGTGTGTGTGTACACATAGGTTGTCTTGTCTTTCTAAATGATCCTTCTCTTTAGATAAATAATAGATAGATAGATAGATGACAGAAAAATATAGATAGGTAAAGATATATATAGATACATATATAGAGATCATATGAGTTACTAAGTTTCTAGAGTTGATCAAATATTTCTCCCCTGCTCCTAAATTATACACAGCTTCTCTAGATGTTTTTGCACTAGATTAACTCTGACTTGCTCAGTCAGATACGCATATTTAGACTGTCAGGAAAATATTTTTCCACATGATGCAAAATAGAAGTTGTATTTTACTTTCTTCCACATGCATAGCTATTTGTGCAAGCACCATTTATTAAATGATATTTTCTCCATTCTTACTTTTCCCACTTAAAATATTAATATTATATTTATGCTGAGATCTATTTTTTTATTTCTGTCATTGATCTACATACCAATTTTTATAACAACACTATATTAATTTTAGAATGCTAACCTTGTAAGCTGTCCATATTATGTTTTTGTGACATGCCCTCTTTCACTCACTCTTTTTTTTTTTTTTTTTTTTTTTTGAGGCTGTCGTCCAGCTGCGTGATCTCGGCTCACTGCAACCTACGCCTCCTGGGTTAAAGCAAGTCTCTCACTCGGTCTCCCAGGTAGCTGGGATTACAGGCGCCTGCCTCCACTCGAAGTTTTTTTTTTATTTACAGTAGATGCGGGGTTTCACCAATTTGGGCAGGCTTACCTCGTGATCCACCCGCCTCGGGCGCCCAAAGTGCTGGTATTACAGGCGTGAGCCACCGTTCCCAGCCCACTCTTCTTTTCAGAGTTTGCAGGGGCTTTGGTAATTATTCAGGCGTAGCGGATAATAGGTATAATCTAGAAGTTAAGGACAACATTATTTTTTCCTAATCAGCTTTGAGGTAATTTATTTGATTAAAATAAAATGTTTTCATAGCCATTCTAAATTCAACGTAATACTGCATCAAATTTGAATTTTTTTAATGATATTGTACATTCGAGTTATAATGGCAGCATATCTTTTTCTTTGATATTGATTCATTTTATTTAATAGGATTTTACAATTTTCTTTGTCCATTTAATTACCTTTCTTATTTAATTTATTCTTAATTATTTTAGAATGTTCCCTATGGTACAAGTACGATTTTACCTAATTTCAGTTGCTTGTATTTATTACTGGATTAGGAAGAAAATACAAAACCTTTTTTCCCCCTACATTTATTAATAAACAGAGTATACCTTCTATATAAAGAAATGACATTAAGTATAATAATAATTAAAAAGAATGTCTTGTTGGCATCAATCATTTTCTCCACATTGTTGATTTAATAAATTGTATTGAGCATTTTTCTAAAAGTAATTAACTTTTCATAGTTGAAATAAAGTGTTCTGGATCCACTATCATGGCTCCTGTGATTTTGCTTGATCTACTTAGAATTTTATGTGGAACATTTTTTTTCAGATGAGAAAATATCATTTCAACCATTCTAGGCTTTTGGAAGAATGTTATTATATTGATTTGGTGTAGCACACTTTAAATAAAATTAAAATTATTGTTATTTTTAGTGTGTTGAAACTCAGACATAACACTCTAGTTTGGGTGTTCTTTACGATGGTAGATCTGAAATAATTCTCTAATCTCTTCTAGTAGTTAAATTATTTGCATTTACTACTAATTATTTGATCAAACTCATGTTTCTGATTTTACTGAGAAAGTATCTGTTATCTCCAGACTTTCAATAACTTTTCATGATATTATATATAATAATTGCTTCATGTTTAATTGTATTTCTAATTTTTCTTCTTTTGTAAATTTTTTCTCTCATTTTTTCTTATTCAAAATATATCCATAATTGTTTATTTTACCCAACTTTTCAAAATTACAAATTTGTTTTTTCTTTCTATAGCAGTGGTTTTTTATATTTTTTTCTATTTATTGCCTAATTGTGGATTTTTTCTAACTTCCTACAAAAAAAGTCATATCAAGATAAATATTTCCTCTTGAATTCTATTTCTAATTAATATTTCTTGATGAATCATTCCTTTTTTCTTTATAACTGACAAGTTATAAACAAAGCTATATAAGTATTTGTACAAGTATGAACAAAAATATGTGAATATTTGTATATATTTATGGAGTAATATGTACATATTTATGGAATAAATAATAGTACATATTTGTGGAATACAGTATAATATTTCAATATATCTATACATTGTATAGTGATTAAATCAGGGTAATTAACATATCTACCACTTTAAACATTTATAATATCTTTATAGTGAAAACATTCAGAAATCTTCTATCTTAAAATATATACTATATTATTTATTGCTGCAGTTACATTATTGTGTAACAGAATACCAGTACTTCTTCTTTCTAACTATAGCTTTGTACTCATGAATCAACCTCTCCTGGTATCCTTGCTTCCTTCCCACAACCTCTCAGCCTCTGTTCTATACGTTACTTCCTTGAAATCAACATTTTCAGATTTGTCATATGAGTGAAATCATGCAGTGTTTGTCTTTCTGTGCCTGGTTTATTTAACATAACATAGTATTCCACACGTTCATTCAAGTTGCTGCAAATAACAGGATTTCATTCTGTTTTATGGCTAAAGAGTATTCCATTGTATATGGATACCACATTTTTTATGCATTCATCTGTAGATTGGCATTTAGGTTGATTCTATATCTTGGCTATGGTAAATAGGGCTGAAATAAAAATGAGGGTGCAGATGTCTCTTCAACACACTGATTTCATTTCTTTTGGATATACACCTGGTAACATGATTGTGGGATCATATGGTAGTTCTATTTTTAATTTTTGGAGCAACATTGAACTGTTTTCCATAATGGCTGTACTAATTTACATTCAAGTTAACAAGGTATAAAAGTTTCTTTTTCACCAGCATTTGTTAATTTTTGTCTTTTTGAGAATATTCTAACTGTAGTGAGGTGATTTCTCATTGCACTTTTGATTTACATTTCCCTGATAATTAGTTATGCTGAGCATTTTTTATATATCTGTGGGTTATTTGTATGTTTTTAAAAAATGTCTAGTCAGATCTTTTGCCGGTTTTTAATTGGTTTATTTAATGTTGGCTATTGAATTGTTTTGAGTTTCTTTTATACTCTGGATATTAACCTCTAGTCAGAAATGTAGTTTGCAAATGCTTTCTCCCATTCCATAGGTGCTCTCTTTTCTTCTATGATTGTTTCCTTTACTGTGCAGAAGCTTTTCAGGTTGATGCAATCACATCAATCTAAAAAGGTTTTGCCTTTTTTTTTTTTTTTGGCCTATGCTTTTGAAATATGATCCAAAAATACCTTTTCCCAGTCCAATTTTATAAAGTGTTTCTCCGGTGTTTTGTTCTAGTACTTTCAAAGTTTCAGGCCTTCAACGTAAATCTTTAATTTATTTAGAGTTAATTTTATATATCATGAGAGATAAGGATATAGTTTATTTCTTTTTTTCTTATGCATGTGGCTATTCAGTAATCCCAGCACCATTTATTGAAGATGCTGTCTTTTTCCCCAGTGTGTGTTTTTGATGCTTTTGTCAAAAATCAATTGAATGTAAATACATGGATTTATTTCTGGGGGTTTCTGTAGTTTGTTTCATCTCCGTATATGCCTGTTTTTATGTCAGGATTATACTGTTTTGTTTACTATAGCTTTGTAGTATATTTTGAAGTCTGGAAATGTGATACCTTCTGCTTTCTTCTTTTTGCTCAACATTACTTTGGATATACTGGCTATTTTGCATTTCCTATACATTTTTAAGGATGTCTTTACTATGTCTATAAAGGATTTCATGAGTATTTTTATAGAGATTACATCTTGAATCTGTATATCACTTTGGGTAATATGGACATGTTGACAATATTGATTCTTCCAAGTTATGAACATGGCATCTGTTCATTTATGTGTGTCCTCTTCAATTTATTATATCATTGTTTTATAGTTTTCTATTGAAGAGATTTGTCTCTTTGATTAAATTTTCCAAGGCATTTTATGTATTTATTTTTGAAGCTTTGCTAAATAGATTACTTTCTTAGTTTGTTTTTCAGATAGTTTGTTATTGGCATATAGGAATATTACTAATGTTTGTATGTTAATTTTTTTAACCTTCAACATTCCTAAATTTATTTATTCTAACAGCTTTTTGGTGGAGCTTTAGGGAAGTGTGTGTGTGTGTGTGTGTGTGTGTGTGTGTGTGTGT
>NW_022436945.1:45209991-45255002 GCF_009761245.1 Sapajus apella
TATGTGTGTGTATATATATATATATATATATACACACACACACACACACAATTCGTTATCTCCCAAAGAAGACTACTGGGTGTGCACCCAGTAACAAGATTCTGGGATCATATGGTAGTTCTATTTTTAATTTTAATTCATTTATATATATATGTGTGTGTACGTATATATATATACACACACACACACACATATATATATACGTACACACACATATATATATATATATATTTGTGTCATCTGAAAACAGAGAGAATTAGACTGCCTTCTTTTTAATTTAGCTGTCCTTTATTTTCTTCTCTTGCTTAGTTGCTCTAGATAGAATTTCCAGTATTATGTTGAATGAAAGTGATAAAAGTGGGCATTCTTGACTTGTTCCAGACCTTAGAAGAAATACTTTCAACTTTATTTACTATCCTGTTAGCTCTGGGCTTATCATATATAGCCTTTATTGTGTTGAGATATGTTTCTTCTATACCCAGTTTGAGAGTTTTTATCATGAAGGAATGTTGAATTGTACTGAAAGTTTTTTCAGCATCTATTGAAATGATCATATGGTTTTTGTCTTTAATTCTGATTTTGTGATATATCAGCTATTAATTTGTATATGCTGAACTACATTTACTTCCCTGAGCTGAAATTCCATTTAATCATGGTTAATGATCTTTTAATTGTGTTGGATATGAATTGCTAGTATTGTGTTGAGGATTTTTGCTTTTGTGTTAATAAGGGATGTCGCCCCATGGTTTTCCTTGTTTGTTGTGCCCTTGTCTAGTTTTAGTGTCAGTGTAATGCTAGCTTCATAGAATGAGTTTGGAAGTATATCCTCCTCTTCAAATGCTTGTAATAGCTTGAATAGAGTATATATTAATTGCTAAATGTTTAGTATAGTTCAGCGGTGAAGCCATAGGGTCTTAGCCTTTTCTTTGTTGTGAGATGTTTTGTTACTACTTCAATCTAGTTGCTTATTACTGGTCTGTTCAGGTGTTTCATGTCTTTATGATTCAATCTTGGCAAATTGCATGTGTCTGGGATTTAACCTATTTCTTCTAGGTTTTCCAATTTATTGAAGTATAGTTGTTCATAGTAGTGTCTTATCCTATTTATTTTTGTGGTGTCAATCGTAATGTCTCTTTTTGTGTCTCTAATATTATTTGAGTTTTCTTGGGTTTTTTATTAAACTAGATGTTTGTCAATTTTATCTTTTCAAAAAAACAGCTTTTTGTTTTGTTCATCTGTTTTTTTGTTTTGCTTTGTTTTGTTTTTGTTTTTGTTTTTTGTCTTTGTTTTATTTATTTCTGCTCTGATCTTTGTGGGGTTTTTTGTTGTTGTTTTTGTTCTTCCTTATACTTATATAAAATCTAATTTTTTCTTTTTTTCCTAGTTCCTTGATGTGTAATGTTAGGTTGTTTATTTGAGATCATTTGTTTTTTGATGTAGACATTAATTGCTATAAACTTCCTTCTTAGAACTGCTTCTGCTGTATCTCATAGTTGTTTGTATGTTATGGATCCATAATATTGCTTTCTGCATATTATAGTATCACATCAGTTTCTTGTCAGTATACAAAGTTTATCTGAAATGTATTTATTTACAAGTTGTGCTGATACTTTCTTCACATTTCTATTTGTGTGTGAATCAGTGAAAACAGTCTGCCAAATATCTATGTTTTGGACATTTTCGTGTTTTTGTGTGTGTGCCAATACACTATTGCTTCTGTAGATTTTTTCCCCACAGACATCCAAATAAATGTGACATAAATACATGACAGATTAAGAGACAGATAGGTAAGTAGGTAGATAATTATGCAATTTCCCAACACTCTTACGTTTGTTCTGTGGAATTCATTCACTTTCAAAGAAGTGATATTTAGCTCCATAACTTTATGTTTAACAAGTTGTCATGGTATTTCTCTTAACTTTATTTCGCATGTTGTGTTGCTATGATACTTGTCTCACAAAAATGAGCCTTTTGTTATTTCATGACATTACATTTATATGTCTTCACAATTTTGAAATAGAATTTCTACTTATATGCCATTAATATTGTGATCTTTACTTTTTTCTTTCATTTTTTTGGTGAATCTTGAGTGGGTTTTTTTTTTTTTTATGTTTTTCTCTCTTTTTAAAATAAGCTACTATTGTTCTTGTCTTGTCTCACCTTCCAGATTGTAGTTCTTCTTTGAGAACTCAGGTGATGGTTTGATTTTCCTTTTCTAATAGTTTTTTTTTTTTTTTTTTAATCTTGACACATAAGTATTCTACTTATGTTAGAATTTGGGAGCTCTACAAGTATATGACCAATCATTTTCTATCTAAAACTCAGTAATACCCTTTAAAACACAGGATCAATTCTCTTTGCAGCTCATGAACAAAAAATTTTTCTTGGACATTTATCATTCTTAAGCCTAGAAAATCTCAGAACTGTAGTTTAATGTCAGTGCACATTTTCAAGCAAAAAAATACAAAGATAATGTAAACTACATATTGCAGCTTGAAAAGCATTAAGGATGACAGTTGTGACAATTTTTTCAGATGCAGTGCCAAGTAAAATGAGCAAGAAAATGATAAGGATAAATATAAAGTCAGAGTGGGAAAAAATTAAATATGTAAATTTTTGTCATAATGTATTGATTGTCTAGGGTTTAGGATGAAAACTCAGTTTTCTTTTTCAATTTTGTTAACTAGTATTCTAAATATAGACCATGAATTTAGTATTTAAAAATCCAGTTTATGTTGCATAATTAAGAAAAGATGTGTATGACAACATATAATTATTTTCTGAGAACATGAAGGAAATTCAAAGATTTACCATATAAGCAAAGAAAGATATGTGCATTCTAAGCTTGATTTTTGGGATGTCAAATAATTTTTCAATGTAATTAGAAATCCAATTGGATAGATAGGTAACAGATAGATATAGATAGATAGATAGACAGATTAATTTATAGATTTATAGATGGTACAGGGGAAAGGGTTTTGGAAGACTGTAAGCTTGAAAAGTAAGTTGGGAGTAGTTTAGTTCATATTTATCTTCATTAAGATTGTAATTATCTGGCCAAACTACTTAATCAGTTTGACAGAATATTTAAAGTACATGCACAAACACAAAGTTGAGATTTTTTATTTTATAAAAAATGTTCACAAAGTGGAATTTTATTCTGAAGCAATTGTATTTTGTCAGGTTTTCACTGAATTATTACTTTTTACTCATTCAGAGACATTTGACAGCTCATGACAAAACCAACGGAGAATCCATAAAATGATCAAACTCATGCTATATTTAGTTAGTCATTTTTCAAAATGTATATGATTCCTATTCAGTTCATAATTAAATTTTATTCTCAAGTGCTACAGTAAATGTTGTAGATTGATTACCCAATATTACCAAAATTATATTTGCAATATGGTAATTTTTTATGTAATGATTTAATTATTTACTTTTTAAAAGCATAAATGTACCTGACCTGTGTAAATCTCCTGGGCTTTCCAAATTTTTTGGACTTAGCTGGTAGTATGATGGCAAGTAGTATTCATGAAGGTAGTGTATGTGTGTATGTACATAGGAAGAGAGAGAGGGATGAGGAATAGAATTACCTTAATATGATGCATGCATTCTAGATATTCTTTCATATTGTCATATGTTATTTTGGAAAAAATTTATATATATATATATAATTTATATATATAATATATATAATTTTATATAATATATAAAATTTTTATATAACATATATAATTATATATATATAATGCATCTCAAAGTGCTAATATTTGTGAATATATTTTTACATGTGTATGATAAATTTATTTAGATTAATTTTTTATTCCAAATAAATTACTCACATTTTAAACAGAGCAGGAAAATAAAGTTCTTGTTTCTGAAAGATAAAACTAAACACAAATAATTTTTAAAACTAAGTAGGTTATATAAATCTGGAGAAAACACTTTCAACTAATGAAGTAATAATATATTTTAACCATGGGAATTGACATGTGTGTAACACAATCATTATATATGACACAAATTTTATAATGTGTTTTGTATTTGTTCTATGTGAATTTATAGTTATTCTACATATTGCATATTTAATTACATATTTAATTTTACGTAAGTAAAAATTAAATTACATACTTTAAAACATTTCAACCTGATTTTTAATTTTTATTTTTTCTAAAGATTGTGTTTTCTTTCTATGGTATCCAGTGCTTGTTTTATTTCTACATTTTTGGGAACCTCAACTGGCTAAAATAAAACCTTCCAGAAGTATTGTGAATACCCTCTGTTAAGCTTGTCTGTGTCATTTAGAAATGCCAGCGTTGATCTTGCAATGAAGAACCCTTGGGGTTAGTTTGAATAAATTCTATAAGCAGAAAAATCACTAGTACCCTGCATTCTAAACACAGAACTTAATTCTGTGTTGTTAATTATATACTCTCAGCAAATCTTTGATGGACTTCAAAAATTACCAATTGTTGAGAGTGATGGACAAAACTTCAAGTTTCAGCTTTGTAAATTTCCTCATATGTGCTTTATTTAATCCCGGTAACTCAGTGTTGTTTATTGTATATACTCATCATTGCAGACAATTACACCAAGTTTGCAAGATTGTTTTTTAAAAGTTAATGAGCAATTGTGTATAGAAATAGATTCACAATGCATTATACCATATATTAAGATTAGCATGTGGTGTTAAAATTACAGTCAGAATTAAAGTTAGTGGTAGGGGCTAATCAAAATATCTATGCAGTTATCTTTTTACTTTGACTTGGAGAATTTAGAGCTGCAAGCACTTCTTGAACAATCCGAACTGGCAAAACAGTTCTCCCTTTCTTACTTTCTCATCCTTAACAGGTATTTACTTTTTTACCAACTATGTTTACATTCATTAGTTTGAGATAATAAAAAATTCTTTCTCTCAAAATTCGCTTTACTCTTATGACATGAGGCACCAAATAGAGGAAAGCGCAAAGGAAATCACAGGGTTCTTTAGTTATCAATGTCTTTTTCTTAACAATAAAATGTATGCTTCACAAAATTATCATAAGATTACTTTAGATATGATTTGCCATATATCTGTTTATATTCTAAAGAGTAGCTAACTATTGTTTTGCCTTAAATAAGTAAATTTTGACAATTTTCTTTTCAAATTACAACAGTGATATAGTTTGTGTATTTGCCCCCACCCAAATCCCATGTTGAATTGTAAATCTCTAGTATTCGAGGTGTGCTTCATGAGGTGATTGGATCATCAAGGTGGATTTCTCATAAATCATTTAACAGATCCCCCTGGTGCTGTCCTTGCCATAGTGAGTTCTTGCAAGATCTGGCTATTTAAAAGTGTGTAGCACCTCTCCTGCCTGGATCCAATCTCTGCTCCCTCTTCATCGTCCGTCATGAGTAAAAACTTTCTGATTTGTCCCCAGAAGCAGATGCCAGCTTTATGCTTCCTATATTGAGAGGTGAGGCTTTTAAGAGGTGATTGAAAAATGAGGGTTCTGAAACTGTCCCCCAAAAACTTTACAAAATTGGTAAAGGAGAAAAAGAAACAATATTTATCTAGGCTTGCAGCATAATTAATAGTAACCATTAGACCAGTTTTCCTTTTGATCCACTTTCTTGTAGTTGGTAGTTGCTTACTACCCTAGGATGGCCACCCTTGTCACAAAATTCCTTGTTTTTTTTTTTTGTTTGTTTGTTTGTTTGCTTTTTGTTTTTGTTTTTTTTCTGTTCTATAGATAAAATCTAAGATGTTGTGAGATGATAAATTTTCCATTGAGCTTCTCCTTTAGGCTCTGTATACCAATAAATTAACACATGCCAGCTGATCTGAAGAGCCCAGAGGAAAACTGACTCATGGAAGAACGTAGCTTCCACATTCTAATGACTTCATCCCCTCTACTATGACTAATCTACAACCCAGTTGTCCCAATCGAAAACCCCAGTTTTCCAACACTTCACCCTTAATGATCCCCTTAAACACTCTTGGTCTGAAGGCATAAGAATGGTATAATGGACTTTGGAGACAGTGGGGTATGTGGGAGGAAAGTGAGTAATAAAATACTACGTACTGTGTACAGTGTACACTGCTCAGGTGATGGGTGCATCAAAATTTCAGGAATCATCACCAAATACCTTAGTTATGTAACTGAAAACCACCTGTACTCCAAAATCTATTGGAATTTTAACTTAAAAAAAAAAAATTGCCTGGAACCTCTTAACAGAATGGATTTGAGGCTTGAGAATTTTTCCCTTTTCTTTATTTTGTGCTTTGTGATCATTAAACTCTTTCTCTACTGCAGACTCCATTATCAGTGTATTGATCTGTTGCTACACAGGAAGCATGTCAACCTGGCATCCCTGATACAGTTCTGACCTCATGAATGAATTAATCTATAGATTGGTTAATGGAAAATTGGTTAATAGAAAAATGGGTCATCATGGGAGATGAACTCTTAGCATTATAAGAAGAGAATGAGAGTTGCGAGCCAGCATATGGATGCACACAGCCCTCTAGCCATGGGATACCCTGTGCTGCCTCAGGACTCTGTAGAATCTCCTCAAGCAAGAAGACTATCAGCAGATGTGTCCCATGACTGTGAACTTCCCAGACTTGATAACTGTATAACATACATTCTTTTCTTTATAAATTATCCAGTTCTAGGTTTTCTGCTATAATCAACAAAAATGGACTAAGACAACAACTATATCCCTTATAAAAACACAAAATATATCTTAGACATTTTCCATGTATTATCTCATTAGTTACTCAAAATTATCTAATGTACACACTGTACCCCTTTCTTATAGAGCAAAATACAAACACCTACACATCTGAACATATAGCAACTTGATGTCCATAGTCATACAGCTAATGTGACTCTACTACAACTACAGAAAAACTAGTAACTTGAACAATTAATATAATTTTGGAATTATGCTGTTTTAACTCTCACTGTCTCTACTTCTCAATAAATATTAATATAAAGGTAGGTGTTACTTAACTCCATTGTTCATGGTCTCAACAATTAAGCTGCTGTGTGCCACAGGCAAAATTAGAGCCTCACTCTTATGAATGTAGAGTTCATACTTGTTTCAGGATACAGGATAATTTAAACATTCTGTCCATGACCTCACACTTAGATTCTACGTGTGAAATTCGGAAGTACAACTGGATAAGATATTATAGAAATTACATTTTTTATGTTCAATAGCATAGAGCAATTAAATTAAAATAACTATATCAAGAATTATTTACTCAATAAACTCTTAAGAACTAGATGTTAATTCAGGTTTAAATAAGGCTGTTAGGTTATTCAGCATATATTTCTTTTATTTAGATTTTGTCTTGAGGAAAATTATTATTTCCTATCATAAATACTTTTGAGTTTCTTTTTTTCTAGCTGAATAACACAAAAGAAATAAATGTAAATTTTGCTAGTGAATTATTCTATTATCTTGTTGTACTTTAAGTGCATGTTTCATAAAATGCTCTTCATGGGAAAATGAAATGAATCACTCCTATGAATCTCTGAAAATTAAAGATCTTCAAGAAGAGAGTAAACATTTTAGAGCTCATAAGAAAGTTTGAAACTTGCTTTAAATGTAGTTATTTTAAAAATAATGTATTTCAATTGATATTCAGGTTAATATTATTATAGGTTACCTTGACTTACAATATAATATTTATCCCTTATACACATTTTTCTGCCACTTTATTTAACAAAACTGAATTATATTACAGGCAAAAATATTTTTAACTATTTTACCAAGAATACCTGAAAATGTCACTCAAGTGTTGAGTGTTACCTGTGAAAACAGTTCTTTATTTGGGTGTGAGGATATAATTTTTGATTGCTAATAAGTCATTTTTATATGCCAATTGCTTCACAGGTTAGAATTATGACGGAAATTTTTAGTAAAAAAGCATCTGGCAAAATATAGATTTACCATTTTTAAAACACACACATGAAACAAAATTGCATGTTTCCCCAAGAAAATACAAACAATGTTCACAGTGGAAATTATAATTCAACTCATGTTGGCTATTTGTCTAGTGGAAAGAAAATCAAAGATAGAAAGAAAGGCACTCAAAGCACTGCTTGAACACTGTAAGTAAACTTGATGAGAAAAGGCAACAGATTTGTATCCAAGCAAGTATACCAGAGACACCTTGGGGAAATTTTTCAAAGAACATATATCCAAAAACCAACAATTCTATGGCTTTAGCTTGTTATGGAGAAGAACGCACACACACACACCTACACGCAAAGGCAGTTTGAAAAACATAGAAAAAACAATGCAAGAAAAAGCAAAGAAAGCAAGTTTTTCAATTAAAAAATTAATCTGCCATTCTCCGAAAATTGAAATTCTAATAAGTGAAAGGCACTGAGCTAGACATAATAGCAACTCTGAATGTGCCTGAAATTTAACTCACATAGTGTTTGAATACTCAAAATTTCTAGAGAAACTGCTTAACTTCATTGATGATTCATTTCTTTTTTCATAAATAACCTCAATGTGAAAAGAGACAGTCTAAAGGAAAGGACACTGAGATTGGAGTATATAGCCTTGAATTATTTCCCTAAAAATCTGGGACAAACTGTAGCTTCCCTGATTATATTTTCCCATGTCTCTTACTCCTCTCAGTTCCAGGCTTTGCTAGAGCTAAAAGAATAAGAAAAACAAAAATAAATTGGACATTTAGTAAAACGCTATCAGCATACAGCATATACGAAAGTTATATTATAGTAAAAGAACTTCGGTCAGGTTCTTAGTCTTAGCTTAATCACTAATTAATATGTTGCTTATTGTACACATGACATTTCACCTTTGGGCATCTTAAGATTTCTATTTCTGAAAACTGGGATTTGGAGTAAGTTGATTAACTAGGAATAAGAACTAAATCACTATTAAATTTTTCAACATGACCCCTCTCCCTTCTCTCTCAAATAGGTGTGGAGGTTATGCTAATTAATTTGGACTGAGTGAGATTTGGATATATATACACTTTGAAAAATTTCTCCAGGAGTCTTTGATATATTCACTGGGATATCTAACTCTTGACATCTATAAGGTTCTTTTCAACTTTCAATATTCTGTGATGCTGTGGTATTCAGATGGAACTATAGAAAATTCCTTCTGCCCAAAATGGAGTAACTGTAGCAAGATGTACCACTTCCATCTAAAAAAAAAAAAATCTAGAAAAAAGTAAACATGTATAAATATATGGAGAAACAATTTCAATATATTGTTTATTAGCTAACAAAAGACAGTGATCCCTGAAAGATGGGATACAATACGTTATGACCAAAAATGCTGAAGAACTGCCTAGAATGAGTTTCCAGGCAATAGCAAAATGAAAGGGAATGCATAAGGTGCAACACATGCAAACATTAATTCAAAATGGATCATAGAACTGAAATATAAAATGTCAAACTAAAATAGAAGAGAGATAACTTGTTGTAATATTTGATTAAGAGTTCTTAGAAAAGCACAATCCAAAAAACGTTTTTAATAAAATGCAAAAATCAAATGCAGAGAACATGCTCAAACCAGCTATCTGAAACAGTACTTTTATTTTAAATACTAATACTCAAAATAAAACAATAAGCAAATATCCTTCCTCCAAAATATATTAGAAGACATTTAAATAAAGAATGGCAAATGAACACAGGTAAAGATGTATAACACCATCATATCATTAGAAAAATGCAAAAATAAATGACAGTATGTTACCACTACAATCTCATTAGAATGGCTGAAATTTTAAAAGATTGACCAAAGCAAGTGTTGGTGAAAGTAAAGAGTGAACGAAAACTTGAAAAACTAATAGAAATGCAAAATAATGACTTTGAAAAAAGGAAGATTTTTAAATAATTAAACATTTACCTATTATACAATCCAACAATTTTACTCTTATTTTCCAAAGAGGAATAAAAGCATACGTCCATACAAATAAATACACATGATGTTCAGATAGGTTTTATTTTTAGTAGCAAAACACTAGAAACAGAGAGATCCAATGACATAGGGATAAATAAACCCATTTTTACCTATTTATATGATGAAATGCCTTCAACAAGAGAATTGAGTGAATTCATGATAGATACAACGCAAATGAATTTTTAAAATAAATATATTGAGTTAAATAAGTCAGGCAATAATGTACATGTACTATATTATTAAATATATATATAACTCTAGGAATTGAGATAATTATATGGTGATAAAAAATATCTCAGTGGTTTCTTGGGTAGATAGGATGAAAAGGAAAGAGAAAAAAAATTACCAAGAGAAATGAGAAAATGTTAGGGTATGTTCTGTATGTTGAACATGTTCTCTGTCTTTACTGTGGTGCTGGTGTCATGAGAGAATACATATTTCAAGATATCAAATTATATACCTCAGTGTGCTAATATGTTGGAATATATGCTAGATAGTATAATATTCACCTTCATGTAAACTGTCTTTTAAATAATGTAAGATTTTCACTCCCATAAATTTTTATTATTTTGTGTACTATAATATGCCATATATTACATGTAATATATAACATGATATGCAATAATAAATATACAGAGAGTAGGTATACACACACATAGCTAATAAGATATTTCATATATATGTAAATGTATATCATTCACTATTTTTATTTCAAGATTCAGGATTTTATAAGGGCTAAATATTGCCAATAGTATTAAGCATAAATTCCTCCACTTAGCTTTTCAATTCTTTTGTAATACGAATTGTTCATGAATTTGTATACTGCCCACTTATGTAAGCTAAACACATGTGTCCAGAATTCTCTTCATTTGGCAATTCCAGGTTAGCTGGGTTCACAGAAAACCTTTCCTGGATGGTTCAGAAGACTGCAGTCAAGCTGCAGTCATGAATATTGTTACTTATCATCTGCCTTTGTGGCTCGTGTGGACAACACTTGGGACCACACCTTTTCCAGTTCCCCAGGGTCCCTCTTAAGCTTCCTCAACAATTAGGTCATGTGAATGTTTAATTCCTGAAGAAAGAATGCCAATTTTCCCCACAGAGCCACCCATCACTGCATAATCACTATTGAGAGGTATTGAAAGACTCCTGCAGGCTGCGGGTCATCATCATGGATTCTAATTTAGACTTGCAAGGTCCAGAAGATCCTTGCTCTCCCCGGTTTCTTGTTGTCTTCCCCTCCCACAGCCTCTCCTGAGGACTACAGGTTCTGGAACCAGATTCAGAAACAACAGCCTCATAGAGACTCTTTCAGCAACTCCCAAATTACTTAGAGTCAAATCCTGTGGTTCTGTTTCCCTGACTGGATAGTGAAAGATGCACTGAGTCATTGTTCCTTATCCAGTAAGGAATGAAGTCTCCTTCAGTGACATTAGGCTACAAAAACTCTACGTTCATCATATTCAAACATGCCTTTACAACTCTGCTCAAGCTGGTCTGTGTACTTAGAGTCAGCACATTCTCCTCCATATGAAAGAATTCGCTTTGTTTTTTAAAATAACTTCTTTCAACCTCTTCCTTGAAACTATTGCTATTTGTTTTATTATTTTATGTAATAGATATAACATTCATTTTAAATTACTTGGGATTTAGGTATATACTATGTAGTTAATTTGTCTTCTACATGTGATTGAAAGCTGGAAAAACTTTTATAATTATTTCTGCAATGCTATTAGAAACATAGTGTGTAAGTCAATCAAACTCTTTTGAGTATGAATACATACATAAATTCTATTCAAGATAAAATTCCTATTTTACTCTAGAAAACTAAAAAAGAAAAACAAACAAACTGGGATCATTCATATAGGAGGGGTCCCCCATCAGAGTCTGGGAGTGGAGAGAGTGAGTAGAAGGTCTTGAAATTATGAGAAAAGTAACATTGGAAGAAAAGCATATTAATTTTCTATACTTATTTTAAAATAATTTGAATATTATATCTCACTATTTAAAAAGTGTAGAGTTAGTAATAGTACTTCAAAATTAACTTTAAAGCCAAAGAACTTGAAGTATAATATTGCTGCTCTATTTGTTTCCAAATATGATATTATTGATAGACAAAGAACTGTAAGAAAGTAGACATCTCCATCTAATGCAAAATGGAAACCCATTTCCTACTGTCCTAATAAATATTCATTAATAAACTTAAATTCTAAAAGTTAATGAGAACGTTTAGTTCTCCTCATTGATTTTGTTTTAACTCAAAAGGGTCTTCCTGATTTACAAATAAATTTAAACAAATTTCTACATTCTGGCAGAGCAATAATTGAAAAACTGAGAATAACAAACATGTTTTCAGACTGGCTTTTATGTATAATCTATTAGGCAGTTCTACGAACATTTCTGACACATTTATTCATTTGCTCATCATTAATTTATGAAACAGCATGAAATAATAGCTATGCTTGAGAGTAAAGAAAAAGAGGAAGACAGAATTCAGAAGAGAGAAAATAGAAATTTTAAAATAGAAATTTAAAGATTATATGAGAGAAAATATGAAAATCAAAATAATGTCCCTGGTGCTTTTATTTTATGCCAAAAATATCTTAACTCCTCATATACTTATTTTCCATTTTAGGTGCTGAATTCAGATTTATGTTAGTGGATTGACTGTTAAATGAAGTCATCATTCTCTTTCAATTTATACTGCTGGCAGAAGTTCACCAGTAGCTTATACATTAATTAATGTCTTCATTTTATTTTAATTTATTCTTCTAAGTCATTCACTTTCCTACACCAGAGTTGAAATTAAATAATTTTTTTCCATAAATTCAAATTGGTGGCAACACGAGGCTTAAAACAAATTAATAAGTGATTGATGGTTAGCTTTTTATTTTAAGTCTACTTAAGGTAAATACCTAAAAAATTAAATGCCTGAAGGTAGTCAAATTAGATGAATGAAACAAGATAATGTCAAGGTTTTTAAAAATACAATGTTACAAGACAAATGAAGCTAAAATTATAATAAGATATTGTTGTATTTTTCCTGGGCTATAAAGACTACCACCTAAATCATTCTTTGATTTCTATTCTCACTTTTTAAAATCAGTACATACACTTTTAATGCAAATTTAATGATGCCATTCTCATGTCAAAAATCACTCCATGCATTGCCTTTGCTCTTGAGATAAATTCCAAGATTCTCATTGTGGCTGGTAAGTCCCTGATGATGGAGACTTTGTCTTATTTCTCATTATTGTTCCTTCCGTTATAATCAGTTGTTATGGTTAATAAACTGTTTTCTATCTTAGAAACTTCATAAAGGATTTTTCTCTGCTCTAGAACTTTTCTACTATCTTCTCTTGTGAATATGTAGAAAATTCATACCTTAGCACTCAGCTTAAGCCTTATCTCAGAAGACGCCTCCTCAAATTTTCAGACTTAATTTGAACCCCTGTTATATGCTCTCAGGTCATGCTGTATTTTTCCTTTGTATAGGTATTTCATTCTCTAATCATTATTTACATTATTCTTAGTGTTGCATTTCCAATATTTAATATAGATCATATAACAGAGAATGTAGTCAATAAAAGTGTGCTTAATTCACAAAAGACACTAATTAAACACTTTGCTGTCATTGTATGATGTTCCATTTTAAGTTACATTTGTCCTTTTTATGACAGAGATTTCTTAGTAACTGACTAGTAAAATATCTTTACTTGAAACCCATTACTGACAACTGGCAGTTCGCTATGTAAATTCCTATTACATATAAATCAACATTGACGTTTACTTAAGGAGAAGATGATTTTTCAAGACAAAAATAGACTGAACGAAATGGAAAGCAAATTATGATTATAAGAATAGATGAGGTATCTCTAGTGAAAAATTAGTTTCCTATTTAATTTGTTAACTTTTGGGGAAAAAGTAGCAAGAATTCCATTCATAGTTAGGCAAAAGTAAGTTTTTGTTTTCCAGAAAAACTTTTTAAGCATAATATTAACATGACAAGAATGGAATTAAAATCATCAGTGTCAGATAAAGCAGAAGGACTGAGGTGATGGCAGAATTTGGTCCACAACCAATCAAAGCGAGTTAACAAAGGCTAACTTTTGTAACAAGGAATTACAATATCAGGGATTTAATAAAATAGTTGTCGATAGTCAAGCTCAGTGTGGATTTCTGTGGTAGAACAACCCTCCTGCAAGAAATGATTTTTGGAATTCCAGTCTCCTTCCTTAAACTCAGATATGCTCAACCCCTGAGCTCTCAGATTGCTTTGCAAGGGGAAGAATCAGCATGGGAAAACATGGGACAGACTTGGAAGCAGTATGCATCATCATTTTTGCCCTCTTTCTATTGGCCAGAACACAACTAAGTGGTCCATCTAACATCAAGGGGCTCTGGAAAATAAACATGTTAGATATCCCCAAGAAAATCAAATACATCTAGCTAGCATGTGCCAGAAAACATTAGGATGGCTTTAAAACAAAATTAATAGTTAATTACCCTTATGTGAACATTTTATTATGAACTACTTAGAAAATCAGGATTTGAATTAATGGCTTAACACAAATTTGCAAAGATTTCCTCAAGTTACCTACATATATATGTATGTATGTATGTATGTGTGTGTGTGTGTGTATATATATATATATATATATATATATATATAATAAGTTGTACCAATTGTAGTATTTTTATTGACTTTAAATATTTATCTGCCTTTAGCTATACTAACTGGGGAGTATAAGCTGGCCCCAAATGTTTCCTGCTTCCTGAGGCAAACCTTCTTGATACAGACAAATATTTGGGTGTCAGTGGTAGAACTAGAATGAGGTTTGGGGAAATAGCACCAAGGGGGTATTGAAGATACCTATCATTAGACTTCATTTTTTATTATGGAAAATTTATATTAACCTACTTTTAAGTAAAATAATACTATATAAAAACATGTCTATAAAAGTATCCCCTCAGTTCCTACTTACTACAAAATCGCTGTCCCTACATCTAACAACTAGAGGAACTTTGGAGCATGAATATTGAGAGAGTCATAAAACACAACTTCAAAACCCCAAATTTTACTTGAGGATAGGAAAAAACAAAAGTCCAACAAAATACCTTGATCTTTACCTTTGTGTTCCAGATAATGCAGAATTGTTCCATGAGGATGTTTTATGCAAGATGTTGTTACAAATTCTGATTGTTTGCTTGATCTATTAAACTTTTCTGCTTTCTGGGAGTGCATTTTTTTTTGAAAGTTATCTTTAAATTATTCTCCTTTTTACACATATTGACACTGTGTTGCCCTGTTTTTAATCATTTGCCACATATGCAATTCAGTAGAAATCATTATATCATTCTACTTATTTTAGGTTGATAAAGGTGTTAACCAAATACTTGAGATTTTGGTTTTTTTATTTTATCTGTAAGTGTTCTTGTCTGTTTAACTGTATATTTTTCTCATCATTATTTTTAAACCATTGTTTTTTACCTATAAAATATATTTTAATAACAAATTTTAGATGTTATATAAAATGATATTTTATGTATAAAAATTATAGGAATAATTACATCTCATACTTTAAATTCTAATTTTATTTATTTTTGTCTGATTTTAACTCTTTTATATTTAGTATTTTTAAGTCTCTCTTTCTTCCTCCTTTATCTCGTAGTTTTAACTTTTATTGAATATTGTTTGATTTTTAGAGTATTTATTGTTATATAACTTTTAATTATTTTCTCTTTATTTATAAATCTTGGTTTTAGACTTAGTACTTGGTCAGAGATGCATCATATAGATTGTCAACAAACTTATAACTTGAACCAGGAAACAATCCATTTCCTCTGTGCTGATTAGTATTATTATTTATTAATAGGAGGCAGAGTTCTGAACCATTTCACTTTCTACTAATTGCCACTTACAATGGTTGCTGATTGAATAACTTCCCAAATCAGGATTCTTTTCCCGCTGGTATTTTCTTCACCCTCTATCTGAATCTCTCTCTCTTCTTTCTCCCATCTATCTATCTATCTATCTATCTAATCTATCTATCCATCCCAATCAAATGCCTACCAGTAGTTAGCAAACTTCAATCACTGACTAAGATTTTTCCTACTTATCCAGTGTTTCATCATAGCCCTCTGTGTAGGCTAATACTGAGTTTCAACTTGATTGGATCAAGTGATACAAAGTAATAATCCTGAGTGTGTCTGTGTGAGTGTTGCAAAAAGAGATTAACATTTGAGTCAGTGGGTTAAAGAAAGCAGATTCAGTCTCTAATCAGTTTCCAGCAAAAGCAAGCAGAAAAACATGACAAGAAAAGAAGGGCCTAGCCTCCCAGCCTACATCTTTCTCCTGGCTGGATGCTTTCTGCCCTCGAACATCGGACCCCAAGTTCTTCAGTCTGGGGACTTGGACTGGCTCTCCTTGCTCCTCAGCTTGAAGATGGCCTATTGTGAGGTCTTGTGATCATGTAAGTTAATACTTAATAAACTCCTCATATATATGTGTGTGTGTATATATATATATATATATATGTATGTATGTATGTGTGTATATATATATATATATTTCGACTCAACCTAGCAGAGAATGAATTTAGACAATTCGTAGGAAATTCCCAAGTGGTCAAGTAAAAAAATGTCATTCTCCAGAAAGGACAGATTGTGTTAGGAACAAAGAATAGGAGAATATAAAGTAGGAAGAAAAAATATCAATGGAACCTGAAGACCCAAACGTGAACATTTCTATAGGTATTGAAAGAGAAAGAATAATATAAAGAGATATTAAAATAGATTATACATATTCACTGCCCGTGTGAATAAAAATGTGTGAAAGATCTAAGAAATACCTTAGTTTATTCACAAAGGAAATTTCATTTTCAAAAAACAATAAAGCAATATAGGACAGCAAGATTGAGAAGCTCTGTCACTGCACAGGAAATGCAAATGAAGAATGCACATTAAAACAAATATGAGATGCTATTATCATCATCCATTGAAAATATTCACGCTGATATTTTCAGTGCTGAAAAGGGTATTCTTTTACTCTGCTGAGGATACTGTAAACTGGCCCATGGCCACTTATCACAACTTAATTTCATTAAGAACACAAAACTAATTTGAAATTAAACTATTTCAATTTTTTCTCAATATCTATTCTAGTAAAACATATCTTCAAAGGAAAGGTATAATTATAGATGTTTTGAAGAGAATAGACAATATTACAAAAATGATCAAAATAATACAATACTAAAAAGATGTTTCTATAAAAATCATTTAATAGAAATATCAGTGACATAGTATGCAGAAATATATGGTAAAAAATGATGGATTTTCACGATCATACATCAAGAATAATTACTTGGGTTATTTTTTCTTGTTCACAAAACTAATGTAAATACTAATTGTATTGCTTCTAAATTATGTAATTATGTATTACATTTTAATAAAATATTTACATATTTGAAAATCTATTTTGAATAAATTATTACATACATCCATCAATATAGTAAAATTTTTAAATCAATAAATTCTTCAAAAATTATGTAACATTAATTGCTTTACGTTTCTCATTTTCTTAAAATATTTTAGTTTGGATTTTCAACCTGTAAGATACAATGTTAAGGGAATTTAGCATGTGCAAAATTATTGTATAATCTAAATTATTGTATAATTTTGTACATGCTAATTCACTTAACATTGTAATATAGTCATATTCTATTTATTCTAAATATGTTCTTTATCTTTACATATAAACTCATGCACAGAAAATATTGAGCAAAATACACATCTAATTGTTAAAGAAAATTACCTCTTCAGAGGTATCTTGGAGTGGAAATGTTAGTTTTGTTCATTTAATATTTAAGATTTGATTGTGTAATGCAGACAGGAGGTCTAATGTTGAAATAAATATCTGAGACTCCTCAATTAGCTTTATTAATTACAACTGAAATCAAAGTAATAATGAGAATGCACGGAATGTAGTTACAGAGGGAAGATTTTACTATAGAAAAGATAGAATGTGAATGCTGGGCAAATACTTAGTTGTTTGGTAGAGAACAGAAGTTTTGAGAAAGACTAAGAAGAAAGAGACTGAGGCATACAAGAGATACATTCAAATATAGCACTAATATTCTTAGAGGATAGGAGGTGTATCCTGGCCATGCTGTAATCTCAGTGTCTGGTATACTAGGCAGATGAACAATAAATATTACTGAAGAGTACATGGATTTTTAAGAAGACCCTCCTGTGGGGTCTTTCCTTGTATGTTTTTATATGAATATTTGTATTTATGTTTTGGATCAATTTTTTAATATTTTATAATATAAATATGCATATAAATATTTTTATTTACCCTTTGAACTGGGATGTGTGTGTGTGTGTGTGTGTGTGTGTTGCGTGTGTATGCATGTGTGTTTGTGTGTGTGTGCAAATATTGAGAGAGAAGAGAGATAGAGAGACAGCCTGGGGTAAATGAAAATTTACTTGAGTACTTTTAATACTCATCACCCAAAGCAGAATTTAATTGTCAGATCATGACCATACTGCTGATAATACAGTATGATGCTTGTTAGGGAAATTCTCATTTGGTGAAAAAAAAGGAGATATTTAATTAATGGGAAGTCTTCCAGTTACAATCTGCCACTATTGGATTGACCTCTGAAAATTTTCTCCTTCAGCTTAGTGATATCCCTGACTATAACACTTATATAGATGTCAAAGATATCAGGCCCAGTTATTTTTTTCTAACAAAGAGAATAGAAAAGTTGGATTACGTTAAAAAAAATAGCTTATATACCAAATAATTGGTTTGCAGTAACAAAAAGATTTTAATGCACGGTAGATCGTTCAAAGACTTAAGTTGAATGTAATGTCTTAGAGGCAATAAATAAAGTGTAGTTTTCCTTAAAACATATTTCTTACTACTATATCTTATTGTCTTAGAACAAATATCTAAATAAGTCATATATTTTTAATTATTTAAATTAACAAAATGAAAGTTGAATGAGTCATGTTATCTAAATCTTCATTTCTAACAAGCAGCAGTTTCATCAAAGACAGTAAACTTTGACTTTATTCATTTAACACAGATTAAATCTGGTTTCTGTCTGTGACATCTAGTATAAATCTTTGCTCCCAGAACTTGATAAATTTTCCCCCAAATACAAAGCACTTCCAACTATCATCATCTCATTTACCACAATAGCATAAAAACTTTCTCTTCCACCCTCAAGCAATAATCACCTCAGATCTTTGATACTATTTTCCTGCTGCCCCTTTTTCTTTTCTTTATGTTTGATCCAATATATTTCTCTTGAAACTATTTCCTTTTTCTGGTGTTTTGTTAATTCATTAAAATCTAAACACTAACATCATAGTATATAATATTCAAAATTTAGTATCACTTAAAGAGCATTGAGGAAGCATAGATGAAGCTATGGCAGGAAGAAAAGGCTATCTTTTGTGTTGAACTTCATTCATTTAAGTTTTACTCTCAGAAAT
Source organism: Sapajus apella (assembly GCF_009761245.1). Lineage (NCBI taxonomy): Eukaryota > Metazoa > Chordata > Mammalia > Primates > Cebidae > Sapajus > Sapajus apella. The sequence goes on from NW_022436945.1 coordinate 45,229,441, forward strand.
TTTAAGTAAATGATTTTCTCTGTAAAATGGTTTTGGCCTGAGTTTGTTTCCAGAGAAAGACATAGTCCATTAGTCATACTTTGGGAAATGTTTCCATGAGACTTTCCTTTCTCTGGTTTCAAGCTTAAGCTGTTCAGTAAGGCAAATTTCTACAGATCACAGGTCTTTTTCTGTGGCAGCAGGTAAATATAAGAGAGATTAAAGCTGGGAAATCCAGAAGTGCAAAGAAATTATTCTCTCCCTTACATATTAGGAGGTATATTTATATAAACATAAAAACATACATAAATTATATTTATTTTTACCATGTGCTTTCTTTCTGACTTGTTTTTGAAGCTTTCTAAGAGTAGAGAAAAAATAGGCAATAAACAATTATGATTTGTTCCTTTTTTTCGAAAACTGGACATATTATTTTCAATTATATACACTTTCCTTCAACTGCTACATACTCAGAAAATAAATTCATCTTACAGTCAGAAACTGCAAAATCTAGTCAAGCAATTTAAATATTTCTCTGCTTTGGGGGTGTTTATTGAAAAGATAAAATTGCTCTAATCTGTTGCTTTCTATTTCACTGATAATCTTTTTCATTTCTATAGTACTCACTACTTCTGAGATTGGTCCCATAATGGCTGACAAATTTATATTTGACTTTTCTGTAGACTCTTAACTCTTAAATAAACCGTTACTGAGTGAAACAAAAAGTGTTCTAATTTTTAATTTTATTATGAACACTTTTATTATAACTATGTCTTTCCAAAAGCAGTAATAGTTACTAGACATTATTTGTTATTACAATCAAATATATATCTCACAGTAATCTTTCAATAGTCTCCTGAGATACGGCTAATCAATCTATTTATTTTCTAAATTATAAAACTGGTTGGGGAGTCTGACTCCTAGATAAAAAACTTTGTATGGTTTTTGGCCAGACTATGAGAAATTGCAAAAGCTTTACCCAGCAGGTCTCAAGAGAAAAGCTGCTCCCCACGTAACAGGGTTATGCATAGCCAATGAACTGCTGTATCTAAAGAAAGCTGCAGTCAAAGCCTGTGGGGCTAGGACTGGCCAGTTATGCTTTTAGCATATTTGTATTCCCACCCAGGCACTGTTACTCCTAGATCTCTGAGGCCTTTAGTCAATGTCCTTTTCAGGTATCTCTGCCAATACCTCCTTATGGTGGTGCGAGGGTGGATTTTCAAGACACTTTCCCCCCTTTAACTCAGTACCCAGCACTTTTCCACTCCTAGCCCTTCCCACTGACCCTCTCCCACCCAAAAGTACATAAAACTGCTGGAGCCTTTTCCTGGGGTTCCCTCAAGTGAGAGGACCCCTTCTGTCTGAAATTCTCCTGTTTCATGGACAAAAATAGAACAAGGAAAATCTATGATTATGCCGTTACAGTAAATGCTTAAAGGCTTAATGCTTGCGTCTTTGGCTTATCTTTCAAATAAGATATTCTGACATCAGACAGCTCAGCTCTCTTTCGCTCTTTCAGCCAGATGATATCCTATATAAAAATATTAGCTCTATATTCCTGGTGGAGGTATAAAAGTAGATTGATTCAAACAACTTGGATAGTCGTTTGAGGAAATGAATTTGCTAAGTTTTTGCAATCTTCTTAATTTAGCATTGTTAAAGTAGCACTTCCATAGGACCTGTAATCCTAGCACTTTGGGAAGCCTAGAGAGGAGGACTGCTTGTAGCCCGGAGTTTAGGAGCAGCCTAGAAAAAAAATATTAAGGTCCTGTCACTACAAAAAGTTTTTAAAATTAGCTAGACATGGTGGCACACACCTGAAGTCTCAGCTACTCAGGAGGCTGAGGTGGGAGGATTATTTGAGCCCAGGAAGTTGAAGCTGCAGCAAGCCGTGATTGTACCACTGCACTCCAACCTGGGTGTCAGAAAGAAACCCTAGATCATGTCTCAAAAACAAAAAGTAAAACAAAACATTCTGAAATATATTTTTCACCTCTTATCCATAATACCTCCAAGTCAAAGCATAACAGAGCCTAACACATCACAAATGAACTCAGCTTAACACCCTTTCTCCACCCTACATTTCCACACTGCAATCTTAGTTCTCTATTTCTTAAGAATAGGTAAACAGCTCAAACACCTTGACGGCAATACTTTGGCTTGATTTTGTCTTTCTTAATCTTGCATTGCAGTTGGGTACTGTGGCTTACTTCTGTAATCCCAGAAATTTGGGAGGCTGAGGCAGGTGGATCATTTGAGGTCAAGAGTTTGAGACCATCCTGACCGACATGGTGAAAACCCTGTTTCCAATTAAAAAAAAAAAAAAAAAAAAAAAAAGCGGGGGGTGGTGCTGCATGCCTCCCAGCTACTTGGGAGGCTGAGGCAGGAGAATTGCTTGAACCCAGGAGACGGAGGTTGCAGTGAGCTGAGATCGTGCCACTACACTACAGCCTGGGCAACACAGTAAAATCCTGTCCCCCCCCCCAAAAAAAAAATTGTGTTTCAAAAACATGTACTTTGGCTAAGCTTATGTGTTTTACCTTTTCCCTTAGCACAGTGAAAGTAGTTAATTTGCCAGTGAGGACTCATTTGGAATTAGGATCTTCAACAGACAAATAGCTGCCTCTGTTGTAGAAAAGACTGGGTTCTTGCTACACCACCAGGAAAGATTAGACCCGCAGACACTTTGAAGGGTAAGGGGGGAATGGAATTTACTCGACAAAAAGGAAAAATCTCAACAAACTGAGAAGGGTTCCTGTTGACAGTCCCCATCTCACAGGTTGAATCCTAGGTCACCAGATGGGAACAGGAGAGGCCAGGCTCCTCTCCTGTGCAAATGGCATGAACTGACCAAAACTCCACTCAGTCCCCCGTCCTCCCAGTGCGAAGGTGATGTTATTCAGAAAGAATCAGTCGCGGAAAGAGTGGGCTTCACCCAGGACCCGCAGTCTAGGTTTTCACCCTTCAGGCTGTCTAAGTTTGAAAGCAAGGTTTCGCAGGGGGCCTTTGACTGCCTGCTTTCTCTGTCACCTCTGTGAAAGACTCTATTATTTACAATTAAATATCCTTATTGATGTCTGACTTTCCTCAAAATATTTAAAGTTCCTTAAACAATGATTTTAGTTCCTTAAATACATTATTTTGTTTTTGTCTGTTCTATTTATATTTATCTGCTGTGCTCTAGCCTTTTATCTCTTCTTTCTGTTTTCTTTTTTTTTAATATAAATTATGTTTTACTGTTCCACCATATCTTCTCCATTGACTAGCTATAATTCTTTGTTTGAAATTTATGTATGATCACTTTGGAGTTTATAATATCTTAAACTTATCATTTTTAAAACTAATGTTATTACACAACATATATCTTAAGAAGCTGAGAACAGAGAACTTAAATTGCTGAAGGCATGTCAATTATCTAATGGAGCAATGAAAAATAAAACTTCAAGTTTATAATCTCCATTTTTAGGTTTACTTTTAATAGATTATCATTACTCACATCACACTTAGTCAACAAAATAGAGCATTCATTGATGAATAAATCTCATTATTATTTAGAGTATCAATCTGCCCATGCTATTAATTATATAAAACATTTGTAGAACATTCTTAGTGTTAAAACAGGCTTGGTCTCAAAACTATGCTATGCAAAGTGCTACTTGTTAACTACCATCTTTCAGTGCTAATGCCTGAATTTTATTTTCCTCTCAAGAATCAGAGATAAGAGAGTTCACCTTATGTAGTTATTAATTAAACAAGAAATATTCTGAGCAATATGTAGGTGCTTAATAAATATTCACTACGTTTCTAGATTTGTGATTCTTTCTTTGAGATCAGAAGATTTAAAATGTAAGTAAAAAATAAATACAACTGTGTAATTTTGTTTTTTACAGGTTTATTTCCTCCTTCCTAAGTGGAGGAATTTAATTTGTGTATGCATTCTGAATCTTTTTGCATGATAAAAAATGAAAAATTTGCTATTATTAGAAGTAAATATCTAATCTGGGTTGATTTATACTTAGCATTATAATATTACCATAAATTGTAATTGAACAAGACTACGTATATTCCATTGAAATAATTTTGATACATATATATTTAAATAGGAGATAGGTTCATAATCAATCCGTATCGTTTTTAACCAGGAACTTTCTGAATAACATGGGGAGCTAATACCAGCCATTTGTAGCTTGATGTTTTTAGGGGTAATTTTATGTTTTCTCTTTAATTTTCATTAGACAAAAGCATTGTCAAAGTTATTAAGTTCTAGCCAGTCACTTAGCCAATTGTTAATCAAATTCATCAATCTTTTGAACATCTATATTTTTCACCTGAATTAAATAAAACTAAATGTTATTTGAATCATTTTATGAATGTTCTGGCAAAAAGCTAACATGGGATAAGCTAACTACTTGACTCTGCTTACTACTGCATTATGCATGCTATTTGTCATTCTGATTTTTATTCCATACCTTTAAATTTCTTAGCAGACAATGTCCAGCCTGTGGAAATGACCTGTTACATAGTACCATATCTTGGAAATATGTTTTTCTATGAACCTTATATGAAAGCCACAAGTTTGGCTGGGCGCAGTGGCTCATGCCTATAATCCTAGTACTTTGGGAGGCCAAAGTGTGTGGGTCACGAGGTCAGGAGTTCAAGACCAACCTGTCCAATATGGTGAAATCCCATCTCTCCTAAAAATACAAAAATTAGCTGGGCATGGTGGCACGTGTCTATACTCCCAGCTACTCAGGAGCCAGAGACAGAAGAATTGCTTGAACCTAGGAGGTGAAGGTTGTAGTAAGTCAAGATCTTGCCACTGCACTCCAGCCTGGGCTAGAGAATAAGACTCCATGAAGAAAAAAAAAAAAAAAAAGAAAAAGAAAAAGAAAACCTAAAGTTACAGTAAGAGTTTCTCTTTCGCTCTTTCTCTCTCTTTATTTTTATTTTTTGAGTCTCCCTCTATTGTCCAGGGTAGAGTACAGTGGACTCATCTTAGTTACTGCAGCCTCAACCTCCGGGGCTCCTTTCACTCAGCTTCCTGAGTGGCTGGAACTACAGGTGTGCACCACCATACCCAGCTAATTTTTGCATTTCTTTGTAGAGATGGGGTTTCATTATGTCACCCAGCCTGGTCTCCAACTCCTGGACTCAAGCGATCTGCCCACCTCGGCCTCCCTAAGTGCTGGGATCACAGATGTGTGCAACTCCACAACCACGGTTCCTTTTTTTAAACTTACCTTGGCCGATTAAGTCAACTAGGTGAGCAGTTAAATCTTCTTTATACTACTCTAGATATTTTTTAACATTTTTAAATGTTCACATTGATAATTTTTTTTAATTGTCTTTCCCAAATCTAGAATTATTTGCAACACCAAAAATTCAAATAAATGTTACAAACTTCTAGAAATATGTTTGGTACAAATTTCTGAAATAAATATTTTCCTGGAAGAATAATAGGATCCTGAGTTTACTTTTAAGGACTTTTCCTTTTAGTTAAATATCTTGTACATTGTTTTGTTTGCATCTATCCTTTCTTTTGTCTTTAAGAAAATGTTTCCTCTTTAAACTCTGAAGGTATTGTGGAGTACTACAGAAGTGTACACAATAAAATCTGCTGTTAGAATCTTTTTCTATCCCCACAAATAGGGAAATGATATTCTCCTATTAGCACAGTATAGCCACTGCTCAGTGTGTCAACATTTTCATTTTAAATTGTGTTACTTTGTCTCTTCAGAAGGCATTATAAAATACAAATGATTAAAAATATTTGAAAGAATAAATGTCAGACTATGTTAACAGATAAAGAAGTCCACAAATATGCTTCCTGGTATGTTCTAGATTCTAAGTAATTTGTGTTCTAGATTCAAAAGAAGTATAGAAGTTTTCTCGTTGGATTTAAAAAATACATATTCAGGAAAGTTAGTGTTACGGAAAATAATAGTAAATAATCATAATAGTAATAATGAACATAATTCATTATATATTTGTAGAAGGCCTTTGAGTTTATAAAGAGCTCTGGGATGCAACTTCCCATCTGAGTAATTGCAGGAAGAGTGAGGTTGTATTAATAGGATGAATTGGCATTCTCTTGATATCTATAACAATACTAAAAATTATCTTATGATTTTTTTCCTAACATAGTTTTCAAATAAAGGAGGTTCTACAAACTGATTGCATTTTAATGGACCGAGTTTTTTATTCTGGTTTTCTTAATAAATCTGTACTTACTATTACACCAGATTGGAAAACAAAACAAAACTACATGAAGCAGTTTTACTGCCGAATGCAGTTTGCAGTGAATTGCTGCAGTGATATTTTTATTTTTCATTCATAAAGCAAACCAACAAAAAAAGTGTATCGTGGTCGGCAATACCCCAGAGATCTGGATAAAAACTGCATTCAAGTTAGGCCATCAGTCATTCAACATCATTGAATCCAGGTAAATAAATTGTGTGCATCAATTAAAAGGAAGAGTCAGGTGTGAGGTGTGATGTGGGCTGAAGAGAATGATTCCCTAGGGAAGACGTGAAAAATTATTTTTCCTCAATAGAAGAGGCAGAGACAAAGTAAATGAGATCACTTAATTGGAAGCAAAATAAATTACTTCAAAAGAAACACTGAATTGAAAGATTGAGGAAGTAGCCCTTTATGTGTAATATTTATCAAATATAAAGAGCTAGAGATGAAACTGTAGGATGATTGACTTTACAATTTACTAACATAATTAATTTACTTTGGCTTGTATTTTAAAATCCATTTATTTCATTCCCATATTTTTAATATTTATATACTCATGTTGATATAAAAATTATATAATTATAGAATGTAAATTGGATAATGTATAGAGATGCACCTAGCAAAATTCGTTGTGCCAAGGCATTTGGTTAAGATGAAGATTTAAAACTAGATTTCTGTTTAGGATTAAAGTTGAATCTTTGTCTTCAATACCTACAACTGACATCTTTTCTCTTGGCACTTTATCCCATTTTAATGAATGTATGACTACTTTTGTTATTCTCTCGTTTTTGCTCGCCAGTAGTACTTCACATAATTTTCAATGTATTAGTTGATTTTTAGACTTTCATATGTATAAAAATTCTTCTAAAAATATTTATATGGAAATAAGAGGCATAGAAACACATGCAAATGTACTTTCGAATTTTATTTCATACAATCCCGTCATCTAAGTATGCAGACAGATAATATGTTCTAATATTTCATACATGTATTTCTCGAATTTTCTTGTCTTCTTTGCTTGGTTCAGTAAAAAAGAGACAAGACTAGAAATGTCTTCATTACATGAAGATAATATGTACAATCTGGATAGTAAAAATGAATTCAGTATCATTTTTCCAAGATTACCATAACTACTGCTGAGGCAATTGTTGAAAATATTATGATTTATTTTATGTGAAAAGAGAAAACTTCCAATTCCTTATGGCATTTTCATTTTGGCAGCTATCAGACATTTAAGGAAAACGAATACATATAATCTATATAAATATACATACGACATTATTGTGACAAATTTGAAAGAAGATCTTGAAAAACTGACATTAAATATGATTATAGATTAGGGTATAGAACAGTACAGAAGATAAAGACATTCATATTTCAGGGAATATAGTCAACTTTAAAGTCCAAGTTGGAACTTGCAGCTTCTATACCCATTTATGTTATTTTCATAAACACTTGATACAGGAAAATCATACCAATACTAAAATTTCAGGTATTTTTTAATAGAGCTCACTTTCTCAATAACATGAATATACATAAAAATAAATGATTAGGAAGCCAGTGTTTGAAATTTTACTTCTGAACATTATTTGATTCCATGGCAAGGATGGGCACAGTGCTGCTCATTGATGAAATCCAGCCTGTTTTCTTAAAGAAAGTTTTTTGAAAAGTAGTCTTGTCCATTTATTTACATGTTGTCTCTTTGTTTTCACTACAACAGCAGATTTTAATAGTTACAACATACTGTATAGCCTGAAAACACAAAAATATTTACTATGTGACTCAAGAGAAAGTTTATAGAACTAATAGTTCTTAAAACTAATCTATCTATGTAACCTTAGTGATTGACTATGCTTTGAATTAATATAATCAGTAAATATAGTAGCATAGCAAAATGAGAATCAAATATGGATTTAAAGTAATATGTATTCATCTGATTTTTTTTTTCCAGATGAACAACTGACTATTTCTTTGAGTTCAGGCTTAAGCAGTATTGCATTAAAATTAGTACTGCAGTGATTACACTGTTTTAAACATTTGGAATGATTCTCTAGTCTTCACAGGACATAACCATGTAAGTCTTCAGTATTGTTAAGAGACACAGCAAGAGAAAGAATACATAGGCAAGCATGTGGACAACCTGAGAGACTTCTAGGTGCAACCCCTTGGTCACCTAAGACCTGCTTCATGGGAGGAATTACATGAATTTTTTTAAAGCAACAATGCTTTCCCTCAGATAAACAACAAAACATAAAGTGAATGGTTTCTTCCAAACACCTAGAGAAAATATATCTATCTGAAAGAGATTTTCATTATAAAATTACTTAAAGCTCCATAGATCACAAGCCATAGCTGCAAGTTTACCATGTGCCACAAAAGTCTTCCAATTCTTAAAAAAAAAAAAAAAAAAATCAAAGCAACTTAAAACTTTTAGCCGTTTAAACTTTGGAGAAAACCCAGTAGCTTAAGCAGTGATAGTAATACATAAAGTTGTATCCAAAATGAATAAATTAATTTGAATAATTTTCCAAGATTTTCATAATCTTAATTTTAAATAGTTTAAAAGTCTTTGCTGCTAGTTTTAAAAATTAGTTTTAATTTGATAAAAATGGATTATTTATTCTTACTATATAGTGTGTTTGCTTTTTAAAGAAGCATTATTATTTTTTAAATGTCCTGGAATGGAGGAGAAGGGTTACCTCCGTGAATTTCCCCATTCGTTGTCAGTCCTTGGTTATGATCTGAATTTGAATCCTTTTTTGAAAGCAAAAAATATCTATAATACAGTTCTTTCTGATAAAGTGTTACAAGAACAAGATAGTGTTGTTTTTAGACACTATATTAGGGATAAAAATGTGTACCTTCCTGTTCTGACTAATTGGTAACTTTTAATATGTATATTTTGAAGATCTACCATGGATCAGTTCAGCTATAGTTGAAGAATCAAAAAAAATTCAGGAACAATTGTTATTTCTTCTCCTTTTCACTTTATTAGCATCATTGTAGGTATTAGCTCACCATAGCAACCATTCCTAAATATTAGTACATGGAGCAGCATATTTGCTTTCCTTGAAACATGAAGCAAAAATATCTGAGTTCCTCTTTTTTTGTGATTTATAAGATCAGATCTCCAAGCGGAAGTTAAATCTAAAAGCAGCTTACAGAGACGAAAGATTACCACATTCGTGAAAACTCCAGTTATTGGACATATTCATATTCTTTCTTTCTCAACAGGATAAACATAAAAAGTTACATTGCATAAAAAGCACTCATTCTTCTATATCTATAGGCATTGTTTTAATAGTAAATTCTCCAAGGCAAATCAATCACTTCATACTACCAGATAGTCTTTCATTTAGTGGATACTTTCAAAATAATTATTGTGTTCTCGTATATTTGACTTAAATAAAGTTAATATGCATTTGGCTATGACAGAGCTTTAATAGCTATTCTTTCAACATCTTTGATATAAAAAATAAATATCCTTTGCTATATAATGTAAAGTGTATACAACTTATTAAAAGCCACTCCCTTTCTCTTTTAAAATTACTGTCAAGAGATAAAGTAAAATAATTCTATAAGCCATAACTTCTAACTTAAAATTTATTTTCTTTTTTTGTTTGTTTGTTTTGAATTTTGCCAAAGCAAAGGTTTTCACTTACTAAATAGACACTGTATATTAAGAGAAGAATATTACAACAATCATAAATCTGTCGAAAATTTCCTTTTCTCATATGAAACAGATTTTTAAATGATCTCATAATGTCCTTTTCATGTGGCTTATAATTAGAAAATCAAATGTATTATCTGAAAATATTTTATAAAGTGTTTTTGCAATTCAAATATTAAGTAATGTAATTATGCATGAACATTGTTTTCTTTGTTCTTCAGTCAAGAATCCTCTATATAAATCTTTTAAACAGTGATTTCTACATATCAACTCTTGAATTATTATTCCCATTATTATTCTATCTGTTATCATTTTTATTTGAGCTGAATTATCTGAGGTCATATGTACAAATCAGGATTAAGGCACCATAAGATCCTTCACACTGAGAGAATACTATGACTTTGTTACTTTGTTTATAAGACTCTGTAGAGAGATTTCTTTCCTGTTCTTTCACCAACAGTTTGAAAAATTTTACTCTCAGTAATATGTCCAAGCAGCACTTATCAAAATTTATATAAATCTGCCAGTTTAATGTTTTCTGAATAACCCTCTTCTTATAGTGAATATTTCATAGCATTTTAAAAAATAAAATGTAGAGGGAAAAACATAAGACTCAGTTATCCCTTTCCATCTTCTTACCCTTTATTTTTGAATAATTTTTGTAGAACTTCAAAGGAAACATCTTTCAGAAAAAAGGAAAAATACAGAGTTTGACATTACAAGAACAAAAACAGATAAGGTGCAATAGCTCATGCTTGTAATTCCAGCACTTTGAGAGCTTGAGCCTAGGAGTTCGAGATCAGCCTGGACAACATTATGAGACCCCATCTCTACAAAAGGTTTAAAAATCAGGAATGTGTGGGGTCATATGCCTGTAGTCACAGCTCCTCAGGTCACTGAGGTGGATGGGTTGCTTCAGACTGGGAGGTTGAGGCTGCAGTGAGCTGTGATTGCACCACTGCACCCCTTCCTGGGCAACAGAGCAAGATCCTGTCAAAAGAGAGAGAGAAAGAGTGAGAACAAAGATAATTTTAATTCATGTAGACAAATAAAGACTCTCTCACACACATACTTTAAGTTTTATATTGCTCATGTAATAGAACAGAATCTCCAAAGCCAGATTGAGTATGAAGACTGGTTGATTTAGTGATTTAATGATTTTAAACAGAAAGTTTCTTGCATTTCTTCTATCTGTTGTCCTAAGTGAGTCATTTTTGCCATGAACCTTACTCTTCTCAAATCTTCCAAAATGGCTGAAACAGAACTTGTCTGGATACAACTACATCTAGAGGCAAAAAAAAAAAAAAAAAAAAAAAAAAAAACGGAGTAAGAAAACCATGTGTTCCTTGCACCTGCCAACACTAAGTAGAATACTCACATATTTAACAAGTCAGAATTGGGTCAGCTCCTTCTCAACTAGTCATAATCTAGGGAAACAGGATCACTATAATTAGAATTCACTACCTAAACATGACCTGCTAAGCTTGGGATGTGGTTTCATGCTTTGCAGAAATATAGGAAAAATGTGGACCTTTACCCTCTACATCTAAATTAAGAAAGAGAAATAAAGAGGCATAATAATAATATTATTATTTTAATAGCCTATAATCATATTTCAAATTAACAGCATAATTTTGCCTGATATTTACCCAAATGGATGATTATGAATGAGAGTTATGTACCAAATTTAAAGCACCACACATTCAGAAAGCTTACTGTGAAAAAAAATGAAAGAAAAAGATTGGAAAAAAAATTCACATTATTTCTTTTAATCCGATATAATTTTAATGATTAATGATGACTTTAATCTTTTTTTTTTACATATCAGCACTACAAATTTCTATGAGGTTTAATGGTGTATTCAGCAATCTTGCTTTTTGGGGGGACAATCATATGTACTTTGAAAAAAATTATTCTTTACATTTATAAATCTCCTTACCTGATTGGTTATTATCGTACTATTTCACTTAGAAATAGATAGAGTGCTCCATTTTATAAGAGATCAGCTAAATATATCCTCCAATACAAATATTATTCTCTCTTAGCGAAAAAGATCACTGGCTTATCTCACATCGACTTTCTTTGCAACTCATGAAACATTCATTTTTCAAAGTGAACTTTTGGTAAGTAAATTCCACTCATTTTAAACAAACACAAAAGTAAAATTAAATAATTTCAGATCATTTTCCTGATAAATTTAGTTACCATATTTTTATTGCTGTATGTAAAATTTGTTAATAAATAATACGCTTTACTAGAATTTTTTTCATTACACCATTGCACAGGAAGGTACATTTAATCTTTATAATAACTTTTGGAAGATTTATCTTTTTATCTAACTTACAGGAGAGGAGAATTAGTTTCAGAGATATTAATTACCTTGTCCAAACCTGCACAGCCAGCAACTAGTGTATGCAGATTTCCAAACCACAACTACTTGACATTAAAGCCCATGATGTTTCAGAAACGTATTTCATAGAAGGAGGTAACAATAAAATTCCAATAGCTAACTAAGTGGTGAAATTATAGATTAAAGTTTTTCTCAGTGCATTCTTTAGGCTATTAATAGCTCTTAACATGATGATAAAGAGGTTTAGTGGTCAGATGATTTGGGAATGATGGATTAAAGCATGTTAAATTATATCAGAACTTCTCAGAGTTTAATATATGTATGTATATTACAACTCTGAACCCTTAAGTCACCCATGTAGAGCATATTTAGCAAAATAATTTAACCATAAAATTTTTGGATGATCATTTCTTTTTGGTTCTTGGGTAATAAAATTCCAAAAGACACTTAACTGAATATAACATTATCTGCCAACTGCATGTTTCTCATCTCTCTATTAACCTTTCTGCACATTCTGGGTACATTTTACTTTCACATGTGTTTGACTACACAATTCATTTTTGTATTTGTATTAGTCTATTATCATTTACACAGTTTTAAATAAGAAAAAAACATTTTTTCTTGTGTTCTTTATTACTTTACGTAGAACCAGATTTCTATGGAGCATCGTTTCCCTTCTGTCTGTGAGCGCCTTTTAAAATTGCTTGGCGTAAAGATTTTTGAGGATCAATTTTTTCAGCTTTTGTATGTCTGAAAAGTCTTTAATATATTAGTTTTTAGCCATTTTTTTCTGAATATTTTATTTTGGCTAGATTCTATTGCTATGGCATCAAGCTCACTAACCTTTACTTCTGAAGTATTTAAATTTCTGTCAATCATATTCAGTGGAATTTTCATTTTAGACAGAGTGTTTAGATATTTAGATGTCTCTCAATTTTTGATTTGGCTAATTTTTTAATTAGCATTCTTCTACTTAGCATGCTCAATTTCTCCAAGAATCTTGAACATATAGAATATAGTTATGATCATTGCTTTAATATCCTTTTCTAATGATTCTACCATTTATGTCATTTATGTGTCAGTTTTAACATATATATATATACATATATATATATACACACATATATATATATATTTTTTTTCTTCATCACAGGCTGTATTTCCAGGCATCTTTGCATGCCTGGTAAATTCTATTAGATTCCATACATTGTAAGTTTTCCCTTATTACAAACTGGACATTTTAGTTTTTATTCCTGTAAATATTCTTGAGCTTTGATCTGGAATACAGTTAAGTTTCATGGAATTTTTTTTATACCTTCAGTTTTTACTATTAAAATCTGATACACAGGACCTCATCTGTGTTTTGGCCAGGCATATTTTTTTTCCTTACTACTCAGGCAAAACATTTTCGGTGTTCTAACAAGTGCTTCATTAATTAAGAACTGTTCCAGGCCCTATGTAAATGTCTAAGATTGTTACTTTGCTTCTATTGTATGACATTTTTCTGTCCACTGGTAGATTCCTCACAGGTACCCCCTGCTGAAAAATTGAGGGGACCCCCTGTGGATGTCCCTTATTCCCTCGCTGTGCCGCTCTTAACTCTCCAATCTGCTGTCCTATCTCCAGAGCCCCAGCTCCCTCTCTTCCACTTGACGAGAATACCACATTCTGCCTGAGTTTCTCTTTCCTGTTCTGGGATCCAAAATTCTCTCCAGAAAATAAAAAAGGGCAATTATTGAGCCCTCTTTATTTACTTCATGTCTACAGTGATGACTGATCACTATTCTTTGTAGCCTGATGTCTAAGATATTTAAAACACGTTTTGAAAGCAAAATAGTTGAGTTTGATTATTGCTACCATGTGCTACTGAACTGATTGTTTTCTTCCACCAGTTTCCTGAGGTAAGAAGCATCTTAAGGTGCTTAGATTTATGGGGAAATAATATCAACTACCAGTTTTACTCTTGTCTAAATTGGGCATTGACACATTTTTTTCTGTAAGAGACCAGATAATACATATTTTAGGCTTTGTATGAGTGCCACATATGGTCTACATCGTATCTTTTTCCATTTTTGTTTTAAATTCTTTAAAACTGTAAAAATGATAATTAGCTTATGGTCTATACAAAAACAGGAGGCAGGCCATATTTTTCCCGTGGGCTATAAGTTGGTGATGCTAAAAAAGTGAGAGGCTTGAAAATTTTAAGAGCGTAATGGGTGAAAGTAAAAGCTGCTTTGGGTGTGGAGGTCAGGGATAAAGTGGGGGCTCAAACTGGAGTTACTTTAGCATGTAGAGATACTGATGTGAAATAAACAGTTAAGAGTGTCTAGAGCAGTTAATGGTAGAGGAAAGAGAAGAACATCATATATTTAATGTACCTATGTCAGCAGATTTTAGCAATCACAGGTGGAAAATATTTGAACAAAATAAAACAAAACAACAAAAATAACAATATAACAATATAAAACAATACAAAATGAAAAATTTGGTATAACAACTATTTACATAATATTTACATTGTAAGAGGTATTGCACATAGAGATTATTTAAAGCATACAGAAGTATATGTGTAGGTAATATAAGGAACTTGGGCATCCATGGAATTTAGAGTCAGTGAGGGGTATTGAAACCAATCGTCCATAGATACTGAGGGATGATGGTGTATACGTAAATACCGTGTGTGTGTGTGTGTGTGTGTGTGTGTGTGTGGATTTATAAAATATGTATCTGTTATTAAAATTAAGGAAGCAAATTCAGAATTTATTTAGTAATATTACTTTTCTATTTTCTGTTTCACTAGTTTTACTGTTATACTCATTATCTTTTTCTTGCCATTTTCCCAGGTTTATTTACATAAATCAAATAATTTATTTTTTCTTTTTCAAAACTAATGTAATAAAATAACTATGTGCAAGTCAAAGATTTCTGTGTCTACAAAGTAATATGGCTTTCCTATTTTGAGAATGGAATTATAAAAATGAAAGAAATAATTTAATATATTTTTATTTTATAATAAGATCTCAATATCATATCATAACATTTTTATATTTATATTCTCATATGAATGCTGTAGCTATAACCATAGTATTTTTCAAAAAAATATGATTTTTTTGAAAATGTAAATATGATGACTGTATTAAACTGCAATATATTCTGTTCTTGGGAATTGAATTATTTAACGTTAAAAAAAGCTTTAGACATCAAATAGTAAACCATATATATATATATATATATACAAACAAATGTAAATAAACCATCTATTTTTATGATAATAATAAAATATGAAAAGAGTTTACTAAGGAATTCAAGAAACACCTACAGCTTTATTCAGAATAACCAAATAGTGGAAATAACACAAAGGTCTGTTACTTGATAAAAGAATAAACAAAATGTGATATATCCATACAAGAAAATATTTTTCAGCCAATACAAAGAAAATAAATACTTTTATATACTATAAAAGACACACATTTTGAAAACATGGTGCTTAATAAGAGGCCAGCCTGAGCTTGGTGGCTCGCACCTCTAATTCCAGCACTGTGGGAGGCCAAGGCAGGAGGATCATTTGAGCCCAGAAGTTCAAGACCAGCCTAGGCAGAATAGCAACACCTCATCTCTACAAATTAAAAAGAAATAAAATAGCTGGGCATGGTGGCACACACCTATAGTCCCAGCTACTTGGGAAACTGAGGTGAGAGACATCATCTGAGCCCTGAAAGTTGAGGCTGCAGTGAGCTATGATCTTACCACTGCCCTCCAGCCTAAATGCGGACTGAGCCCCCACATTAAAAAAAAAAAAAAAAGGCCAAACACAAAGTATAATTTCATTTTAAATGGAGTGCACACAATAGGCAAGTCCATAGAGAGAAAGAGTTGCTTAGTCGTTGCCAGGAGATGGGGGTAGAGATAAAAGAGAAGTAACTGTTAATAGCTGTGGATTTTGTTTGAGGATGATGAAAGTATTCTGCAAAAAGTTTTTGGTGATATTTACATAATATTGTGAATAATAAAATAAACCCACTAATGTGTACACTTTAAAATGGTGAGTTTTATGATATGTATATTACATTTTTTTTAAATGGGGGAACACAGAAATGACCTGTTTTTAAACAAACATTTGCTTATGTAGATTTTTTATAATCTCCTGAAGGATATAATATTGCATAATTTTTTTAGGTCTTATTTTCTGAAGTCGAATATTACTAAAGAAAGTAAAAATTATAAAATGGAATGATACTTTATCTATCTATCATCTACCTAATCTATCATCATCTATGTATCATTTACATTAAAAATGAATAAAATAAAAGAGAAACAACAATCATTCATTTAGTAGCTTTGAGAATCCACGATCTAGCTATTTTCACATTTATATTCCACTTAATAACTTTACTTGTATATGTGATTTGGCTTTCTGTTTTGTTCATCTTTACTCTGTCCTACATTTTAGAATTGTGTAGTCCGCACAGACATAATGTCCTATTATATTTTCAGTTAAAAAAGATTTGTGCAAATTAAAGTTCATGAGATTTGTCTTTAGGGATCCATTCTCATGAATTATATAAAATATAGACTTCTAGCAAAGTGACATTTAGAATACACACACATCTATTTCAACTAATAAACCAAGCTTTACTCATTTAATGTATTCCAATCACATGGATGTCATAAAAGTGTGCTCTCAGAAATGAGTGCCATTACAATAAAATATTTTGCAATAAAACAATACACAGCAAAAATATAAAAGCATATAAAGTATTATGCTCTTGATGCCTAATTTACCAACACTTCGGATCAGCAAAATTTTTGATTATTTATTTCTTTAAGTTTTCTTCTTAGCAGCTACTACTTAGAATACATTTGATAAAAATTATATACAATTTTCTACGTGGTCATAGACTGAGTCAAGAGAGACAAAGGACACACTGAAAAATGGGTAAATGATGTGCAACATGGATTAACAAGATTATATGGACACGTTTTTAGAGCAAAGCTACTGCAGCACCTATAACCATGCTCTCCTCAGATAAGTAGTCTTGCGAAATATCTTTTAATACCTGCCCTTTTCCTAATATCAATTGGAAATATAAAAGAGGAAAACAGAGTTAAAACAGACGGCCTGATCCATTCACTACCTGCATCATGGGATGCCCCTGGCAAGAATAAAGAATCAGCTGAATCTAGAAACAGGTTATCCCTTGAATATTTTTAACAAGATAACCTTGTTAAAAGGTTATCTTGCTTATAGAAAAATAAACCCAGACTAAGTATATATGGGCATGGTTCTGTAAAATGTTATGTAAGTTTGGCTATAAATAGACAGACTTTAGAACATAAATGTTTCCTGATACTTAGACCAAAAATGTATATATACTTAGATATCTCTTTTATTCTGGGGCAAAATTTCATGTATGAAGCAGTAAAGAGAAACATGCAGAGCCACCATAAGTGTCCAGCCCTCTCCTTTTGTTGTCTGTTCCACCTAATTTCCTATACCCTTGAAATTATTAATAAATTTTGATACCACCTGAGAGCTCTGAATTCCGTACGTGTGAATGAACAATCTAATCCATAGTGTAAACTCAATATAAAATATGTATAATTACCATTGAATGCAAATCCTCCCCTCTAATTAGTGAGTTTTCATTTTGACAGGCTCAAAGTTACACTTGTTCAAATATTATCATCCTTTAGAAAAAAAAAAGAAATGATAAAGTTTCAGTAACAATTTAAACTAATGAATACAACAAATGTGCATAAAATATAGTGAAAACGTAAGTTGTAAATAGCATTATTTACTCTATGAATATGTTACACAGTTAGTTACATAGTCAAATATATTTATAAGATTTGAAGTATACTACAGCAACTCTCCCATGTAGCCTCCCTAAAGTGAAGTCCAATGTGTTTAAAGATAGATTGCTTTAGTATAATTTGTAGTTCTTCAAAAATTTTAGTTACAGAACATGTGAATTAAAGCCTGTCAGAGATAATTAGATACAGAAAAAGCTGGGAGGAGGGTTAGAGAACAGAAGAATCAAAGTATGTCAGATAATTATTTGCTATCATTACTGTTGTGCTTGTTTAATATATACTTGGTGAAAAATAAAGGGAGAGGAGGTAAAGGACATTTAGGGATTAGTACTATGCTAAGGAGGAATCTGTAATGAATAATGTATATTTTCTAGGTAGCCTGAGATTGGCAGAGAATATCAAATGGGAATCCAAAATCTAACTATAAGCAGAGGTAAAAATAGGAAGTTCTCATTTAACAAGTAACATTATCAAGTGTCTTCCATACATTGACTAATTTTGTTTTCATGTAGATTAATGAGGTAGGCTATCATTTACCTTTCTTAAACACAAAATACTATATTAAATTAAAGTAAATTGCTTAAATTCACACATTCAAGAAATGGCAGATGTACTGTTCAAATTCTGGTAATGTGACTGCATAACACAGACTACTTATGTTACATGGTGCTTAAATAATATTTGCTAAGGCCAGCAGTGTGGGTAAGATTTGAAAAACGTTCAGCATTTGGGCAGAGTATCTAATACAGTGACATAAACAAGAAAAATATACTATATGGTTAGAAAAATATTTTATAAATTCAGGTAAAATACAGGTAATAAATATAAATTAATAATATGTTGCTGACTTCATTTATTGTATAACAATATGTTCTTTTTTAATTATACATGATTTATTTCAACAAACATACAGCTTTTGAGCATTTAATATTGTCTGCTTTATGTGTGATGCATTTAGCACACAATAAGCATTGTAAATGTTATTTAATTTTATTATTATTATTTATTCAAAAAATAAGGGTACTTCAAAATTAGAAAATTAGAAAAGCTATTAAAAGAAAAAGAAAAATCAAAATTAGAAAGTAATCTCTTATATGCAAATGATAATTAGATATAAAATGTTTGGTTTATAATAGTTGAATGAACTCTTTGGCATTGTAAGCCAGCGTATTTCACCAAAGTAGAAAATAATATAGCTACTTTGGTGGTAGCTATATTATATGTCAAGCTGTGGAAGTCAGGCTTTACGATAGCATGAGAAATGGGGTGACCCCTGAGACCCTGGGAGTATGTAATATTATATTATTACATACTATTATTGAATATTACTACTTCAGGCTAGCAGGGAACTTAATATATATAATTGGCTTATAGGTATATTCATGCTTTTTATTTCCATATTGATCTCAAATATTCAATCCGGGTTCAAAATGGAATATTGTATTTCTAAACACTATTAAACTGTCTATTTCTCACAAAATTTTTTTTTGCTTCATGTATTTGGGGGCTCTCTTATGTGCTTATATGTTAAATACATTATATGGTAATTATACCTTCCTTATATATTGAATATTTTATCAGTATCAAATTACCTTCTCTGCCTTTTCAAACTACTTTCTGTAAATGATCTCTATAATAATTCTACTTCATCTTATATTATCAAAGCCACTCAAATTATTTCTTGGTTATTGCTTGCACAGTACGGTAGGTAAAATAATGCCCTCATACAAATTATCAGGTCTAAATCCCTGGAACTTGTAAATGTTACCTTGTTAGAAAGAAAAAAAACCTTATTTGCAGATGTGATTAAGAATCTTGAGAAGGAGAGGTTATCATAGGTTATCTGGACAAGCTGTAAATGCCTTCATAAGTATCCTCATTTTAAAAAGGCAGAGGGAAATTTCTCACACACACAAGAGAGAAGGCAATGTTAAGATGAAGCAGAAAGTCTTTTGAAGATGCTTATCCTGATGACTAGTGATGTAGACATAAGGCAGGAAATACCAGTAATTACCAGAAACTGGAACAAATTTACATACAGAGTCTCTGGAGCAAGTGCAGCTCTGCAGACACCTTGATTTTAACCGATAATTGTGATTTGTACACTTTTGGCTTTCATTTGGTTGTTTTTAGCCACCAAGTTGATGTCAGTTTTTATAACAGATGAAACTAACAAATATTGTATATCTTTTTGATTATTTTGTCTTCTATCTTGGAAAGGAAAGTGTTTATGTCATACACAACATATATGTGAATCATGTTTTTTATCCATCTTACTAATCAGTATTTTTTAATTAAAATTTTCAACATATTTATATTTTATATATTTACTAATAGGGTAAGCCTTACCATTTTGTTATCGTTATGTCTTACATCATTTTTGTTCTTGTTTTCTTCACTTAATGACTTTGTCTCAATTCAATATTTTGTAGTGTGTTCTTTTATTTTTGCCAATATATATCTCAGGGTTATTTTATTACTGGTTACCTTTCAGATTACAATTAAAATTTAAACTCAAATAAATTTATAACTTTCTATTACTAATCTAATTTCAATAATGTACAGAGGAGTGATTTCAGCAAGATGGCAGAATGTGAAACTCTGGATCATCCTTCTCACTATGGACACACAGATTCAACATCAATACACAGATGTTGAATTCCTTTGTGGTAAATCCAGAAACAAGTTAAAAGTCTCCTGCATGAAAGGTGAGCTTGAGAACCGCACTATGGATAAGCTGTATTCAAGTCAGTTGTAATATTTGAGTCATCCTCTTGCCATATTTATCCCCCAGCTAAAAGCCTCACCATTGAGAGGAGACACCAAGCTCTTGGGTTTTCCAAGAATAGAGAAGGAGAGGTCAGGAGTACACATTGAGCATTCTGAGTTTTCTGGAGGATGTCAAGAAACGACTTTCTGTTTTGTATGAATCTGAACACTGACAGGAAAAGACTTCAGATTGAGGGTCATTGAGAATAAGGTGGGAGCCTGACCTGCCACGCATGCGGTTTCTATAAGCACTCTGTCACATCTCAGCACACAGTAAGTGGACATAATTATCCAGGTATCGACTTATCCTGAGAGAGAAAAAGACTTGGACTGCTCATGTAACATTCTAACTGTGTGGAGTAGTGCACAGAGACTGGCTTCTGCCTCACTTGTCAGAGCACTGACAGGACCTGGCATACTCAAGATGCTTGGTGGTTATTGAGAACAAAAATATATCTCACGGCATGCTACTCCACCAGTTGATCCATACCAGCAGACAGACACCAGAGAGAGCAAGACCTGAAAAAGAAACAATCAAATTCCTCTCACTTGGAATTAATAGACACAATTCTAAAAATGATATAAAAAGAAGTTTTGAAAGGGCCCTATAATCTCTTCCTGAGTTGATAGTTTATCATGATAGGGAGCTCAGTAAAACAATGCATGCACAAAGTAAGAACTTCAAGAAAGATACTTAAAATATAAAAAACAACCACCTATAAATCTTGGAGCTGAATAATACTGTAAATGAATTTAAAAAATTACAAGCCCATTCAAAAGCGGGCAAAGGATATGAACACACTTTACAAAAGAAGACATATATGAGGCCAACAAACATATGAAAAAATGCTCATCATCACTGGTCATTAGAGAAACGCAAATCAAAACTACATTGAGATACCATCTCACGCCAGTTAGAATGGCGAGCATTAAAAAACCTGGGGACGGCCGGGCGCGGTGGCTCACACCTGTAATCCCAGCACTTTGGGAGGCCGAGGTGGGTGGATCATGAGGTCAAGAGATCAAGACCATCCTGGTCAACATGGTGAAACCCCGTCTCTACTAAAACTACAAAAAATTAGCTGGGCATGGTGGCGTGTACCTGTAATCCCAGCTACTCAGGAGGCTGAGGCAGGAGAATTGCCTGAACCCAGGAGGCAGAGGTTGCGGTGAGCCAAGATCGCACCATTGCACTCCAGCCTGGGTGACAAGAGTGAAACTCCGTCAAAAAAAAAAAAAAAACCTAGAGACAACAGATGCTGGAGAGGATGTGGAGAAATAGGAACACTTTTACACTGTTGTTGGGAGTGTAAATTAGTTCAACCATTGTGGAAGACAGTGTGGCGATTCCTCAAGGACCTAGAAATAGAAATTCCAATTGACCCAGCAATCCCATTACTGGGTATATATCCAAAGGATTATAAATCATTCTACTATAAGAACACAAGCACACGAATGTTCATTGCAGCTCAGTTTACAACAGCAAAGACCTGGAACCAACCCAAATGCCCATCGATGATAGACTGGACAGGGAAAATGTGGCACATATACACCATGGAATATTATGCAGCCATAAAAAACGATGAGTTTGTGTCCTTTGTAGGGACATGGATGAACCTGGAAACCATCATTCTCAGCAAACTGACAGAAGAGCAGAAGATCAAACACCACATGTTCTCACTCATAGGTGGGTGTTGAACAATGAGAACACATGGACACAGGGAGGGGAGCACTACACACTCGGGTCTGTTGGGGGGAAATAGGGGAGGGACAGCGGGGATGGGGAGTTGGGGAGAGATAGCATGAGGAGAAATGCCAGATATAGGTGATGGGGAGGAAGGTAGCAAATCACACTGCCACATGTGTACCTATGCAACAATCTTGCATGTTCTTCACATGTACCCCAAAACCTAAAATGCAATAAAAAAAATTACTAGATGATTTTGAGAGTGGATTTATCCAAGCAGAAGAAAGAATACACAAAACTCAAAACAGGTCGTTTGAAATTATGCAGTCATGAAACAAAAATTTAAAAAAGAATGAAACTGTAAAGAAGACTTAAGGGACTTATATGATACCATCAGGTGGACTCCTATACACACTATGAAAGTATCACTTTGTATATAGTTCATAAGGAGAAGATGAAGAGAAAGGACCAGAAAGTTTATAGAAAGAAATAATGACCAAAAAGTTCTGAAGTCTGGGAAAGGAAAAGAATATCCAGATCTAGGAAACCCAATGAACTGAAATTAAAATAAACACAAAGATATTCATACCAAAACACATTATAATCAAATTCTCTAAAGTCAAGACAGGAAATTTTGAAAACAATGAGAGAGAAGTGACTTGTCACACACAACAAAAATTCTATAAGACTATTAGCAAATTTATGAGAAGAAACCTTGCAGGATAGGAGGGAGTCAGATGATATATTCAGACTACTGACAAAAAAATAGTCACCAATCAAGAAAACTATGAGTGCTAAAATTGTCCTTTAAAAATGAAAGATTAATAAATATTTTTTCAGGCAAACATCCTAAGGAAGTTAATCACCACTAGACATGCCTTACAAAAATTTTTTAAAGGAAGATCTTAAGATGAAATGCTAAAGGGAAAGATAAATACATAGAAAAATAAATTCATTAAGCTAAATGTATTGACAAATGCAGAATACTGTCATACTGTAAACAAAGTATATAAATGACCTTTAATTCTAATGTAGAAGTTAAAACACAACTTATAAAATAACTAAAACTGTAAAATATGCATGAATAATTTTAAAAAGTTGGAAAATGTAATACCAATATCATAAAGAGTGGGGAGATACATAAAATATTAGACTTTTTGTGTGTGATTAAATTTAATTTGTTATCAGCTTAGAGTGTTATAAGATATTTTGTGTAAACCTCATGATAACCATAAAGAAAATACCTATAAAGGGCACACACACATGCAGAGTAGCTCAATAAATAAAATAAAATAAAAATAAGAAAAAAAAAAGACCTAACTAAATGCTGTCTACAAAAAACTCACTTTAGATTTAAGGACACAGCTAGAATTAAACTGAAGTGATAGAGAAAATATCCCATGCAACTGATAACAAAAACAAAGCAACGCTGGCTATATGTATATCAGAAAAAAAGTAGACTTTGAGTAATTTTCACAAAATAAGGAAATATATTATAATTATTAAAGTGTCAATTCAGCAGGAAAATTCAACAAACATAAATATATGTGCACCCAACATCCGAGTACCTAAATATATAGAGTGATAGTGCTGAAGGGAAACATTGATAGAAATACAATAATATGAGGAGATTTCAACACCCAATTTCAATAATGAATAGAACATCCAGGGAGAAAATTAATAACAGAGGATATGAAAAACACTGCAGATGAAGTGATCCCAGCAGACATACAACATCTACTCAGCAACAGCAGAATACAAATTCTTCTGAAGCAAACAGAATATTCTCTGGTATAAATCATGTGTTAGGGCACAAAAAAAGTCTTAGCAAATTTAAACATCCTACAATCATATATTAAAATGAGAAACCAATAGCAGAAAACAATCTAAAAAACTTCAAAGGTTGTAAAAATTAAACAGGACCCTCTTGAATAATCAATAGGCCAAATAAATAATCAAAAGGAAAATTAGAAGATATGTTGAAACAAATGAAAATTAAGAAATAACATATCAAAATGTATAAAATACAGTAAAAGCAGTACTAAGAGAGTTCATAATAATAAACATCTACAGTTAAAAAGAAAAATGGTCTCAAATAAATGACCTAACATTAGATATGAAGAAACTAGAAAATGATAAACTAAATCCAAGTTTGTGTAAGAAAGAATATAACTAAGATTGAGGCAGAAATAGACAAAAGAGAGACTTAAAACAAATAATTGAACCTGAGTTAGTTTTTTTTTTTTGAAAAGATAAAATTAACCAGCCCTTAGACTAAGAGAAAGAGAAAAGTCAAATACATAAAACTGTAAATGAGATATGGGACATTATTTCTGATGTCACATAAATACAAAGGATGATAAGATATATTATGAACAATTGTATAACAAAAAATAGATAATCTAGAAAGAATGGATAAATTCCTAAAAACACACAATACCAAAACTGAAGATATAGGAAATTTGAATAAACCTATAATTTGTAAGGATATTGAGTGAGTCATCAAAAAATTCTTGACAAAGAAAAACCCAGGACCAAATGGCACTGGTGAATTCTTTTAAACATTCAAAGGAGAATTAACATGAATATTATCAATATCTTTCAGAAATCTGAAAAGAAGGGAACAGTTTCAAACTCACTCTATGAAATTACCCAAAACCAAGGTCAAAGACACTAAAACAAACAACAGAAAGTATTTCCTATAAGTGTAGAAATAAAAATCCCTAACAAAATACTAAAAACTGAATTCAGTAGGTCATTAAAAGCATCATGCATCTTGATGAAGTGACATTTACCCCCAGGATTCAATGATGTCTCTGAATATAAAAATCTGTTAATGTGATACACCACATTAACAGGTGAAAGGATAAAATCACATAACCAGCCGGGCGCGGTGGCTCACGCCTGTAATCCCAGCACTTTGGGAGGCCGAGGCGGGTGGATCACGAGGTCGAGACCATCCTGGTCAAAATGGTGAAACCCCGTCTCTACTAAAACTACAAAAAATTAGCTGGGATTACAGGCACGCGCCACCATGCCCAGCTAATTTTTTG
>NW_022436945.1:45255102-45341923 GCF_009761245.1 Sapajus apella
AAAAAAAAAAAAAAAAAAAAAAAAAAATCACATAACCATCTTAATAGATACTGGCAAAGCATTTGACAAAATTCAAAATTCTTTTCTGATAAAAACTCTCAAAAGACTATGATTAGGGAGATATAATTTCAACATACAAGGTAATATATCAAAAGTCACAGCTAATACTCAAAGGGAAAAAACTGAAAATGTTTTCTCTAAGATCAGAAACAGTATATGTTTATCTATTCTCACTACTTCTATTGAACGTAGTACTGGAATACTATCCAAAATCGAATATAAAAGACATCCAAATCAGAAAGGAAGAAGAAATATTATTTGCTTCACAGATGACATAAACTTTTATATGGAAAAAACTAAAAAAAAAAAGACTAGAACTAATAAATTTACTGAAGTTGCAGAATACAAAATCAACATTCAAAAATGAGTTACATTTTTTCAAATAATTTATAGTTAATGGAACCACGTGACAATAAATATAATAGTAAGTCAGTTACAGTTACTTTTAGTTATACCAACAATATATTATCTGAAAAGAAAATAAGAAATCAATCTCATTTATAATAGCATTGAAAAGAATAAAATAGTTGTATACTAAATATAAAACATTGGTGAAAAAATTACAGAAAGCATAGGGGAAAGAGGAATTAGGGAGAAGGTGGTCAAAGTAATTAAGTTTCTAAAAAAATTAAATAAGAAAAAAATAAATGAAAATACATCCTATGTTCATACTGTGGAAGATTTACTATTACTAAAAATGCCCATACTATCCAAAGCAATCTACAGATTCAGTGCAATCTCTATCAAAATTCCAATAATACAAACAGACAACACAAACCAAAAATGTATACACAGTGAAAAATATTATCAATAGCCTAAACAATCTTGAGAAACACAATAGCTGGAGGCATGACATGTCCTGATTTCAAAATATATGATAAAGCTGTAGTAATTAAAACAGCATGATACTGGAATAAAAACAGTCATATAGACCAGTGAAATAAAATAGAGAACCCTGAAATAAAACCATACATTTTTGGTCAACTGATCTACAAATATGCTAAGAAACAAAATAAGGAAATTATAATTTCCTCAACAAAGGGTGATAGAAAACATGGATATCTACGTGCAAAGGAGTAAAATTCAAGCCTTTTTTATGCTATGCACAGAAATTAACTCAAAATGGATTAAATACTTAAAAAATAAAGCATGAAATTGTAAAACCTCCTAGAAGAAAACAGAGGAAAAGCTTTCTGACATTAGTCTGGAAAGTCATTTCTTGACAACAAAATCAAAGGCAAAAAATGCAAAAGGACAAGTGAGACTACATCAAACTCAAAAGTTTCTGCACAGAAAGAAAACAATAAACAATGTGAAAGGCAATCTATGAAATGGAAGAAATCATTTACAAAGCCATATATCTGGTAAGAGGTTAATGTCTTAAAATGTAGGAATCTCTTACAACTCAATAAACACACACACACACACACACACACACACACACACGCACAAACAAAAAAAAATCAATAACGTAAGCAATGGTCAAAGGGTGTAGATGGTGTTTCTTCAAAGACATACAAATGGGCAATAGACATACGAAAAGGTATTTATCATGACTAATCATCAGGAAAATTCAAATAAAGACTGCACCTATTAACATGGTCATTATCCACAAAACAAGGAATAACAAGTTCTGGTGAGGTTGTGGAGGATTCGAGATCCTTTTAAACTTGTGGTAAGAATGTAAAATGATGTCATTGCTATGGAAAACAATATGGAGATTTCTTTAAAAATTAAAAATAGAAAGACCGTACAATTCATTTCTAGATATTTATTCAAAAGTGCTAAATTCAGTGTCTTAAAGAGATACTTACACTCTCATGTTCATTGCAGCGTTGTTCACAATAGCCAACATGTGGAAGCAACCTAACTGTCCATCAATGGAAAAACGGATACAAAGTGGTATATACATAAAAATTTTTATTATTTGTCTTTAAAAAAGAAGCAAATATTATTATATGCAATAATATGGATAAACCTGGAGGACATTACACTAAGTGAAATAAGTCAGTCACACAAGGACAAGTAGTGTATTAGTTCATTTATTTGAGGAATCTAAACTAGTAACATTTACAGACTCATAAGTAGAAGGTGGTGACCAGGATCGAAGGGCAGGGATAAATGGAGAGTTGCTCTTAAACAGGGATAAAATTTTCATGTAAGCAAGATGAAAAAGGTCTAGAGATCTGCTGTACAATATTGTGCTTAAGGTAACATTACCGTACTGGATATTTAAAAATTGGTTGAGAGGGTAAATCTCATGCTACATATTGTTACCGCATTTTTAAAAAGGAGATGTAATGCTAACTTCCAATACCAGTGAATGTTACTTTGTTAGGAAATAGAACCATTGTACATATAATGAGTTAAGATGAAGTCACACAACTGAGTAGGCTGAGCCCTTAATCCAATTTGACTGGTAGCCTTATAAAAGAGAAGAACTGATACAGAGACAAAGAAATGGAAGAAGATGTCCATTTGATAAAGGCAGAGATTGGAGCGTTGCATATATAAACCAAGAAATGCTAAGGCACACACCAGAAACTAGAGCAGGCAAAGAAAGATTATCCCCTATAGGTTACAGAGGGAGTATGACCTTGCTGATGCCTTAATTTTGGACTTCTAGCCTTTAAAACAGTGAGACAACAAATTTCTGTTGTTCTAAGACAAAAAAAAAAAAAAAACCTACAGAAACTTTAATATATCTTTGTTTCCTCTCCTCTTTTTTGCGCCATTATTGTTATACAAATTACATCTTTATATTAGACACATCAACATGTTTTCATAAATATTGCTGTATGCAGTTACATTTTATATCAGATAAAAGAAAAGATTTACAAACAATAAATATGTTTATGCTATCTGTTATATATATCCACAGTTTCCCTTACTGGTTCTCTGCCCTTTATTTCCTCATGCGGATTCTAGTTGCTGTGGATGCTGTGATCTTGTCAGCAGTTTGCTATTGCTTTTGGCAGTGCCTTATAAATAGAGCTTTCTTCACAGAGGTGATCACTAAGTCAAATCAAATAGCCACAACACCTTGGGACCAGAGATTTTCCAGGTTGTTGCTAGTAGACAAAATATTTACTGTGCTCTGGGGATAGAGCTTTTAATGGAGCTCCAAAAGAGATTAATCCTGTCATTTGGCCGCAAGACTGCTGATTTTCATGACTACTGTGATAAAGAGCTGTAAACAGAAGGTATTGGGAATAGCCACAAGTTGAAATGCCACAGACCCTGCTATCTCACTGAGATTTGACTGTGTGTCTTGGATAGGAACTTTTCAGTTCACTTTGTGGATCTATTTAACTTCTAGAGTCCTGAAATGGCTGATTTTCGCTGTCTTGCCAGTACTGTTTTTATGGAAAGTCATTACCAAGACCCTCACTTGGTCATTCTAGAGTCAACTTTGATGTACATATGTTGAAATTTTTATTTCAGAAAATTTAACACATACAAAAAAGTGAAGCGTATGAAAATGCACTCATTACACAGCTTCAATTTTTTTTTTTTAACTATGGGTACTTTTGCTTCAAGTATAACCCTATGAATTTCCCTTCACTCCTTTTTTTTTTTTTGAAGCAAATGCCAGACACATATTACATCATCCATGAGTATTTAAATCTATAACATAAAAAATAAAGGCTTTAAAAACCACCAATATTTAACCCTACTTCTTTATGGAATCTATAGTTATTATTTAATAATTGTCTCATAATTTTTTGCAATCTCTTCATATCAAAATTCATACAATATTCTTATATATTAATTGATATATATATATAATTGATTACATAATATATATTCAGGACTTTTATTATATAGGCATGCTTTTCAACACTGTGTTGTCTCTTTCAATTTATTTGCTGAAACATTGTCATGTATTTATGTAGGCTTTTTTCCACAATCTGCACTTTGTAGACAGCAACTTCATATTGCCATTAAATGTATGTTTATATTTCCCGTATTTCTCATAAGCTAAAGATTAAGTCTAGAAACCTGATCAAGTTTTGGCTCAACATTTTCAGCAAAAATGTTTCATAAGCTGTGTTGGGTACTTCATCAATTGTCACATAAGGCTCTCTTTCTATGAGTTTTGAAATCAATGATATTTACCACTTAGATTGATTAATTTACTAGAGATTGCAAGATATTATTCTATTTATTCAATTTCTTTTCCATTTATGAGCTTGAATACATCTATAAATAGACACTGCTATAATGTGAATGTGTCCCCAATCCCCAATGTTACAGTGTTGGAAGGTGAAGCCTAATGAAAATTGGGCTGTGACAGCTCTGCCTTCATGAATGGATTATTGCTGTTATCATGGGAGTGTGTTTCTTATCTTGGGAGGGGATTTCTTATAAAATGATGAGTTTAGTCCCCTTTACCCTCTCTCTCATCCTCCCTTTGCCCTTCTTCTTTATACCATATAATGACACAGTAAGAAGACCCTAGAAAAATACCAGCCCCTTGATCTTGGCCTTCCCAGCCTGTAGAACTGTGAGGAAGTAAATTTGTTTTCTCTGTAAATAATCCAGCCTCGGGTATTCTATTACAGTAGCACAAAAAAGATAAAGAAACTCTCCTTAATCAACTAGTTAACTAATCTGAGGTATGTTTTGTAAATGATAAAGAAATTCTGATACTTTCTTACTTTGGACCAGTTTCTAAAACAGTGTGGTGTTTTTCTAGTATTCACCAAATGTGCAGGTTTTTGTCTGTTCTTGTGTTTGCCTTTGCTTTTGAGTATATTTGGGATTCTTGAATTAAATCTGTTTGCTGTGTTTTACATAATTATCCTACATACTTAAATTGTTTTATCATTGGCCAGTGGGGCCCCATCAAGCTGACTCTGGAACCATTTCAATATGGTCTTATGATCTTTAATAGCTTTCTTTTATTTTGTCACCTGCTTTGATATCCACCATTTCTCCAAGGGTCTCTGTTTGTTGTTGTTGTTGTTTGCTTTTTAAATGAATATGGTCTTCAGAGACTACGATATACCTATTACTCATTGCCACCAGACTAGGCATTATTTACTGGTCTTTAGAGATAGAAAACAAAAACATTTAAAAAGAAATGTGTGTGTGTTGTCAAGAAAAGCAATGCACACATTAAACAGAAAATGAAGGCTCTATTCAAGCCTACTGAAATAAGGAAGTATGAAACCAGTTCACTAATAACTACCACAAAGGGAAGACCCCCCAGTATATGGAGGATAACAAACATTATCACTACTCCAACCACAAGGAATTAAAGTACTCTCACTTCCACACTTGTACTCACTTCTTCCTGAACTGCAATATTATCAATTACCGGTCTAGTAAAATCAAAATCAAACACACTCATGAGCAACAAGTTATATGAAGCAGATTTATTACTCAAACATAGGCAACAAGGGAAAAACAAAAACAAAAACCCACTCAGGAAAGCTGTCAAAGGCAGATACACAGTCTCAAGTTCATGCTCCTCTTACACCATAGCTGAGGGATCCCGAAAGGCAACCCATGCTAGGTTTTATGCCTTGGTGGCAGCAAGAGTAACTGAGCAAATTTTGAAGAACCTCCTGCTTCCAGGGGAGAGAGGAAGGATGCCCAGGCTGTTCTGGGCAGTTCTTCCCTAACTCAAGATGTTACAGTCCTTAGGAGGGACAGGAACATAGACCAGGCTGTTTCAGGCAGTTCCTCCCTATCTCAGAATATTGCATTCCAAGCACATTCTACAATTATTCTGAGAGCTACAGACAAGAAGGAGAGTGGGGAAGAAATTGGGCTGACCGAAGCTCTCAGGGGCTATCCAGCAGGGAAAAAGATTGAATACAACTCCCCTAAACAAAGAATAAGATTAAAAAAAAAAAAAAAAAAGAATAAGATTTTTAAGTGCTGAAGTGAGCTAGTGGAAAAGTGCCAGAGGACATTAAAGGCAAAGTCGGTCAATGTCATTAGGAAACCTGAATTTTAGCAAATTCGGATTAGTACTTATCAAAGTTTTGCCCCATGTTCCTACAGGCACTGGGAGTTAGGGGCACTCTCTTGATGATTACATTTCAAATGGATGGCTCCCAAGTCTTTGAGAAAGATTACTGGGTTATAAAACTTGCACAAGGCTGGGAGATTTACATCTCAAAGGGACAGAGAGAGAATCTACAACTGAAAGTTTTTTAAAGTAAATATTCTAAGCAAAGGGATGTCAGAGTCTCTAGTCAGGAAGAAACCTAGCTAAGTTCAGGCAAATTAAGGGAAACATTAAGGCTGTCTTGGTCAATACACACACACACACACACACACACACACACGCACACACACATGCACACACACACGTGCATGTACAAAAATACACCCACATACGATCACTTGTATGTGATATAATTTAATGACAACATAGTAGATAAGTAGACTTTTATAATTTAAGTGCAAATCTTGGACTATCAGGATTTTACCTAATCTCATTGATCTTATAAATATTGTTTTATTTCCCCTTGAATAAATATCCTGTTTCTCAATAATACCACCACAATAACTCATTTTATTTTTCCAAAAATGCACACAAACTGCCTGAGATGAAAATTATAGATGTATCTCTAATCACATGAATTTTTTTGCAAGTTACTTGGAAATTCTTTTTGTTCTTAATTCATTTCACCTTAAGATATGCAGTTAGACTACTGTGTTTCAAAGTAACTTGGAAGCGTTTTTCTCTGTGAGGTACCAACAAGTTTAAAGTCTGCCAGGCAAGATGAATAATGAATATACTCTAGAGATCTGCTGTACAATATTATGCCTATTGTCAACAATGATGTGATGTACACTTAAAAATTTGTTACCGGGCATATCTCATGTTGTATTCTTACCACAATAACTAAAATAAAATAAAGTTGATTTGTCTTAGTTTACTGTTTATTGTGGAAGATAACCATTTTAATGTCAAATATGTCCAGTACTCCAAAGTCAAAACAATAAATATATATCAGGAAGATTTTAGTTTCTTGGCCTGTCCTTCCCCACAATATTTCCCCCTTAATGTTATGATTTATTGTTCCATTGTTCTTTTTCATTCAATGAATAACTATGTATACATATGTATAAGTACATACATCCATTTGCATAGTACTCAATTGTGTAAATATAATAAAATATATTAAATAATTAAATAATATATAGAACTATAGAAAAAGTTCTATATATCATATAGAACTCTGAGAAGAATGCACTCTCAAAAAAAAATCCAAATAGTTGGATATCTGTATAATATATATATATATATCACATAGAACTCAAGCATATTGAGTATTTAATGGTATTAAATATACTATTATATATATTATTGTATATTCAACACTATTCAATACATTGAATATACTATTATGTATTCAATACTATTCAATACAAATAGAGGCAGAAGCAGGGATAGCCCAAAACAGTCCCCTTACTTTCATCCTCCAGAGGTCTTGTTTTACTGTTACCTTTTCCAATGGTTAAAAATGTTAGCCTCTTCCCCTCCCTGACTTTATCTAGCCCCTCTTTTCTGTTGTCCCTATTGTTCCTGTCCTGCTGGATTTTAACTTTATTCCCAGTATTTTGTCCTCACTTCGCTGCTTTCTGGAAAAAGAGAGTTTCAAATGATTCATTTTAATACATTTTAGAGCCACCAAGTATTCCCTACTGTATTCGTGTTGTATCTTGGAAAATCGCCTTCCCGTGTACGTGGTATGCTAAAGCTGTTGCTGAGCTTTCTAGACAGTATCTTATGGCATTTTGGGTTTCTCCAGATTTTTTAAAAATCACTTTTCTTTGCTTTATTACCTATGGATTTTCCTTATAATTTTAAGAGTATCAGAATTAAATGTCCACTCTATACGTGGAGTTCTCATGTGAGTCTGTTAATAACATCATTGATGTGGCATTAGGAGTTTACAAAATAATTCAACTCATTTCATTTTCATAACCCTCATGACTCGAACTGTATATTCAGATAGTTTAAGATATCTGCCATTGATGTCAAACAGTTTGTATGTTGTAGAATGAAAATTGACATCAGTTTCCAACCTGGTGATGAAAGCATGCTTCACACCACCATAGTTTATACCTACCTCTTTGGTAGGATGGATGCAAGCTATTCTATCAAATTGATAGGATTTCCTCGTATTTTAGAAACTTAAGGGAACTAGCCTATGAATATCCTAAACGAGTAATGTTCATTATATCAATTTATAGCTCAAAAAGCCCAAAAGTATATATGAGTGACAGAGCAAATCACTGTCACCATTGAGAACCAGTGATGAACTAAGTCTCCTGTCTCTCAGTCTACAATCCTATACTCTCTAATTAAATTGAAAACATTCCCTGAAGGAAACACTCAGTGAATTCTCTGCTGTTACACTTCACTCATTAAAATATTGTTCTTTTAAGTGAAAGAGCCAGTTACCTTTAGGGAAGGCTGACTTTCTGAATTCCAAAATACTTTTTCCTGCACTTTTTATTACCCAGCATAATATATAGAGAATAAAAATTTTCATTTTCTCATTCATTAGTTTGTAGTAATACTGAAGTACAAGTAATTGTGTATACCTTAGCATCCATTGGCAAGTTGGAGGTTTAGAAGTTTATCCACATTTTCTCAATTGATATCAGAGAGACATGGAAAAGCATGGATTGTTAGGAAATAGTTTCATTATTATGGGGATTTATCTCTTAATCTTTGATACCATATCCTTAAATTGTGAGCCATAAGGAAGAATTTTCAAATGTAATGGAAATAATTGCACATAAAATTAAAATACAGGTTGTATTAATATAATATGGTAAAATTTGGGGTGGTACATGCATCAGCAACCTTGTTATACTGAGGGACTGTGTGCTGGGTAAGTAGCCATGACTCCTAAAATATATTTCTACATAGATAGGAATTATAACTGTGGCTTTATGTTTTGGTCCAATCAGAAGACATAATTCACACAGTAGATAAAACAGGGAAGGCTGAAAATAGAAATTAGTAAGTATAACAAGAGGATAATTCTAATATACAATAAAATTGTATATGATACTCTAAGACAAAAAAGAGTACTCAGGGAAGGTTAGGTTCAAAAGGGCTTCCCACTGGCTCCACGGAGACTGCAGCCCCACATAGGCCTCCTAGATGGTAGCAGCCACTGTCATTAATAACAGCATGATTCACAATTGCCAGAGGGTGGAAACAACCTAAACGTCTACACAAGGATGAATGAAAAAATCAGATTTGATATATACATACAACAGTGCATGATTTCACTTCTATGAAGTACCTAGAATAGTCAAATCATAGAGACAGACAGGAGAGTGGTGGTTTCCTGGGACTGGGGGTCAGGAGAATAAGGGAGATCTTGTTTACTGGACACAGATTTTCAGTTTGAGAGGGGGGACAACATTCTGGAGCTGGATGGTGGTGATAGTTGCACAGGAATGTGCATATAATTAATGTCAATGAATTGGCACATAAAATAGTTAAAATGGTAAATGTTATGCTGTGTATATTTTATGACAATTTAAAAAGAAAAGGAAGGAAAAAACACAGAACTGTTCCTGGATATATCTGTTGAACAATGAATGTCATCACTATGCTCTTAGAACTGGGTGGAAGGATGCGAACTGTTTCTGTCTCTTCCCTCTTTTGTGGATTGTTCTACCTAATGGCTATACCTATTTATGTTTTTATATATAGTTTTGTTTTACTTTATTTTGTTTTTTGCAAAACACAAATGATTTAGTGCACAGTTCTAATTGTTGGGATGTGGATTGCCATACCTTTGATTACTCTAGCTAATTAAGAAGTAATCTATAGAATATACTTTCATGAATTAATTTGTAAACTTCCTCTAGTTTTAGTGTACCAACACTAACCAAAAAAAAAAAAAAGCTATATTTTTAGTACGATTATTTCTCAAGTATTTCATGATAGAGAATTATACTGAATTCCTAATCGCTTTTTTAAAAGAAATTCCAATGTAACTGAGGGCCTTGTAATGTTATCTGACAACTCTATTTGGAATTCTCTTCATCTTCCATTTCTTCCTGACAACATTTTACCTAAATTTCAAGGCTTAGCACAAATATTTCTTCTGTTCTTTGATCCTTTAGACAATATGGGTAAGTTTCAAATTCTGAATTTACTTTACAGGCAGTGGGAGTCAGTCTTGAATTAAAGAGGAAATTCTAATATAGATGTTAAAATAAAGATATTTTGTCTTTGTTCTAATTCAATTGATCTATAATTTACAATCATATTGCATTTGTCTTTGCTAGTTATTGTCAAAAGGTATAGGCTCTAATCAATATAAAATATTTAACATCTGTATTAAGAATACAATACAAACTATTTAATATAGAAAGAATAAAAAGGGAAAATAAAAGGCATTGGAGATACCTTAATATTTCTATCTGGAAATTTTTCAGAAAGAAAAGAGTGTGAAAAACAAAAATAACTGTCTAGTAGTCTTTTAAGTGAACAGGGTTTATTAGAATTGCATTCTCATTATTTCTAATATTGGATTCCCCAGCTAGAAAGTTCCCAAGAGGTTTAGAATTTACTAAAAATCAGTGAAGAGAAAATATTCAGAAAATCTATAGTTGAAACATAGAACACTTTTCCAGGTAAATGCATTTTATCTCATTGGAGAGGTCTGAAAATTCCTGGCACTTTAAGTTATTTAAAAGAGGAATGGCAACGTTGATTTGTACAATTTTAAGTTATGTATAGAAGAAAGGAAGTTGCTAAGAATTTGATGATGAATATCAAGAATATCAAATGTATTAGCACTATTAAATGTTTTTAAAAAACTTCTTTATGAACAGAAAAGAATAAGAAGTTACACAGTAGCGATGTCTGAACTGGCAGACTTGCTAGACTCTAAAACCTCAAACACACAATTGTATCCAGGAAAAAGGAACCAAACCACCCCCTGCTCCATTCATGATGGACAAGTCAAGTCAGAAACTATCATGAAATCAGGAATTAGCACTTTCTTCTCCCTGCACCAGTAAAGAAAAATAATAATACTAATAATATATTTGGAGCCGTAGCATAGTTTGAAATCAGGTAATGTGATGCCTCCAGATTTGTTATTTTGTCTTAGTCTTGTTTTCGCTATGTGGGCTCTTTTTTGGTTCCATATCAACATTAGGGTTGTTTTTTCTAGTTCTGTGAAGAATAATGGTGGTATTTAGATGGGAATTGTATTGAATTTGTAGGTTGCTTTTGGCAGTATGGTTATTTTCACAATGTTGATTCTACTCATTCATGAGCATTGGATGTGTTTTCATTTGTTTGTATCAGCTATGGTATTTTTCAGCAGTGTTTTGTAGTTTTCCTTGTAGAGGTCTTTTAAATTCTTGGTAAGCTATATGCCTAAGTACTTTTTTTTTTCCAGCAATTGTAAAAGGGGTTGAATTCCTGATTTGATTCTCAGCTTGGCTGCTGCCAGTGTATAGAAGAGTTACTTATATGTGTAGATTAATTTTGTACCTGGAAGTTTTGCTGAATTATTTTATCAGGTCTAGGAGTTTTGGAGGAGTCTTTTGTAGCCTATTTCCTGAAAAGGCAAAAGAGAGAAGAGACAGTCAGGCTATGAAATCACACTATTCTGTCTCCAGAAATAGCATGGATAGATTAGATAGACAGATAGGTAGGTAGGTAGGTAGGTAGGTAGGTAGGTAGGTAGGTAGATGGATGGATGGATGGATAGATAGATAGATAGATAGACAGACATAGAGAAATAGAGACAGAAACAGACTCAGAGATAGAGGCAGAGACAAAGATAAAAGTAGAGATAGATAGAGATGATAGAGATAGAGATAGAGATAGAAATAGAAATAGAGATAGAGATAGAGATAGAGAGAGATGGAGATATATTTGGAATAAAATCACCTAGTCACAACCCTAATAGCTGTACTGGGGGCAGGGGGGTTCATGTCAGCCAGATGAAAATAAAACTACCTCCAAAGAACAGATAATTTTGGAAAACTTACTGAGGCACACACACACATAAACACAGTCATTTGTGAGTGCAAAAAAAAAAAAAAAAAACGAATATTTTAAAAGCTAGTTCACCTAGAGTGAAATACACTGAATCACATTTGGATTATTATTTTCCATTGAGCAACACTGGCTCTTATTAATGCTTTTTAATCCAAACCCAGCCTGAAAATAGCAACTACTTCCTAGCTTTAGAGAATGGCAGAAGAAATGTTCCTGACACACTTGTCTAAATCTAGTGAATGTAAGGCAGCAAGGGTAAACTATGGACTTTGGATAATAATGATGGGTGAGTAACTATGATGCATGTAGGATCATCAGCTGTAACAAATGTATCACCGTGTGGGAGATGTGAATAGTCAGGAAGGCTATACATGTGTGGGAACATGGGCTGTGGAAAATCTCTGTACCTTCTGCTCAATTTTGCTGTGAACCTAAAACAGCTCTTAAAAATGAAGTCTATTAAAAAATTAAATAAATAGATGTAAAACCTCAAATACTTAGTCATACTGCCTTTGTTGTAAATGCCCAATTGCCACCACTGGCTACTAACTAACAACTAACATACAACAGCATAGTGTGAGAAATATTTCTATCATAGACAGCTTAATTGAACAGCTCTGCTTCAGATCAGAATTCAGCAATGATTTTTTTCACAAAGGGCAGATAGCAAGCATTCTTCAGTTTGCAAGCCATATGACCTCTCTCATAATTGGCATTAAAGCAGCAATAGTCAATGTACATAAATAGGCAAAGCTGTGCTTCAATAAAACTTTGTTTACAAAACAGGTGGCAGGTCAGATTTGGCCCACAGGTTATAGTTTGTCATTCTTGGATCTACACATTTTTGTGGCTAGTTGCTTAATGTTAAACCCTTTTCAATCAAAATGTACCTTTCTATTGAATCCTTTAAAAAACACGGTCTAAGTTTTCTTTTCAAAGTTCTATTTCCCCTAGTTACTTTTAATCTCCACATTCTATTTGATGTTCTTCATATTATTATTACCTTGATTTAATTTAATTACTTAAAACTTTATTTATTATGTTGTTTTTCTCCTGTGCTAGATAATAAGTCCAATAGAGAGAGGGCATAGTCTGTCTTTTTCATCATTTTGTCCCAAAGACATGCCATGTTTCACCAATAAATCTTGGATGAATGATTCTTAATGTAATTATATTTAATTTATTATGTTCTATCTATTATATTATTTTGTTATTTATTCCTCCATAGGACTCTACGCATAACAAAGACAGATTTAAAAATTGCATTTATCACTGAGGCCCAGATTTTAACAAAGGACTTGATGCAAATACTATCTTTCTCAATTATAAGACACAATCAAATATAATATTCATCACCAGTTAATTACACATAACAGAAATAGAACACTAATAGAGTAGTTAGCCCTTTTTTAGGAAGGATATGTTTCAAGGCCCCTAGTGATTCCCTGAAATCCAGGATAGAACAAAATCCTACATATATTATTTTTCTTTTTGTATACAGTATTGAATGGGTACTATATATACTGTGGATATGCTGGATAAAAGAATGATTCAATTCCTGGGCGTGGCACAAATTTCAGCACACTACTGAAAATGACATGCAAGTTAAAACGTAAGTTTATTTATTTATGGATTTTTCATTTAATATTGTTGAACCACATTTGACCTTGGGTACCTAAAGCTGCAGAAAGCAAAATTGCAGATTAAGAGGAACTACTGTACATTAGATGTATACATATCTATAAGATGCACTATCTTTTAGAAACATTAAATGTGAATAAAGAGGTTGTTAAAGTAGAATAAGAAAGCATACTGGCCTTATGTAATAGTACTTTTCAAAGTTTAACCATTTTTCTGCTCCTAGGCATACTTAGTGGAACATGTAGCTTTGTAACATTAGAGGACATATATTGTATTTAATTTCAAACAGTTGAACAACATACATATACATAGAAACTTCTGTTTTCATTTGAGGCTCCCCCTCTGTTTGCAACCATATGCATTATAGAAAGCACAAAGGAAATTGCCCCCGTCACTGTAGGAACTGTATTTATTTAACATGTTTGTCCTCTCCTACTTTTTAATGCTAATTACTATAGCTTTTATTAAATAAATTTCCCTTTTATTTGAAAAGGTAAAATATACAGAGGAAGAAAGAGACACTAGTCTCTTCTCTTTCTTCCCTGATCAAAGCATAGATCAAGGAAGTATGCTATTAAATACATAGGTAAGATCTCAGGTTTTTCCTGTGTCTTCTAGTAAATGTTACGGATCTTTTGTCTTTTATAATACAGATAAAACACTATTTTTGAGTGAAAAAGAACTTGAGGAATATTACAATTTTAAATGTGCTCTTTCTCTGCTCTTTCAGGAGTATGCCTTGCTGTCCCCCAGCTCTGGCAATTAATTTCGTTTTATGGGTTCTCTTCTGACACTTGAATTGAGTGTCACTTAAGACTTTCTTTTTACCCTCAGATCTAGTCATATTGTATTTTTTTTTTAATGTTTTTGAGTACTCTTCTCTGTCCTTGACCCCTATCTTATTTCAACTGAATATTTGGCTTAACTTGGATATCACATTTCCCAGATGTCTCCCATTTTCTCATTTCTTCCTCTGCCTATTCTTTTTTTCTTTGAGACAGAGTTGAGACAGAGTTTCACTCTTGTTGCCCAGGTTGGAATGCAATGGCGGGATTTCAGTTCATTTCAACTTCCACCTCTTGGGTCAAGTGATTCTCGTACCTCAGTCTCCCAAGTAGCTGGGATTACACCCGGCTAATTTTGTATTTTCAGTGGAGATGGAGTCGGCCAGGTTGGTCACAAACTGCTGACCTCAGGTGATTCACCCACCTCTGCCTCCCAAACTGCTGGGATTACAGGTGTGAGCCACCGTGCTTGGCCCTCTGTTCTCTTCTCTCTTGTTTTTATGTTTACTAACTTACAATTGTGATTTGCCAGTGTGAAACATACATAGAAATTATGCCTTTTGGTTCAGATAAATATTGTACAATAGTAAGTTACACTAGTATTGTTTCTACCCCACATTTTAAAATTAAGGTACAAGTTTCATACAGAAAGTTTCATCTTTTGCAGTATAGTTATGCAAATTTGCACAAATGTATATAGTCATCAAATTGCCACCATAATCAAGATAAAGACTAGTTTCATCACCTCAAGTATTTGTTCTTTCCTTTATTAAAGACAATTTTCACTGTACAGAGTTAGTTAAGGAAGACTTTATTCAAGATTGCTGCATGCAATAGGGGTAAAGACTACTGCATAGAAAGGAAAGATTGAACACAATTTCACTGAAACAAAAAGCAGAAAAGTTTATAAGAGCTGGAGTGAGCTAGTGGAAAGTGCTGGAGGACATTAGGGGGAAAGCTGATCAATGAGGTTGATCAATGTGATTGGGCCATCTGTGTTTGCTAATTGGTACTCAAGAAAGTTAGGCTCCTGCCCTCCCACAGGGACTGGAAGATTGGAGCTCTATCTTTCTTCCTGATTACATTTCAAAGAAATAGCTCCCAGGTCCTTGAGAAAGATATTCTAGGTTGTAAAAATGGCAACAGGCTGCTAGGAGAGGATTTACATCTCAAAAGGAGGGAGAAAGAATTTACAACAGCACCTTTTAAAAGTAAATGCTCTAAGAAAAAAGAGGCCTATAGTCAGGAAGAAACCTAAATAAAATTTGGTCAGGCTGAGGAAAACGTTAGGGTCTTCTGGTTAACTTTGTGTAATCAACTGTCTGCTCCAGGCCCCCAGGAATCACTGAGCCGTTTTGTGTTTCAGTAATTTTGCTTTCCCATGAATGTAATAGTAATGAAATCACATAGTCTATAGTCTTTGAACGTAAGTTTTAAACTCTCTATAAAGCATTTTAGATTCATGCATGCTGCTAGGTATATCAGTAGTTTATTCCCTTTTTATTCTTGTGTAAAATTCTGTTGTATAGATTTACTATATTGTTTTTTACATGTCCCAGTTGAAGGACATTTGGGCCATTTCTAGATATGGGCAATTATAAATGAAGCTGCTTTAAATAATCACTTACATGTTTTTATGAGACTATAGATTTTTATTATAGTTTGGAAAGCATAGATTTTCATTTCAGTTGGGTAAATATCAAGGCATTAAATTGTTGGGTCATGTAATATGTTTAACTTTATAAGAAAATCAAACTGTTTACCAAAGTGCTTTTATGTTTTGCATTTCCACCAGAAGTCTATTAGCTTTAGTCACTATGCCTTCTTGAAAGGAGTTGTTATTATTATTATTATTATTATTATTATTAATTACTATTTTTTGAGTTGGAATCTGTCTTTATCACCCAGGCTGGAGTGCAGTGGTGCAATCTCTGCTCACTGCAACCTCTGCCTCCCAGGTTCAAGTGATTCTCCTGCTTCGGCCTCCCAAGTAGCTGGGATTACAGGCACCTGCCACCATGCCTGACTAATTTTCTTTCTTTTTAAATTATAAACAAGGTTTCACTGTGTTGGCCCAGCTGGTCTCAAACTCCTGAACTCAATTGATCCGCCCGCCTTAGCCTCCCACATTGCTGGGATTACAGATGTGTGCCACTGCACTCAACCCTGACTTAGTATTTTTAACATTTTATTTTTCATCTTAGTCACTTTAATAATATCCATTTCTAAAGTGAACTACTATTGCTTTATCAGTGTGTTATCTAAATTCTTCTCTAAGAATATTCAATAAAACATTTTGGAATTTGTTTTCTACTTTCTGTATTGTCTTTATTTTCTCTGAGTTATTTTCCTATCCTTACCTCTCTTACTACCCCCACACCATGTTCTTTCACGTTGTCTATTCATTCAGAGTGAAACAGTAATCTAATTGGATAAAATTTCATGGTGCCTTGAAAGGGCAAAATAAATGCAAAACAATAACAAATTTGAGAGGATTGTGCATTCCAGTTTCAGAACTTACCGCAAAGTATTTCATACAAAATATTATTATACAAATTGAAACTCTGTTGCTGGTATAAGTATAGACATATAAGTCATGGGAATTCAATGTACAGTGCAGAAATAAAGTGATTTATCTATTGCCAATGTATTTCAATAAGGGTATTAAAGCAATGAATTGACAAACAGCACTCTCTTCAAATAGTTCTCGAATAACTGGACATCCACATACAAAAAAATAAAGCTGGACCTCTACCTCGTATTACATTACATATAAAAATCAAAAGTGAATGAGAGGACATAAATATAAGAGCTAAAATTGTAAATATCTTTGAAGAAGACAAAGGAGTAAATCTTCATGACCTTGAATCTGACAATGGGTTCTTAGATTTGACATCTAAAGCAAAAGCAACAAAAGATAAAATCTATTAATTAGATTTTGAGAAAATTATAAAGCATGTTTATAGTTTTAAAAATAAAAATCTTTCAGATATTCTTACATTTTTTATCTCTGTATTGAAATTATTCATTTGGTCATGTATGTTGCTCATCATTTTTAGAATTTAACATATTAACCATTAGCCATACGGTTTTCTGATACTTCCAACATCTGGATAATTCTGTGTCTGGTTGTTTTCTTAGGCTCTTGATACTTCATTTTGTCATTTTGATGTTTTCTATGTCTTAAATAATTTCTTGTTTGGTTTTGTTAAAAAATAATCTGCTTGTGTAGGATAGTGGAAACTAATGTATTTTATGCCTAGAAATGGGCATATCTGTCTGTTAGGCCTTTGGTGTGGAGTACTTCGTCAAGGGAATAATGGAACTAGTTTGTTATGGCTATGGTTACTTTCAGTACATCACATACTTTACATTCCTCTATTGCTGTCTAGTGTTTATGATAGTAGCTGGCTGCCTAAGGATTTTTCTCAATGTCTGCCTACTCCCGGCATTAGGGCTCTCCTTCTCCTTCTCTTTCTCCTCTTCTCCTTCTCATCCTCCTTGTCCTTCTCTTCCTCTTTCTCCTCCTCTTCTGCTTCTTTGCTTCCTCCTCCTCCTCCTTCTCCTTCTCCTTCTTCCTCTTCATCCTCCCCCTCCTCCTCTTCATCCTCCTCCTCCTCCTCTTATTCTTCCTCTTCTTCCTCTTCCTCTTCTTCCTCTCCTCCTTCTTCTCCTTCTCCTTATTCTTCTTCCTCTTCCTCCTCCCCCTCCTCCTCTTCATCCTCCTCCTCCTCCTCTTCTTCTTCCTCTTCTTCTTCTTCCTCTTCTTCTCCTCCTCCTTTTCTTTCTCCTTCTCCACCTTTTCTTTCTCCTTCTCCTTCTTCTTCTCTTTCTCCTTCTTCTTCTTCTTCCTCCTCTTTTCTCCTGACCTCAGAGACAATCTGTCTCTGTCTTCCTGCCCTTCTTACAACTGTTGATTGCTTTGATTTTAGTTGACAGTTTTTGCCTGTTTCAGAGGTTACAAAAAGCTCTCTGTTGTTCAGATTAAGCCTCTTGGGCAGGCACTGTGTAACTGGGTTTTGAAGCTGAGGCTTCCTCAATGGTCTTGTCATGACATTAGCAGTACATCTAAGAATAGCATGAGTTTTCTC
This sequence comes from Sapajus apella, assembly GCF_009761245.1. Taxonomy (NCBI): domain Eukaryota; kingdom Metazoa; phylum Chordata; class Mammalia; order Primates; family Cebidae; genus Sapajus; species Sapajus apella. Next base: position 45,273,696 of record NW_022436945.1, read on the forward strand.
ACTCAAAAAGGATAGGCAATCTTTTCCTTTACTCTCCCTATAGTTGCAGTGTGTTTATACTATCCTAAAAATGTAATAGTGTTAGCTTTTATGGAGATTAGCTTTTATAGAAGCAATAACATTAAGTTGAATAATTTTAAGATCATGTCTTTCTCACTAGATAAACTAATTTTCTAAAATTTCTTAAGAATCCATTATGATTTCAATAATATGAGAAAACAAATATAAAATTAAAATAATATAAATTATTTTTTCCAAAAAAATATTTCTTATCTGCTAAAATTTATATCCCACACTTCAAAACCTAATCTGTCTTGGCCTGGTGGTACATTTGGATATCCCATATAAAGTCTAAACTCATTTTCATAATCACCATGGCATTATTTAGAAAAGCAATAGAGGTACAGTAATATAGTATAATGGTAACACTAGATGCAGTAGAATAGTTAGTGATGATGGTATTCCACTGGGAGTGCTTTCCTATATAACTGGAGCATACTTTGCAGTGATTTAAAACCTAAAGATATTTATAGAGTTTGAACACTGGTGACTAGCAGATCTGACAACTGATGCCATAATATATTTGTTAAAAGCAGTTAAATATTTGACATCATGGAAACTCACTTAATAGTCCCCAGTTCCCCCTTCCAATGAAGTAGAATTCATAATTTGGAAATGAACAAACAATAAAGGAAACGGGTACTGATCAATCTAGTCTAACAATACAGAAATTTTACCTTTTATGAGATTAATTTCCCAGGGATGCAGCCCAGTGAAGAATATATTGTTCCTTTAGAGAGAAGAATATGTTGTTCCTTTAGAGAGAAGATGTGAGTGTACTCGTTAGTGATACTTAAATGATCTGCAACTTTAGGGATTCAGCAGTGACCAGAGTCTGCTACATCAAACAAATGCAAAAGCAAATTGTTTTACGTTTTAAATCAAGGTACTTTATCTGTTATTTAACAATGGCAAATCTTTATAAATTAGTAAATTATCCTGACTACATTTAATAATATAACAATTTGAGTAAATTACCAGTCACTTCTATTGACAAAAATCTTGTTTATTTCTTGTCAGTTTCATCAGCTACTTCAAATTGTTTTCTTCTTACTTTTAATACAAAATTACCATGTACTTAAGATATTAAAAGGTGTATCAAAATTAGTTCAGCCATTATGGAAAGCAGTTTGAGGATTTCTCAAATAATTTAAAACAGAGCTACCATTCAACCCAGCCATTCCATTATTAGGTATATACCCAAAGGAAAAAAACAAAAAAAAAACTGTTCTATCATAAAGACACATGCACCTGTATGTTCATTACAACACTATTCACAATAGAAAATACATGGAAATGGCCTATATGCTCATCAAAGGTAGACTGGTTTTTTAAAAAAGTGACACACTGTGAAATCTTACACAGTCATAAAAAAACATAGATCATAACCTTTACAGGAACATGAGTGGAGCCAAAGGCCATTATCCTAAGTGAACTAAGACAGAAACAGAAAACCAAATTCCGTATGTTTCTATTAATAAAACTAAACAATGTGTACCTAAAACCATCAGATCCCATGAGAATGGACTCATTGTCACTAGAACAGCATGGGGGAAACCGCACCCATGACCCAGTTGCCTCCACCTGGTCTTGCCGTTGACACATGGAGATTATAAGGATTACAGTTCCTGGTAAGATTTGGGTGGGGATACAGAGCCCAACCATATCAGTGCACATAGACACTGAGGAGGCCTACTTGAGGGTGCAGTATGGGAGGAGGGTGAAGATCAAAAAATATCTATTGGTTACTATGCTTGTTAATTAGTTGATGAAATAATCTGCATACTAAACTCCTGTGACATGCAGTTTACCTCTAAAACAAACATGTACATATACCCACGAACCTTGAATTTAAAAAAAATTAATAAGCGAATGAGATTAAAAAAATGTTAGTTCAAAATATAAATTCTCATTAGTTTTTCAAATTAGCCATCTAATTGTGATTTGGGATACAGGGCTGAATGTTTCTACTGCTACTCCCTGGTATTCAAAACTGATAGTGTAAAGAAAAAGGAAAGTATGCTTACTACTTATTTCCTTAGAGCAAAGTTTTCCTGTAGGCATTCATTTGTCTTCATATAAATTGATCATGACACTGATAAATCTTTACATAAAAGAGTTTGAAGCAACAGTTCTAAAAACTGTGATGGCCTACTCTGAGTAATATAACAAAAAAATTGTATCTTTCAAAAGGCTGTACACATGTGTATAAAGACACTTTTAGATAATACCTAAGTTAAGCAATATGAATTAATTAGTTAAGTCATAGATCATGATTACATCTACAGTATCAAAGCTAAAAATATACTTTAATTAAATCTGGCTTCATTAGGCACATTTGTGACTAGAGGTAAGAGATGATACATTGAATTTTTATTGACATATGACATATTTATGAACTATTCCATACTAGAATTCTAGGCATATGAACACTTTCACATGTTAATATTTAGATACTCGCACACACATATAAAGTCACTGCTTAAACCTATAAATGGCCATTTTCACTCTAAATAGTATAAAAATATTTAAACTCTCAACTTTTCATAACTGTAAAGCTTTGCCTGTGTATTATCATTAATAGAAAAAAAAAGAACATTAAATTATAAACATAAATTCTAGCAACAGCTCCATTAAAAAAGGAATACTTATGAGCAAGGCCCTAGCTTTATCTGATTCCTAAGGCTGAAACATAAACTACTACCTTACAGTGTTCTATTTATATTAACTTTAAGAGAAGAAACAGCGGGACATTTTGACCCTTAAAAAATTTAATGAGAGCCTTTCCTTCCAGGTTCTTTCTTTATCTAATGTGAGAGAGAAGAAAGAAATGGCCACCAATCCGGTTAGTTTAGCCACTGGAAGATTATTCACACCTCCTCTTTATAATCCCCACAGGATTTGTTATAAACTTAGCTTTGATGCCCAAAAGTGTAAATGAATTTGAGTGGACATTGTGACATCTTCATTTGTCAAATTAATGGACCACCAAATTAGCAATCAGGAGATGGCTTTAAGAAAACAGGGCCCAGAAAAAACAAGTTTTCTTTGTGGTGAGGAGTAGAAATTCTGAATCCAGAAGACATATCTGCTTTTTGGAAAAGCACCAGAGTAACAATGCCTGAAAAATCAGTAGTAAGGCGACTTTTCAATGTAGGAGGAACATACCATGGAGGAAATAAGATTCATGATGAGTACACCATGTCTAATTTTATAGGGAGTGTTTATTCTTCTTCTCTTCAGAGGTCTTCGGTACCTTCTACCAGTTCCCTAATCTACACTAATCTAGATTCCTTTAGGCCCAATTACATAGTTGCATAACAGAAAGAGCTAAAAAATTACTTAATCTTATACTCAGGAAACTTGAAAATATATATGTACATGTAGTGGCAACATTGCCCTGGTTAAGTCATTCCCTTCACACTCTGTTGTGCTATCTTCAGCAGATTCAGAACTATTTCCCTTAGGAAAGTCTTGATTCTGTGTTCAGGATTCCTCCTACCCACCTTATTCAGTGGAAAAGCCTAGCCTCCAATTATAAAGAGAATATAAATCATACCTTATCAGTGATTTGTGAATTTAATTTTTATTCAAACTCAGTCTAGTGTGGGACAATGATATCTGAAGAAGATAATCGATTTTAAGAACATGAAATTTAGTGATGGTTTTTAAATGAATAAATTAAAAGTTAAACTTAAAGCAGAAGTTTCAGACAGAATTCAAGGATCCTTCTGTACCATTTGTCCCAACCACAACACCAGATACTTCAAAGACTATTGAGATCTGTATATTGTAGGTCTTCCATCCACTTGTAACAGTATGCCTATCAACAACTGCTTTGAATCTCCAGCTATTTAATATCAGCTAATCTTAGCTGAAATATGTTATTTCAAAGGACTATTCTAAGGTATAAGTTAGCTATTCAATCCTTGATATACTTAGGCAAAATGATCTTACACTTAATAAGTTGTCTTCAGAACATCGCCCAACTACCTGAATTTGTCTAGAACAGACCTTCCAAGCAGTATTCTGTGGCATACTGGGTGAGCTTCGTGGGGAAGTAGAACAGCAAAAAATATGCAGTCCAATCTGAGACCTACTGAAAAGTAAAAATACTGCTAAAATTATTGGTTTTTTAACAATATTGAAATGTGACTTAATACAATATTTTATTTCTATTCTCTATATATTTATTTTAAAATAAATTATTTTCTATATAATAAAAATTCTATGTTGCCCCCAAGCTGCTGTCATAATGAGTGAGTCTCACAAGATCTGATGGTTTTATAAACGTCTGGCATTTCCCCTGCATGCACTCATTCTTTCTCCTGCCGCCCTGTGAAGAGATGCCTTCCACCATGATTGTAAGTTTCCTGAGACCTCTCCAGCCATGTTAAACTGAGCCAATTAAACCTATTTTCTTTACCCAGTCTTAGGTATTTCTGGGTATATTAAAATATCTTTATGTTTTAATTAATTTCTAAGTCATTTATATTTGTTGACAGTATTTATCTAACCACTTTATTTTACACATGTATCAATATCTTACTTTTTACTTACCTGTAATATTTATGAGTTGCATTTTGTGGCTTATGTACTTGAAAAAAATGATAATTTTCATAGATTCGTCTCAGTAAATACTGAGTGTTTACTCAGAAAATACTCAGTAAATACTGATACTACTACTGATATGGTTTGGATCTGTGTCCCTACCCAAATCTCATCTTGAATATGGAGGGTGGGACCTAGTGGGAGGTTATTGGATCATGGGGGTGGTTCGGTCATGCTATTCTCTTGATAGTGAGTGAATTCTCACAAGATCTGTTGGTTTAAAACTGTTTAACAGTTTCCCCCTTTCTCTCTCTCTCTCTCTCTCCTGCTGTTATGCAAGATTTGTCTTACTTCCCCTTTGCCTTCCACCATAATTGTTTCTTGAGGCCTCTCTAGCCATGTGGAACTGTGAGTCAATTCAATTATAAATTACCTAGTCTTGAGTTGCTCTTTACAGCAGTGCAAAAAGGACTAATACAGGTACTGATACACCTTGTAAGCTCAGATCAAATTCTGTTAAATAAAAAGCATTCTTAATTGTATTTTTTTATGTACAAAAGTTTCAGCCTAAATATTTTCTTAGCTATTATATTTTTGCCTTCAATCAGCATTCCCTGTTAAAGAAATTGTTTATTAAAACCCATATTAATTCATTGTTTTTATATTGATTTTATTCAATATTTTACCAAATTTAGATGCTACCAAGGTAGAGGCACTCTCAAAAGTATTAATTTTTCATGCTATACCATATCAGAGTGAACCTCCTTAGGCTGCCTTTTCAGAACTATGCATTTAATCACAAAATTAATATTGCCTATTTAGCTGTATTAAAGATTGACCTAGAAGGATCTTACCTATCAATGGCTGTACCCTTCATCACATCTGCAAAGTCTTTTTTGATATGTAAAGTTACATAGTAACTGGCTGTAGGGATCTGAGAGCTGACATAATTGTGGGCCATTGTTCTACTTCATACACATAATTATAGCCAACCATTGCTTAACTGCAGGGTTACGTTCTGAGAAATGCTTTGATAGGCGATTTCACCCTTGTGGGAACATCATAGACTGTACTTATACACACCTATATAGTATAGTCTATTGCTCCTCAGCTACCAACCTGTACAGAATATTACAGTTCTAAATACTGTAGGCAATTGTAAAACAATGATAAGTGTTTGTGTATCTGAATATAGAAAAGATGCAGTGAAAATATGGTATATAACCATTGTATATGCAGTCAATCATTGACTGAACTGCCATCATGCAGTGGATATGTTTTTATAAAAATGTTTATTTTTACCTATTAAATATTATTTGTATGAAATATGGTACATATAATTTTTAAAGATTTTTACTACAAGATAAAAGCAAGAAAGGTATATTATCTCGACATCACAGCTGTGATACAATAACTGTCATATTATCTGGAAAAAATTTAAGGACATGAATGTTAGTGACACATTTTTAAGTGGGTAAATTAAAGTAAGTTTTTTTACTCATTGACACTTCAATATACTGAATCTTGAATAATGTAAAGCTACTTCCTCACCCCAAACTCTGAATTTTCTTTCAAGTTCAGTGGTTCTAAATTCCTTTTATTCTTTTAGAAAATCTTTTTACAATAATTTTAATGAGAATTGGTGGGAGCAAATCTCTCAGTGCCAACAATGTGTAAGGAGGGTTAAACCAGGGAGCATACTCAACATTTCACAGTGTTAAAGAAAAAAATTATGTGTATTACTTGATTGCTTACCTATCCAAGTAATATGGGTGGTAGGGGAAGAAAAGAAGTATTTAAAAGTAAAAAATGTGAGACTCTTACAGAAAGTAATTTTTAATTAAGTGCATTGTATTTATATGTTGCTCTCTAGATCTGTTCAAGTAAAAATTTTCTATGTCCCTGGTCTAATAGGGTAGCCACCAGCAATAGGTGGCAATGTAGCACTAAATTATGGTTAATGTGGCCGAGGAAATGAATTTTAATGGAATTTTTTTAAGTTTAATTATACATAGCCAGCTACATTATGGCCACTGTTTGGGGCAGTGCAGCTCTATTTAAAGAATCAGGAAAAGTTATATTTAATACTTGTAATGTATTTTTAAAATATTTAATGTATATTTTATAGAGCTTTAGGCTAAATGTGTATGTCTTTTTAATGCAGGCTAGGATATGGAATTTTGTTACTCAGAAAAATTAAAATCACATTTAAAATCACAACAGAAATATGTAACAGCAACCAACTTCATCAAGCGTATCATACTTTCCTTTTTTATTTCTTGGAATTTTAATGTTTTCTTTTCTAGTTAATGTAAACATTTTCTTAAGAAAATGGAAGATGAACCTCAGCAACAATATAAATTGTTCAAAAGCTTCAGGCTTAAATGCTTCAGGAATGAAAACAAAACAAAGCAAAGCAAAACAACACAAAAAAACTTCTTGTAAATGAAAGTTAAAACCATTAAATGTTTATCCATAAAGCTGATTAACGTACTTTATCCGCCTTGCTTTTGAAACTTTGTTTTATTTTTCTTTCTTTTTATCTTTTGAGACGCAGTCTCCCTCTGCAGCCAGACTGGTGTGCTGTGGCGCTATCTCGGCCTTTCTCCTGCCCCAGTCTCCCGAGTAGCTGTCACTACAGGTGCGCGCCACCACGCCCAGCTAATTTTTTTTTTTTGTATTTTTAGTAGAAATTGGTTTTCAACATGCTAGCTAGGATAGTCTTGATCTCCTGACCTCGTGATTCGTCCTCCCTGATCTCCCAAAGTGCTGGGATTACAGGCGTGAGCCACCGCAGCCGGCCTGCTTTTGAAATTTATTGTGGATTTTGTGATGTAAGTTCGTAAAAATGCAAAAATTGTACTTTTCTTTCCTTGACGCCACTGGCAAATCATCAGCTGTTGGTAACTTTTGTTGCTATCATTACTGTCAAAAAAACAATGCATCTTGAATTATTTTAATACAATGGCTGTATTTTTGTACATTTTATTTCAGATCTTCCATTCAATATTCAGCTTTAATAATCCAAGAATTTTTTAATCAGAATTCAGTATTTTAAGACTCCATTTCCATCTCAATGTAAAATAAACCAACCAACAAACAAGTAAATTATAAATAAATAAACCTCCTCAAACCCAGTATTAAAATATTGTTTATGCCTTAGATATCTATTCTACTGGGGCATAAGAAATTATTTAACTGATAATCAAGTTAGTATTGTGCCTGTGTCAGAAATATCTTGAAGAGCTACAAACTAATCTATACCTTGTCAAATAAGTCCCCCAAGATATAATAAATTAAACCAACTTTTTGATTAATAACCAACTCAGTGGTCAATTATAATTATGTGTAGAGGAATGATTGGGTATTTATTGCATGGATGTTTCACATTTCAGCCATGGCTAAAAATCTAGGCATTTGAATCATATGATGACAATTACATGCATACATCAAGCTTCGGTAATATGCCTTAGTCTTCCAAATTTTAATTTAGGCAAAGTTATGCATATATAAATTTTAATTGGTATAATATTCTTGATATTGAAATTACATTTCAATGAACCTCTTATTTTAATTGTTCCCAAATTAAGAGTGGATATAAACATGTAGGTAATTATGCAAACATATACTTGAATCAAATTCTTGTATAATTTTACCTTAAAATTTAGCAATAAGCATAAGTCATTATCAAGTTAACATCATTACATAATAATGTGGAGAGAAAATTTAGTAATGCCTCGAAGATAATCACAAATGTTTAGAATTTTAGAATAGTTTAGTTATGTAATATATGTCTTCTCATCTATAAATGAGTATTCAGTTTATGGCTTAAAGCTAGTGTCAGACTTTTGGAGTTTATATATTTTTAATAATTGTGAGATTTTTATAAATTGATATATTCACATTCTCTTTCAAGGTTTCTCTAGTGCTCAGTAAAATATTGATTATTTACAAAGTTGAGGCTCTTGCTATTCAACATTTCTGATTTTAAAGATTTCCCAAATAGCTTTTACCACTGCTAACCAAAGTGTATTATCTAACACAGATGCTAACAATTTTCATCCTCATCCAATAATTTCCTTCTATTTCATATTCTGTAAGCAACATGAATTCTAGTTCATCAGAAAGTGGTTCTGCAGCTCAATGAATGATGTTTAATTGCCATAATTTTTATAACAATTTTTTCCCTGAATCTATGTCCATTTGTTAAACTATAAACAGTCAACTGAGTTTGGAGAGCAGTCCAAAAAGGAAGAATACTCTGTCCAATGTGAACAGATGCGTATATACATACAAAATAATATTGTTTATCTTTTGATGTAAAATTTTGGAAAATGATGTGAACAGAGACAAAGTCAGAGATACAAAACAACATTACAAAATTGTTCTCCTGTACAAATAGTACCTGGAGAAAATTAAACTTTATTACTGTCTATAAAACTCTTTGCCCTGCAGGTGGCAGAATAATTGTGCTGGGTATATATGTCTTTTTAGATTGGATAAATAGCATAATTGGATCATGTGAGAAAATAAAAGAAGGTTCACAAGTGAAATAAATTAATCCAGAATAAGTTATTTTTGGTGATATTTCATCTGGTATGCATACTGACTGGCTTCTTATTTCTATTTGTAGTTTTTTTTAAGGCAATTTGATAAATGTTTACTCAAAAAATTATCTCAAAATAAACTTTTTTTTAAAGCAATGATCATTTTGTTTTTGATCTTTTTCTTCATCCAGTTAAAGGGTAGGACAACTAGAAATGTTTCTGCTCATAAGAAATATGACAATGATACAGAAAATTTTAATAACTAATAGCTAACATCTAACTAACTTTGATTGTTTAACATGAATATTGGCAAGTTAATATCAATTTTGTGTTGTGTTTTTACTAGAGATTTGTCTATTGCTAGTAAAAATCCACTTATCCATATCTATCTAAAATCCACTCATCCATATCTATCTAAACTCATTTTTGAACTCATTTTTTGTTATATGTACTTTAATGAGTAAAAGATGCATTGTTTGGTTTGATATCTTTTTAACATGCTCGTTTTACCTAGACAAACCTTGCCCAATCTTATGTTCTGCTATTTACAGTGCTTATCTATCTTGCCTTCTTCCATATCATGATGGTATGAGGAAATATTTGATGTGAAAATGCGTATGTGTGCGTGTGTGCGTGCCTATTTCCTACACTGGTATAGTGCCAAAACAGCAATTATTAACTGTTTCAAAACTAAGGATGTACACATACACGAACAAATACATCCTTAATAAATTATGCCACATTAATCGAAATGATCAGCAGAAGTCACATTGCTTCTATGCATAACAATCGCAATGGCCATTATATAACAGCAATTTAATAGTAGCAATAGTTCGATCATTCTAGAGAGTTATTTTTAAGGGAAGAGTTAATATTTTTCTAGAAATATTTAAATGATAGGACATAAAATGCAAAATGATTGCTGCTTAAGAAATTTTTTCAGCAGCCACATGGTCTAAGAGATACAGACTTTGAATAAATAAGTAAATGTCTAGAGAAATCATATTATATTTGCTGTTAATAAATAAATAAAAAGCCAAACATAGCTCCATGTGATTATGTGAGCTCTTCTTATTTTGAAAATATCTGGGTTTACAACAAAAATTAACTGTTTGTTACATTTCATTGTCATTGTGTGCGTGTACATGTAAGTACAAAAAGAGAGTGAGACACAGAAGCAAAGAGGCAGAAACACAAAGGGAGAGAGACAGAGAAAGAAAGACTGCACCATGATATAATATAATGTAATAATCTAAGTTTCAAGATCTGCTTAGTAGACGTCCAGAAAAATCTTAAGTCAGAGAAATAAAGGAGAACAGGACAAACACTGGGACAGCAGGGAGCAATTTTTTTCACCTGGGAAACCAGATAAGCAAAATGCACATCCAACTATGATGGCCTTAATAATAATTGGCTTTTCTATCTAAGAAAATAGAAAAGAATACAGAGATGGAGATTTTGGAAAGTAGCAAGACTCAAGTACCTGCGACCTTTATTAGGAAATTGCTTTCAACACATAGGAAAGAGTCCGGATTGAATCCTTCCTCCCAGAACTTGCTGACAGACAATAGGCAAATGATCAGACCCCTTCTCCAAAGCTGACATATTAGAGCTGGAAATGGGGAAAGTGAAAGCAAGTTTCAGTCCAGTAATTCTGGTTCAAGTCATCTCTTCATTTTAGAGTTATAACTACTGTTATAGTTGTGTGTGTGTGTATGTATGTGTTATCTAGGTGTGCACATGGATATATGTGTTTGTAAAGATTAGGTTACTTACATGTATTAAATACAAGTCATTTTTTAAAGTCTTCCAACAAACCTTTCTTTGAGATACATAAGATGGACCGAAACATTTAAATGAGAAATTTTTTGAGTAGCTGCCAATAAGAGTGGGGTAGACTTGAAACTGACCTGTATCAGTAATTTCCACCTTCAAAGTAGTGCCATTTATTTTTTGATATGTACCTGCTTTCAGAATATTCTTTGCACTTTTTTAACTAGAGATATCAACTGTGATCACAAAAAAACAAACTATCATAGCAATTTCCCTGGGCTCAACTAAATATGGCAGAGGTAAGTTACCAGTACTCCTGATTAAAATATTGTGTCATTAGGTAGCATTTTTCAAAGTGAAAAAGAAAAAGAAAATTAAATGTACAAAAAATACATTGAGTATACTGAAATTGATAATGGAACATTTTGATAGTTAAATGCTTTAAACTTACAATTGATATCCGTGACTGAAAATTGCTTAGAATAAGAATAAAGTAAGCACAGACAATCTGTTAGTTTAGTGTTTATCTTGTGATAAACACTTTTATTACCTCTTGTTTTTCAACAGAGTATTGTGAGGTGGGTTCACTTTATCTTCTTTTTTTACACTGGAGAAATTTGGCTCAAGGAAATAAAACTATTAAGCGAGAAACTCTGAAATGTGACATATAATATTTAAAGATTTTTATACAAATGTGTTTTATATAAACAGTAAGGATTTTCTGTTTAACAAATGTTTATCAATTATTTTATAAACTTGGAACCTTTTAGATACTTGTATTACACACATTAAACAGATTTGATGTCATCTCTAATACAGCTTGCTCCAATTTTAGGAAAATCAAATTCAATATGTGAAGACTGTAGTACAGAGAAGATGCACCTAACTTTATCTTACAGGTAATGAAAGATATTCTGTAAGATGAGGATTCTAAGTTTAGTTTTAAAGTAATGAGTAAAAATATGCAATTAAAAATGTTTAACAGCATGAAATCTTGAGCCAGACTGCCTGGGTTTATGTTACAGTTCCCAGTTCACTGGGTAGGTTTGTTCAAGTTAAGTAGAAAATATGTGCCTCAGTTCCCTTACGTGTAAAATGGGGATAATAGTACATCTCTTATAGGCCTGCTGTTAGATTTAAATGCATTTACATATGCATGCTGCTTGGAATGGGGCTAGGTATTGAGTAAGAAATACCAAATTTGGTTATTATTATTTAACCCATGATGTGTAGTAAATTCATAGCACACACTAAAACATTTGAGTGAAGTCAAGGAGGAAAACAAAAAACAACATCTTATATTTATAGAACCACAAGAAATTCAGTGAATGTACATGGAAGATATGGCTTGGGTAACAGGGCTAAAGGTGAGTTAGTAAAGGCTGAAATCATAGTGTTACAGGATTCTTGGGGTGTTGCTTTTCTGGCGAGAAACCTCTGTTGCTGGTGCCACCTTTGCTTGACTTTTGCTTGGGCCAACTGGGCTTATTCTGCCCACTCCGCCTGGCTCACCCTATAAGCCTGGATCCCATGCCTCCAAGGGCGGGTTAGGCATGGAGCAGTGAGTGGTGTGTGAGGACTGTGGGGTCCAGCCACTGCACACGGTCAGACACACCTGCTGGTGCCGTGGGTGAGCAGCTCCACATTCTGGCATGTGTGCCAGCTCTCTGCAAGGCTAGAGCTGGACCAGCTTCCTCAGATGGCACCAGGGGCACCTGGAAGCTTGGTAATGGCAGGAACCGCATGGCCCCTGAAAGGGAGTCACACCCCTGGCTTGGGAAGCTCCCAGGTCTGGGCTCCCTGAAGGGCTGCAGCACTTCTCTCCACTTTGCCTGTAACATGGTGAGCAAGGGGCATGTTTCAGGTCTGTTTGTGCTACAGCTCTTTTAGCTTCGCCATTCAGTGGGTCCTGAGTTCTTGTCCTGTGAACAGGAATAATGAGATAAGCAGACAAATTGAGAATAAGCAAGATGAAGAGGAGCTTTATTGAGAAATAGAACAGCTCCGAGGAGACCCACAGTGGGCAGCTCCTTTCCATAGCCAGGGTGTCCCCACGCTTGTTCAGTCCTCAGCAGACAGGGTAGCTACTCTCTGTAGCTGGTCGTCCCATCCTCTCTTCAGCTCTCAGAAGGAAGGATGGCTTCCCCCAGCTAAGCAGGTTGTCCTGATGAGTGTCCAGCTGTCAGCAGAGAGGGTAGTTCCTCTCTGTAGCTAGTAGTCCTGTTGTCTTCAGGTTGTCTCCCATTTCTCCCTTTACCCTCTCTCTATCCACACCCCCTCCCTCCCCCCCACTCTGGCTGAGTCCAGGGGTTATTACGGGCCTCAGAGGGGAAGAAGTGTCTGCTGATTAATCCATGAGTGGCCATGGGTGGGCCCAAATAAAAGCATCACAGCACATGTTTCTCGCTCCACCGGCAGTTTGCCCACCGGCAGCGGCAGCCCTGGAGTCAGGCCCCTCCCAGCTTAAAGGTGGGGCTTCAACAAGGACCCGCCCCTTTTCCCCCAGAAGCTAGTCTGCCTCCCACTGCTGTTCCTGGGGTCTAGGCTGTTTCTGCTGAGAGGCCCTGCAGGCCTATGCCAAGTTACCCTCAGGCTCTCGCCAACCTCAGCCTCTCCCCCATACTTGTCAGCACGGTAAGTCCAGAGGGGGCCTAGGCGGCTGGGTGCTGGCATGTCCGCGATGCTCTGTGTGCACACACTCATCTGGTTTGCAACAGTGCTTAGGCTTGGCCCCAACCTTGCTCCCAGTTTGGAGCTGGCACTGGCAGCAGGAAGAAGCCAGGCAGCAGGGGCAAGCATTTGGGGCCTTCCTGAGCCCCTGAGACTGCAGAGAAGCTTGGATCATCAGCTGTGGCAGGGTGGCTGCAGGGGTGCCTGGGAGGGTGGGGCTCCTGCATGCTCCTGGTTCCCAAGAGAACGGAGGTGCCCTGGTCTCACCCAGGCTTGGGTGGCTGCAGCAGCACTTGGGAGCCCCCTCCCCGCCAACTTGAAAGGAGTGGAACTCCCACTTGTCCCTGGGTCCAACCAGCTCCATGAAGCAAGACGCCACCCCAGGCTCAGCTCGATCTCGGCTTCTCTCTACTTTCCTCTCTATTCCTGAATGATCTGTTTCCCCGCCAGCCAGCGACTCAGCTTGAGCCCATCGCGGCAACCTTCAGGGCAACCGGCTCCTGGGGGCTCCCAGGGGCAGTCTCTGGTGATTGTCCGCCCACTCTCCACACCCTCCCAGCAGTGGCAGCAGGGCCAGGGTCTGGAGCAGTGGAGGCCCTGGGGCTGGGAGTGGGTTCCGCTTGACCGTGAGAGGTTGGGGGGAGCACAGCAGGCTGCCTCCAGGTTGCAGGGCACAGGGGTCCTACCGCCACCGCTGCCGCTCCTGCAGCCCTTCCTGCAGTCACTGCCGCACCTGCCCTCTACAGCTGGCATGATGGTAGCGGCGGCTCCAGATGGCCTTTTGCTGCCATCAATAGAGTGAGATCAATATTGCCCTAGAAAACTTCAACTTTTTATTAGAAAACCATGGAAAGATTTCAAGTTCTGTCATTGGTGGGTTTTCTGTTTTTAATACATTACCCTGAGGAAAGACAATTGTTTTGTGTGTAGCACAGCTAGAGAGAGTAATATTTAAGGGGCTTCTGTAATAGTCCAGATGAGGAGGATGAGAACTTAACATCTGTGCAGTAGTATTAGATATGAATTTTAAAAGGGGAGTGAGGAGAAAATTTTAGAAATATAAACAGAATTGTTTGAATGTTTCAGTGAGGTGTAAAAGAAAGAGACGAATTGGGAATTCCTTTATGCTTTTAGTTAACATTGATATAAGTCAATTATGTAAAAAAAATAAAAAATAAAAATAAAGAATACAACAGGAGCCAGATTCAGCTTAACATGTGCTTGGCTTGAGATTCCTGCAGAGCATGAATGAGGATGTCCAGTACAAATCTGAGTAACAGATACTACCCTGAAGCCGTATTGGTTTTAGCTATTTATCAGGTTCTGGATTTTTGTTTCATGTGTTTTTTAACTTATAAAATATGTGCAAAACATGTTCTGCAACAAGGGAAGTATCTCAAGCTGAGCATATCCTATGGGAACTTTTTCAGTTTTTGTTAATGAGAGTTGTGCCAATCTCTAATTTATATTATGGATGGTCTTTGCATTTTTAATGAAAATAAATAAACCAAAAACATGCAAGCAGTGCTTCAAAATTTATATTTTTGTCAGATGTTTCAGTGAGCGTTTAAGAAATGTGTTTTGATCCTATTCAACTTGGGGACAGATAAAATACAGAAATAAAGAAATTATCTCCCGTCTTTTCTAGAAGAATTCCTTTTGCAACTAAAAATTTCTCTACCTTCCCATTCCAATTCAGCAAAACAAATATTCAGCACTCTAGTTCTGAGCATTTTTAAATGTCTCTGTTATTTCCATTACTAATCAAAACAGAAACTTTAAGTATATGTTTTGGTTACTAATTACCTGAAGCAATTTTACATTATGTTGTTATTTTATGATTAAAATTGTATTCAAAGAATGCATATAAAGTGAATACAAAAAGCTTCTATTCAAGAGCTCTTTGCGTTTTGTTTCCTTTATGTTATTTTTTTCCACCATTGCAGTCAAATTTCACTTTCTGAATTTGGCAAGAGTTAAATGCACTCTACTGTGTTCCTCTGACCTTTTATTTATTAACATCTCCTAGTACAGATTAATTTACTTTGCAAATATTTATTGTTGTTTCACCTGACTTAAAATGGGAGCTGCAGGCACTTTGATAAATGAATCAAGAGGTAGTCTGGCTTTTCCAGACCTCTTGGAATTACTTTTTTCCTTTACTGAAATGATATCTTGCAATTTTTTGCTAGTATGTCCCTAGGGAACCCACAACTGATATTCCTATGAATTCCATCTCTAGAGAAACAGCTCTATTTTCTTTGGCTCTCTGTTAGCGAAGATACAGCATTGTCAAAAAGTTATAACACTCTGAAGCATTGACTTTTTGTAGCTCATGCTTTAAGGTTGCATACATAAGTGATCAAAATTAATGAAGGATGTGCTGGAATGTGAAGAGGCAGAAAAATAGGTCTGTTTGTTAACCAATGGAACATCGTCACAGGTTAAGCCTTTGCATGTGGCGTGCTTCTAGCCACTTCTTATTGGGGACTCAATTTATTACAACATTTTCTTAATTGCTTATGACTCTGACAGTTACATGGACCTATTTTTCGACCAGGATACTGGTCTCAGATACAAAGCTCTGTTTTATCAGTATAAAATGAAAATATCTAGTTAACATTCAAATCATATTTGAAAACAGTACATATAGATGACATATTGGTGTTTGGCTGGGTGAGACAGCAATAGGTGGAGCCTTCTCTGGGATTACACAGAGCCAAGTTTAAGATGGAAATTTTATTTGACTGCGTAAACTTATGGATTTATCTAACAAATCCATCAAGTTCACTAGTTGGCTTCAATATCAAGGCTGGTTTTGTTGCTTGTTATCTTCCATCAAAAATTGCACCAGTCACATTATTTTACCCTTTTATTCGTCAGATATTTATTGAGAGCCCATAAACCATTAGGTTCTCTCCTAAGCCTTGGATATTCAGCAGTGAACATGAATATAGAAAGTCCCTGCTCTCTGTTAACCAGAGATGGAGGAGAGTATAGGGAAGGTGACAATAGAGAGAAGTTGGTCAATAGATACAAAGTTCCAATTAGAGAGGAAAAATAAGTTCTTATTCTATTCCATGGTAGGGTGAGAATGGTTAACATATAGGTATTTTGTATTGCAAAGCAGCTAGAAAATAGGCTATTTAATATCTTCACCACAAATAAGTGATAGATGCATGAGGTGATGTTTGAGCTAAACACACTGATTTGATCACACAACATACGCTTGTATCAAAACATCAAATATACCTTATACATATGTACAATTACAATGTGTCAAATAAAAAAATAAATTTGAAAAAGAAGAAAGTCTCTGCTTAATGGGAATTACATCCAGCTTAACAAAAGTCTATGGAGAACAAAAGAATTAGACGAATGAGTTATCAGGAAAAAAAAATTAGAACCATCTAAGTGGCAAAAGAGTGACAATAATATATTATTTCAAATAGACTCCTCAAGGAATGTTCCTTTAACTTGGTGATATTTTTAATGGAGACATAATGAAGTAAGATAACAAATCCTATATATATTTGGAAGAAGAATATTTCAGGCTGAAGCAACAATTTCAAAAACTTGAGGTAAAATTCCAGGAATAGGAGAAAGAACAAGTAACGTGAGGAAGAGAGATGAAGTCAGAGAACAAGATCATGCAGTGCTTAATGGCCAATAAATGAGAAGACTTTGGCTCTTACCGATGAATGGGGAAACCCACTGGAAGGTGTTAAGCAAAGTGACAGACAGAAAAAGTTTTTAAAAAATCACTCTGACTTCTGTTATAAGAAGCAACACCATAATTTAACTTTATGCAGGATTTTGCCTGCATAAAATTAATATGAACAACCAACCAGGCAAGCTCATGCTCACATGTTTGTTGTTGTTGTATACTTTATTTCTGTTTTAATTTTCAGAATTAAGTTTTTAGTTTAAGATTTTTAATTGAATTACAGGAGAAACATTAATTAGATCTTTATGAGTTCAATGTTTGCATATTCACATAACAAATCACTTCTCAGGTGGAAACATACCTACCCGTTTGGGTCTTCCTTATAGGAGGCCCTGAGGAAATTCACAGAGCAAGGATGTCAGAAGCTCTTGACAGCCACTTGTATTACACTTCTCTTTAATTCCCTTATTTTATTAGAAACAGCTAATTTTGTCACTTACAGCTTTTTATTCTTTATACATTTAGGAGGTACATTTGCAGGTTTCATACGTGGATATGATGCATAATGACCAGGTTTGGGATTCTAGAGTACCCATCATCTAAATAGTGAACATTGCCCGGGATAGGTAATTTTTCAACTTTCAACCCACTCCTACCTTCCCCTCCTTTGGAGTCAGCAGTGTCTATTATTTCCCTTTGTATGTCTATGTGTAGCCATTGCTTAGCTCTCCGTTATAAGTGAGAAGCTGTGGTATTCAATTTGTTTTTTTAGTTATTTTAGTTAGGAGATGATCTCCAGCTCCATCCATGCTGCTACAAGACACTATTTCATTATTTTTTCTAGTTAGTGTTCCATAGTGTGTGTGTATGTATATATACACACCAATATGTGCGTGTGTGTGTGTGTGTATATATATATATATATATATATATACACACACCATGGAACACTTAACTAGAAAAAAAAAATAATATATGTGTGTGTGTATATATATATATATATATAGTGTGTGTATATATATATGTATTTATACACACTATATATATGTATATAATTTGGTGTGTATATATATATATGTATATATATGTATATACCAAATTATATTTATCCAATAACCCAGTGATGGACACATAGGTTAATTTCACAACGTTGCTATTGCAAATAGTGTTGCAATAAACATACAAATAGAGATATCTTTTGAGTATAACAAATCTTTTCCTTTGGGTAGATAACTAGTAGTAGGATTGCTGGGTCAAATGGTAGTTCTAGTTTTACTTCTTTGAGAAATCTCCACACTGTTTTCCATAGAGGTTGTATTAATTTACATTTCTTTTAACAGGGTTATGTGTTCTCTGTTCACGACACACTCACCAACATCTGTTGTGTGTGTGTGTGTTTTGACTGTTTAGTAATAGTCATTCTGACTGGTGTGAGGTTGTATCTCACAGTGGCTTTAGCTTGCATTTCTCTGATTATTAGTGTTGTTGATTGCAGTTTCATGTTTTTTGGCCCACTTGTATATATGCTTTGAAAATTGTCTGTTCATATCCTTTGTCCACTTTTTAATGGTGTTATTTGTTTTTTACCTCATTGATTTTTTTGAGTTTCCTTTAGACTCTGGATATTAAGCCCTTGCCAGATGCATATTATTCAAATATTTTCTCCAGTTTGGTAGTTGTATGTTTACTCAATGATGTCTTTGCTGTGCACATGTGTTTTAGTTTAATTAAGTCTCATTTTTCTATTTTTGTTTTTGTTGCATTTGTTTTGAGGTCTCAGTAGTCATATAATTTCTTGCCTAGGTCTAGGTGCAAAAAATTTTTCCTGGATTTTCTTCTAGGATTTCTATAGGTTGATGCCTTACATTTATGTCTTTATTGAATCTTGAGGAGACATATATATATGTATGGTGAGAGCGAGAGATAGGTGTCCAGTTTCAATATTCTGTATAGGGCTATCCAATTATTCTGGCATCATTTATTGAATATTGTGTCATTTCCCCATTGTATATTTTTGTCAACTTTGTCAAAGATCCGTTGGTGGTTCAATATATACCTTTACTTCTGGGTTCTGTATTTTATTCCATTGTCTATTTTTGTACCAGTACCATACTGTTTTGGTTAATATAGCTATGTAGCATAATTTGAGGTCAGGTAATGTGATGATCAGCTTTGTTCTTTTTGCTTGGGATTACTTTAACTTTGGGGCTCTTTTTGACACCATATACATTTTCAGATTTTTTTTCTAATTGTGTGAAAAATGATATTGGTTATTTGATATGAATTGTGTTGAATCTGTAGATTGCTTTGGGCAATGTTGTCATTTTAATGATATTGATTCTCCCAATTTGTGAGCATGGGAATTTATTCCATTTGTGTCATCTATGATTTCTTTCATCAGTATTTTGTAGTTCAACTTGTAGAGATTTTTTCAGCTCCTTGGTTATGTGTATTTGTAGGTATTTTATCATTGTGGCTATTATCACTGAGATTGATTTCTTGATTTGATTCTAAGCTTGAACATTATTGATATATAGAAATACTACTGATTTTTACATATTAGTTTTGTATGCTGAAACTTTACTGAAGTCATTTATCAAGTCTGGTTGTCTTTTAGAAGAATCTTTCGGGTTTTCTAGGTATGGAATCTTATTATCATAAAAGAGAAATAATTTGACTTATTTTTTTTTTCTAGTTTGGATGCCTTTAGTTTCTTTCCTTTTTTCTGATTGCTCTATGGTATCCAGTACTATGATAAATAGGCATTGTGAAATTGGGCATCATTGTCTTGTTCCATTTTTTAGGAGGAATGCTTTTAACTTTTCTTCATTCATTGTGATCTTGGCTGTGATTTTATCTCTTAAATGTCTCTTATTGTTTTAAAGCATGTTTCTTCAACGCCTTGTTTGTTGAGGTTTTCATCATGAAGGGATGTTGGATTTTATCCAATGTTTTTTTCTGCATCTATTGAGATGAACGTATGATTTTTGTTTCCAATTCTAGTTATGTAGTACATCAAGTTTGTTGATTTGGGTATGAGGAACCATTCTTTCATCCATGAAATAAAACCCACTTGACTTGATATATTATCTTTTCAATGTGCTGTTTGATTCAGTTTGTTGATGTTTTGTTTAAGATTATTGCATCTATGTTCATCAGGAATATCGACTTGTAGTTTCCTCTTTTTTGTTGTGTTTTTGCCTAATTTAGCTATCAGGGTGATATCTAATATCACAAAATGAGTTTGGGAGAAACCCCTCCTCCTCAGTGTCTTAGAATAATTTTAGTAAGATTGGTACCAGTTTTCTATTGCATATCTGATAAAATTCAGCTTTAAATCTGTCTGGTGCTGGATTTTTCTTTTTCTTTTTAGAAGACTTATATATATATATATATATATATATATATATATATATATACAGAGAGAGAGAGAGAGAATGAGACTTGCTCTGTCACCCAGGCTAGAGTACAACGGTGCCATCTTGGCTAACTGCAACCTCTTCCATGTCAGGAGACTGTAATCACTGCTTCAATATTATTACATATTATTGGTCTGTTCAGGGATTTTATTTCTTCTTGGTTCAATCTTGAGAGGTTGTACATTTACAGAAATTTATTTATTGATGCTAAGTTTTTAGTTTGTGTGCATAGAGATACTCATAGTAGTCTGTGATGGTCTTTCTTATTTTTGTAGTATCAGTCATAATGTCACCTTGATTCAAGATTTTTTAATTTCCTTTTGTTTGTGTGAGAATTTTTTCTCCCTTGCAAGTATGATATGTGTATGTTGGGTGTGGTCCTTTAACTTTGTGTCTTTGTGCTTTTGGGAGCCAAGTCACTGTATAAATTCCTTGGTTACAGACAGCCTTAGTGTGGTGTTTTTTTTTCAAATGCTGGTTGATTGTAAGTTGTAGTAGCAGTGTGCTGTGCTTGCTAGCAGGCTCACTGTCTCCTCAACAGAGAAGGAGGCTGAGCTCTTGGAAGCTTATCATATATCCTGGGCTGTGCATTTATGTCAGCAGGGATTATATTGGGTTGTATAGTTCACCCTACAGGTGGCAATTATGGGCAAGAGCAAGCCAAGCACTGTACAATGGTGTCAGCGGAAGTTGTGATAGGCCATGCAAGTTTATCTCCCACCCAATGGGTAGCACTTGCTGGTGAGATGTTGCTATGGTGGTGGCAGTGGAATTTTTACTTAGCCTTTGTTATGCAGGAGAAGTACAGGAGTGTCCTGTGCAACAAGTGGGTCATGGAACTCCCAATCGTTCCAGTCCTGTGCTCTGTTACCACAGAGGAAGGGGGCAGAACTGGGTGAAGCTGAATTGGGCAAGCCCATTACCAGCCTCTCTGAGGTGGGTGCCCAAGTCCTGACCTTGCTAGAGCCTAAGAGCAGCTCTCAGGCCACAGGGGCAGACCTCCAGGAAAGGGTGGAGGCATCTCTCTTGCACCACATAGCCCACTTAGAGGGGAAACCTGAGTTTTTACCCTGGAAGATGGCAGTGAGACCTGTCCAGCTCCCACACCCCTAATCCAGCAGATACCCCTCCAGCTTCTGGCCACGAGCAGCAAGCCAGATGGCTAGGATAGTCTCAAGCTGTTTGTGCTATGGTGGTTGAACAGTTCCAGGTATTATGGGACGTATAATTCCCTGAAGGAGAAACCATGGTTATCAGGACAAATCACTTCCTGTCTGCTCTCTCAAAGTGAGGGACACCCAACTCCTACACCACTACATGGAGCAAGCACATGAAATCTACATTCTTTAGCCAAGTAAGTCTAGCCACATAAAGTGATGATAAATGGAATGTGACAGGTATTGAGGAGTAGAAATTTTGAGTTTTATTTAGAAAAGAGTAGCCTCATCATCCTTTCCCTTTGTCCTCCATCTTGTTTATGAGTGCATGTGTGGCAATGAATGGTCTTGGACCACATGAATGAGGACTATGCTGTAGAAAGGTCATAGAAATGGCAGAGAAACAAAATAAAAGGGTCTGTGTCTATGACACCATAATGCTAGCCCATTATTCCTAGATGGATTACTTTCACACCCCTAAATTAGAGAGCCAAACTTGCATTTTATTTAAGCCACCTTTACATTGGATCTAGGTTCTGACAGGCTATTTGTATCTGTATAATTAAACCCAGTGGAGTTTCAAATAAATGCATTTATATTTTCAATAAAAATGACTATCATAAACAAGAAAACCTTAAGTATGGGAAAAGTAAAACACCATTGTAACTTTATAATGTATGTTAAGAAAACTTTACTGCCTTCCATAGCATGATAAGATCACCTTTCCAAGGGAAACAGCCTTGTCAGTTTTCTAAAGTTTAACATTTTTTACTTAAAAGAAAATTTTACGTGAATATATGAACATCTTAGTATACATAGTCAAAACTCTGCACACAAGTGGATCCTAACAAGTCATGTGTTTTAATTCACTGATCTGTATTTGGAATTTGCAATTGTGTCAGATACTTAAATTTGGTTTGACTCAAAACTAGTTTTTTAAAGTTTGATCAAAAGTCTTTGATTGAAGAAGAGTTCTTTGTTGCTGTTTTATTTTCTCCCTGTTTAACCTTTTAATCATAGTCCTACATTTTAACAGGGTTGAAAGAACTTTAAAAAATAATCATTTAAAAAATATTTTAAATCTTTCCAAAAGTAATGCTGTTATTCCAGTTTACTTGGTGTGATTCTACTCAACTAGGGTTGCAGTCAGTGAAAATTCTATATAATGTGCTACACCCATCTCAATTCCATGTTCACTTATTTGGACTTGTCAGCAATTTATAAACTCTGGTTTTCTTTCTTTTTATAACTGACATTTCCAAACACCTCTGCATTAACACACACAGACACACACATACACACACAACTATTTTAGTTCAATCTGTTTTGTATATAGGTGTATTTGTATGTGTGTTTGCATCTGTAAGAATCAAGAGTCTGAATATTATATTTTGATCTTTTTATTGGCCTATACGGTTTCTGTAGTACCTGACAAATTTGAATAAACATTTGTTAAATTTAATTCCAGTTGTATTAAGAAGACTGGTTCAAAATATCACACAAGTATTTTGACTGAATTTTGGAGAAATACTCAAGCAGATGAAATGATTACTTTTATGTATCAAAGCACTCTTCTAGAGACAAAATAAATAAGGGTCAAGTTATTTGTATATGAATATGCCATCATCTGGAATCTTTTGCCTGAATTAATTATCTAAAATATAGGATGCTCAGGTGGAGACAAATTCTAATTGTGTAAAAATGTGCCTTAAGCATATATGTTATTTTGTATAATAACTCTAGTATAGTTACCTTGAGTTTCATTCCTGATTTAAAATCATAAAAATCCTTATATATTTCATATTTGGACACAGCATAGTGATAATTGTCATAAGGTAAGTTCTTTTAAAAAGATTAAAATTATTTCTTAGTACATAATTGAATAAGCATAATATACTAGCATCATCATAGAATTTGTGATTTATAAGGAAATAATGATTCATTCTTTTAATTACATGAACAAAGAAACTGAAGCTTAGTAAGGTTTACTAATGTCTAAAAGCAAATACACGTTCAATGTGACAGCCAACAGTTTTAACGACTAGCTACCATTTACTGGGCATGTACTGTAGTCCAAGCACCAGATCAGATACTTCCTACGGAGATAGCTTTTTGTGGTGATTAACAGCAAGGGCTCCAGAGCCAGATTGCTTAAACATTAATCTTAGCTCTTCCATTTAATAACTGTGTGATACTGAGCAAGTTACCCACTTTTGCCTCACTTGATTCCTCTATAGAATAAGATTTATTTTAGGATTTTTACCTACTAAGTCGTTGTGGAGATTAAATAAGTAAACATTTGATAAACAGTGTTTTACATAGTGTCTGTCACTCATAAGTATTAGGTTATTATTAGCCATTATTATTAAATAGATCACATTCAATGTTCAGAAAAATAATTGAACATATTACCTCTATATTTTATATTAACATCCTGAGGCTTTTAGAGGGTAACTGGCTTAAAATCATAAAATGTATGTGTTTTAGTTGGAATTCAAATGGTATTTTAACTCAAAAGCTTTTTATTCACTCTATCAACCCGCTAATTTCTGTACTCCTACTCCCAGCTATTTTCCTAGAAAGTGTCCTTCAACCTGGATTATGCAGTTGATAGCTTTTATTTTTGAGGCAGACAGCTAAATACTGTAATCAACTATAATAAAATATGATGCTGAACACCTGGAGTTTTCAAATAGATGAAAATGATCTTACCCCATCATTTGTTTTGAATGGAGCGAAGTATCACAAGGAAGGTTTCTATTGATTTTTGGTTATTTGCTTGCAGTTTCTGTGAAGTTCTTTCTGATGACTATATGTTCCCATGGCCAATACAGAAAATGTTTAATCTTAGAATTAATATAATGTTTACTGAAACATTTTTCTGTTAAAATAATTTTAGCTATATTTTCTGATTTCTCAACATTAGTTCAGTAATTTTTCTGGTAGAATCAAAAATTTGATGTCTTGGGTAACATTTACTGCTTAATGTGTTATAGCAAATAATGTCTTTTTATTTTGATCACCAATGTAATAACATAATTGAAAACAAAATAAAAAATAATATAAATATGTATTAAGAAAGAAATAAAATACTTAAAAATAAATCTCCTTATAGATCAGTGTGATAAATATTGGTAATTTGTAATGATTATTAAATAAAGTCTCATGAATTATTTAATACAAAGAGCAGGTAACCTGCGGACATAATTATATTAATTTTGAAGTATTTCATTAAGTTCTCCATAATTTTATTTGAGTCTAACTATACCTAAATACAGGCATTGTATAGAGAGAAGGCTTCAGAAATGAAACTATAGAGTTTAATGGGGAAATAAGCAGTACAATTCCCAGGTCACTTGTAGAGTTGGCAGGAAGTACCAGCTTTCTTTGGAATTTCATCGCTGATAAAATGAGTAGGCAACAGAATGAATATTAATTAAGTCTTTCCTTTGATAATTCAGGAGAAAAAAATGGTTTACTGGAGTGATAGTATGTTATAGAGTGAAAACTAAATATCGCCCTTTACTCAACTGCATTTTTAATTTTTAATTTAAAGGGTCAATATTGGCTGAGCCAAAGGTTAGGATTTTTATCAATTGATTGCCGACAGTCAGTTACAGATCAAACTCCTTGTTCTATTCTTTCCCTCTTCTCACTATTCCACTTAATTAGACTGTTTTTTTTTAATAAAAAAGTCAAAATACAAAAATATTTAAATATATATGATTGATCTGAAACATGTATTTCTCTTTTTTACGATTCCTTATGTAATTAACAATGAGA
This sequence comes from Sapajus apella, assembly GCF_009761245.1. Classification (NCBI taxonomy): domain Eukaryota; kingdom Metazoa; phylum Chordata; class Mammalia; order Primates; family Cebidae; genus Sapajus; species Sapajus apella. The sequence goes on from NW_022436945.1 coordinate 45,299,323, forward strand.
GCAGACAGTAAATCATTTTTGAGTCTTTAAGTTTTTGAGCAGCATTGGAGATATCATAAGCTAGAAGTAATGAGATATTTAAAATCAAGCATGTTGAGCAAATCATTGGCACATATTTGGAAATTTTATATAGATTACTAAGTACATTAGCCATTACAGTTTAATATAAAGTTTAATAAGATTATTTTCATAGGATTGTGTGCTTTTTCACAAACATTAATTTGCAAAGTATTTTATACTAAGGCACTCAAAAATTAGTAAATTAATAATATCTAAAGGATATTTGTGGAGCTATGTGTTACTGTAAAAGGAACCTCAGGACAACACAAATTGAGAGATTATCTGTTATATTATCAAATACAAATTACTCTGGATTTCAAGGTCATTTATTTAATACTACTAGGTTCTTGTCCAACTTTTTGTTTCTCTTTTCTTCATAAACCTCTTTGGTTGCTCATTTAACTCAATCTCTTTGCTATGGCCGTGCACTGGTAAACTGAATAATGACTCCCACATTTTGGGATACATTTTCTGATCCCTGGAACTTGTGAATGTTACATCATATGGAAAAAGAGGATCTTGGTTGATATAATTAAAATGTCTCAAAGTGGAGAATTATCTTGGAATTATCTAAGTGGGGCCCTCAGTGCAATCACAAGTGTCCCTATGAGAGAAGGGCATGGCAAGATTTAACACCAATGGAAGAGGAGAAGTCAATGTAACCATGGAGGTAGGTATTGAAGTGGTTCAGCCACAAGCCTAGGAATGTCTGTAGCATTGGAAGCTATTAGTGAAAGTAAAAGACAGTTACCAAAACCATCCAGAGGAAGCACAGCTCTGATGACACTTTTTGGCCCAGTGACACTTATTTTAGACTTCCGGCCACAAGAACTGTGAGAGAATAAAATTAAGCTGTTTTGAGCCACCAGGTTTGTGATAAGTTCTTAACAGCAGTCGCAGGAAACAAATGCACATGCTCACTACTCTGCCAGGTTTCCCTCACTTGGAAGTGCACTGCATTTCTCCTTGACCTGGTCAAATTGCACCTGTTCTATAAGAATCATTCATCCTCGTGTCAACATTTGCCACAAACTCTCTCCAGCCACACAAGTCCTGTTTTCCTCTTTCCGAAAAGTTCTGTGGCACTTATTTTGCCACACAAATTGCCATTAGTTCATTGTCTTGTAACTGATTGTCCAAGTAATTTTAAATAATTTTTTAAAAATTGTATTAAACTTGCCTAAATTTATGATATATTTATTAATTCTATAGAGTTTGTGATTTATATAATGTTGATCACACAAAAGACATTTAATATATTGTATCTCAATTGAAAGGCTTTCTAACATTGCATTATTCTTTTTCCATTCTCTTCTCTCCACTTATATATTTTTTCTTCATTGTACATTTCCCTCTTAATTTTATTCTCAATGTTCTATTTTAAATGGAAATCATGGTTTTCTTTTTGATGAAGAATTCCTTTGTTGGTTTTGAATGCCATGTTTGAATCTGAATTCTCAACACTGGCAAACTCTTCAGTGATAAAGAGTTCATGCATGTTCAAGAGAATACAAATTTTGATTGGTACCCACTCTGTTTTAATTGCCAACATATAGCTGACATTTAGAAGATTATTTGAAGCTTTGGCCACATAACAATGTTATTTGTAAGCAAACTACAGGCTTTATTCCCATCAGGCCATTTTAAGTACAAAGACATGTATAAAGACAAAAGTATCAGTTTGAGCAAGGCTCCATCCACATGTCACCAGTTAAATGAGGAAGAAATCAGTTGTCACAACTACTTTAAATCTTCAGTTTCTAAAATAGATAGGCCAAAGGGAAATTCAATGTGGGTCTTTGTGAAGTGCAATTACAGACATAGGAGGCTAATCCTGCTTTAAGGGAAAAAAATTGCAATAAATCAGATCTTTCAGATAAAAGAGTAGAGCTCTTTAAATAAATTTTACTGTCCCAATAGGCCAATTAGTCAAAGAGAATTAAAAAATTGATTTGATGGATTGACTTCACGTTGACCATATACAAAAATTTGGTTGTTTGGTAATATAGCAAACTTATTTGGCAGATGTTCTCTATATCTGATTATGAATTTAGTTTCATATAGATATAACCATAGAGCACACAGAGGTGTGCACATCTGCGGATGTCGACCTGCATTCAACACAAACAGCTTGTAGCACGTGCAGCTCATAAAGAAACCGTGAAATAAACAACATATATGAAACTTATATGCTTGGTAGGAAAAGAAAGAGAATTTACCTTGCTCTTCTTTAATAATCTCTCATTGTTCAATTCTAATTAAAAAGCATTTAGTAGCATATGTATAATGGAAAGGAAAGGAAGGCTCAAAACAAATGTTATAGAGATGCCAGGAAAAGCTAGGAGACAGACTCTTGTTGTAGAGTGGGCACTTTATGAAGAATGCAAATAAAAACCTTGGGAGGAAGTTTCACTTCTTCAGATGTTTCATTTAAGCTAAAGAAAATGATATGCATAGCAGCATCGTGGTAAACAGAAAAAAGCCAGAGATTTAGAGTGAAATATTTTCAGACCTAACCATCATGAATGATGCAGATGCCACAAATTTAATGTTTCTCTCCATAAAAGTTATTTTGATGCCACCCTACCCAAATCCTTCTACCCTATTTTTGTCAGTTTCTTTAGAATTTCTCATCTGTTCTTTTCCATTTCTGAGTCATTTGCAATTTTCTGCTACAACAGCTTTATCCACAATGTTAAAAAGTAAAATACATTTGCTGAAAATTTTATATGTAAGTGTATACTAGAACTATGGATTTAAAATTCATTGCACAGCAACCAGAAAGATAATTTAGCACAGTATGGTGTTCTGACTTCAGAAATAATTTTCCTCCAATTAGTCTATCTTTTTCTATTTGTTTTTATTTTTGCTACAAATGGATATAAACTTCTTGTTTACTTGGTTTAGAAGTTTGGAAGTTCTGGTTGCCAACAGCAGACCCATTTCTTTCATTTTTTTGTAAATGAGCACCTCAACCATACGTGTGCTGTTCATATCATTATTTATCCTTCAAGGAACATGCTGGCGAGTCCCAAGACCCTGGGTTGTTTTTTTCATGAATGTGTTGCTTTTGAGAAGCAATATATATGTTATCTGTCCTATTTCAGACTCCTTGCCTCTGCACACCAAAGCATAAAATTTATCTTACTAGAGAAGTCAACCAGGAAGAGGAAAATGTAGTTTAAATAGTAGAGAAAACACAATTTTCATTTTTAAACAAAATGCATAAGGTTGGCCTTGCTGGTCATAGAGATTGAAAATCTCAATAGTTATGTTAGATATTCCCAAGTCAAATATCTCCAACACAATTTAGCATAAGTGAATTTCCTAAATTGGAAGATAACTCTGCAGTGTTAGTTGAGGTGTAGGAATTTGTGATATTGACTCATATCCTTGCAGAAGTAAGTCATCATTTCATTTATACAGATTTTTCAGATGAAAAACTGAAGTAATGAAAAAGAGAAGATTTTTAAGCTGACACGATTTCTTTGTTTTGGTGAAGCCAGTGTGCAATGAAAAATCTGGCTTTTTTAGGGGCTGATTACTTTTCTAGCTTTGTGTATAAAGATAGAATGAGAATTGAAGCCTGCAGAATGTAATCAAATACTTTGCCATGTTTACTGAGACATCAGTAATATTCATAGGTGTGCTTCATCTTCTTGTGTGAAGCACCTGTGTTTTACTCCAGAGCACACTTTTAGGCTACATGTTCCTTGTTTAACCACCATGAACACAATATCAAAATGAGTTATTGTTTTGTTTCAACTATCTCTACAACTCTTCTAACTCCCATAGCCGCAAAAGTGTGTGTGTGTGTGTGTGTGTGTGTGTGTGTGTGTGTCTGTGTGTGTGTGAGAGAGAGAGAGAGGAGAGAGAGAGAAAGACAGAGGCAGAGACAGACAAACAGAAAGAGAGAAATAGTAATGATCAGCTTCTCATCATGTTATTCTAGAAAAGGAAGACCAAGAAAATGTTTTACATAGTATTTCATCCTGAATCTCCTCATGAGATACCCCTCTCTGAGCTTCAATTTTTGGCTACTCATCTCTCTGGATAGTCTTCTCACACTTGTCAAACTTCCCCCCAGGTCACCTATACAACCTTTAGACCACATTCTAGATTCCAGGAAATATTTCTATCACTTTATTCACGCAGTTATTTATCTATGACTAGATATTTCTATTTTACATGTTAATCTATCATCTAATTTGTTTTCAGCGATGCCAAAAATTTCTTTCCCTCGCGACTTCTACATTAGGCAGGCATCGCTAGATTATCTATTTCCAATGAAACGGATGTTATTTTCTTATTTTTATCCTTTTATCTTTTCCGATAATGGTTGAATAGAGGAAATTGAAGCAGAGCAGAGGCTAAACAGAACTAAGATTCATTTTAAAGTAACTTTGGGAAAAATAAAATTAGTCAAGGTTTAATGAACCTTTTGGGTTGCATTCTTTCTGGTAAGGTATGGCACCTGAGACGTGTGAGAGAGAAGAAAATAAATGTAAAGTTATAAAATGTTTGTATTACGAGGATCTGGAAAAACCGCCCTAGTAAATGGTTAGTTTTCTTATTTATTTAAACCTTACTAAGTAAGTTTTTATGAAAGTATGTAAAACTTTTCTTATTAAAGTCATATAAAATATTTAAGGATGCCCAGATTAGAGCAAATTGAAGGCTGAGACATACACGTTTATGACAGTGTTAATTCCATGTAGATAAATTCATCCAAAGGAAGAAATAAGCATGAAGTAAATAATAAGTCCTCCCTAGGATAATGCAGTATAAAGCTAATAGTGGGTATTCCAATTTTTTATTATAGTTATATAGTAGAATTAAATATTTATGTAAGTGTAGTTTTTCCTTTTATGTTGTTGAGTAGTTTTTTGTGTTTTGAGTACATCATGGCTTGCTTGATAGGCACTTAGACTGTTCCATATTTTTGCCATTAGAAATAAAAGTGTTATAAATATGTTTTCTACAAGTCTTTTCATTAAGAAATATGTTCATTTGTCATGGGTAAGTACCTGGGCATGAATTTCTGGGTCATGAAGTAAGTGTATGTAGAATTTTATTATAAAAAATTGCAAGTTGTGTTCTTTTTCAAAATGTTTTTCCCCTTTTCAGTTTCCGCCAGCTGCACATGAATGTTCCAGTTTCTCTACATCCTTACCAGTAATGGGTATTGTTTAAGTCATATAAGTGTGTGTGAATGATAGTTTATAGTGGTGTTAGTTTCTAACTAATGATATTGAGCAGCACTTCAGACACATATTGGCCATGCTTATGCATTTTTTTGTAAAGAACCTGCTCAACTGTTTACCCGCGGATTTATTAATTGGACTGTGTAGCATCTAGTTTTCAAAAATGGTTCCCAGTGAAATACCCTTCCTGTTATTTATGTTTTGGGTAGTTCTCACTCACATAAAATGTCATATGGCCCAGTGGCTCATTTTAAACAATTGAATGAGGTAGAAGAAATGTACCAGTTGCAGGTCTAAATGTAAATAAGGACTGAAATCTTCTGCTATGGTGTTCCAGCATGCCAGCTGCCAGGTACAAAAGCCAATTATCCTGGAAAAAGGAGGCCAGGAGGACCAGATGCTACCAGGGAGAAAAACCAAGTGGTGGAGAACTAAGGATCAGACTTTAGTGTGAGCTATTTTTGGCATTCTAGACCAACTAATTTCCATGATGACTGTAGCCCCTGTTGCTCTTTCACTTGCAAGAGAACTTCCCATATGAAGTCAACCACAGTTCTGAGACATAATACAAAAAAGTGGACTTAAGCCATCATATTTCAGGATGGCTTTTAACATAGGAAGTTAAGTTGCTTTTATTTTCATTCTAGAGATATAGAAATCCTTTATATATTTAATATAAGTCTTTGGTCAAATAAATTAGTTACAAATATATTCCCCCTGCAGTGGCTTGATTTTTAATTATTTGTTTTTACTAGGGTATTTCAATGAGGAAATATTCAATATTGATGGAGTAAAATTTATCATTTTTAATAAATGGTAACATATTTTCTTTCTGAAAAAACTTTACTTACCTACATATGAAAATAAAATAATAATACTCCACATATATTTTCTTTTGGGGATTTTAGTTACCCAAACGTTTCATGTTTAAGCTAAAACACTTTTATCTTTAGATGTATGAGCTAGTTATTAATATTTAAATTTTGTGTATGGCATGTGGTAGAAATTGAGGGTTTTTTTTCTTAAAAGTATTTAGTCTTTTAGCGATATTTATTACAAAATATTATTTTTTTCTTAAAATTGTCGTCTTTTAGTGATATTTATTACAATTTTATATATTTTTTCAATAAATTAGCTTTAGAAATTTGTTACAAAGTTATTTATCTCTCTCTTTTAAATAGCATTTATATTAGTGTTTTCTGCTGGCTCAATTTTTCTGAGGGTTTATTTCTCATGATATCTTTACCTTGTCTTTATTTCTAAAGTGTGTATATTTCTATTAGATAAAAGAAATTATTGAGTGATAGTTTCTCATTTTAGCACTATAAAGCCATTCCATTATCTTTTGCTTAGCATTGCTTAGTGTCCCTCTTGTGGATTTTGAAACATCTAATCATGCTTGTTGCAACAGGAGCTTTTACGATTTAATGATATATATTTTGTAATATTTTATATCTGTCAAATTACCAACTTTATGTTATGGTATTCTGAATAACACACATATTGACAATCTAATATTTTCCCATAGGTCATTGAAAACCTGTTGTATTTTTGGCATCTTTTTTCCATTAGCGTATATTTTCAGTGGAATAATTTTTATTGACCAATATTCAAGTGCATTGATTCTTCCTTCCATGCTGCCTATCTTCCTGTTGAGCCAGCCAGTTTCTCCCTAGATATTGTATTTTCAGTTTCAAAGCATTTATTTGATTTTAAAAGATATTTAAATTTCTCTGTTGAGATTTCTTATCTAATCACTAATTCTGGCATCTTTTCTATAAATTATAAAATAAAATGACTTTTTCCCCTAGACATTGGTTTGTTAGTTGCAAATATCTAGGTAAAGGTCAGTCAGTTTTTGATAGTTTTGATATTTTAAATTCGACTCCCTATTTATTTACTTCTTTGAATATTTTATTTTAAAAGGTATTTTAGACATTTGAAAGTTCAAGTTTTAATATTTTATAGCACACAGTATAAACTTTTTCATATATCCACCAGCTAGTTAAAGAAGTAATTACTTAATATTTCATCAAGGTCTGAGTTGATTTTAAATTGGTATTTAATAAGATTATATTTCTCTCTGGTTAGCTTAAGCCTAATCTTACGCAACAACCCTGAGTGGCTAATTTTTTTTTTTTTTTTTTTTTTTGGTCAGCAATTGTGCCAGGAGGGGAACTGGCCTAAGTTTTTTTTCTGTGGATTCAGTAGTTAGATGCCCATAAGTGCAATGAGATACAAGAAGTGTAAAGGTGTGTATCACACATCTAGCCATTTATCCTTCTATGCAAAGTGCACAACCAATTGCACTGCTTGATATTCTGCCCAGTGGAAAGATTTCCCTTCACCACGGTCCTTCAGGGATGTCCTAGAAAGGTGCTGTAGTGCTGCAACTGTCCACTTTCACTTGTTGTCTGCATATCATGAAGAACTATCTGTGAGCCAGGCCCTAGACTTCTTTTCCTCTGTCAGCCAATCACAGGGAACTCCCAATGAGGCCATCAGTGCAGGCTGGGGAAGAGGAGGCAGGGTGGTAGGAGAGGAGACCATGGGCATTTGAGCCACTTCCTCATGTCACTTACTTGTGCCTTCAAGACTTGCTTGAGCCTGGTCACGTATATACCACTTCCATTTGATGATGGAATGCTGCTATGCACAATCCACTTTATGGCTAGGTTGGGGAACAAGCACTGAGTTCGTGATAGGCCATATGGTGACTTGACGATCTGTAGTCAAATGTTCAGTTTACACCAAAACCCAGTAACAGATCAAGAGCTGTCTCTCAAAAGGAGAGTAGTTATCCGCAGAAAATGGTAGGGCCTTGCTCCAAAACCCTAGAGGCCTTCATTGTGATTCACCTCTGGGGGCCTGCCAAAGCTCCAAACAGCATCCCTACCTGCCGCTGACACCTCAAGCGCAATTGGATCTGCTGGGCATGGCAGAGCAGGTGCACAGCAACCTGGACCTGTTGCAGAGCCTTTTCCTGTTCTAGACCCTACTCAAAACTGGTAGCTTTTTGGGTCACTCGATAAATGGACAAGGACAACACACCCAAATGAAGAATGTATTGCTTCCAAAATCCAAATAGACCCACTAAGCATTGTGTCTCTCTTCTGGTTGTATGAGGAGTCAAATGCAGCAACTTATACTTCACCTTAGACGGAATATCCTGAGAGGTCTCACACCATTGGACCCCTAAAAATTTTACTGAAGTAGAAGGTCTATGAATTTTAGTCATATTTATTTCTTATCTTCTGGCATGCAAATGTCTCACCAATAAGTTCAGTGTATTTGCTACTTCTTGCTCACTGGACCCAATCAGCATAATGTCATCAATTTAATGGACCAGTGTGATATCTTGCAGAAGTGAAAAGTAATCAAGACCTGTTTGGCTTTTCTCACCATAGTAGCCCTCACCCTACCAGTGAGGGAGCTAATCTGGGGTTCTGCCAGCTGCTAAGCATGTCTATGCCAATTTACGTTCTAGCACAAGGGAAATGACCACAGGATGAGTCCAGGAACCCACTAGAGCCAACGTAAGTTAGATCTGAGCTAAAACTCTATCAATTACCTCACCTCCATAAGCCCCTACTTTATCTGAAGGACCACAGTGTCATTTTGGGTCCCCGGGTATCAACCTCATATCAGAACTCGGGTCCAGTAGTCCCCGAAATATCTGATCATTTTACTTTCCCCAGTGCACTCTTACCCTGGTAAAAGGCTGGAGGTCTCCTTGGGGAAGGATGGGAGAAATACTTCATAAATGGCTGGTAATATAGTGGGGTTCTTTCTCAAGAGAACTGGCCTCCCCTTCATTCAAGAGGTTCTGGTTCTGTAAACTGATTTGACTCTGGAAATTGATTAAGGAGCCATGATTTTGTTTTTACAATTCATATAACCCTTTGTCCATTGAAACTTGAAGTTTTCTGCTTGTATAAATTAAGTAGAAATTCAGTAGACGTCCTATAAATTTCACTTTTAGGAATACCATGATGAATTAACCAATGCTAGAGCACTACAGGAGTCAGACTATTCTGAGTGCTGCATTGCTTCGGCCATCCATTACCACAGTTAAGCACACCTTCCCTTTGATGGTTAAGTGCTGCCACTTGACCCCTTACATCTCAGGATTCATTTAGTCCCATTGTATTTAAATTTTGTAGTTGAGTAACTGTGGTTTCCACTATTAGATATGACATACAGAGAAAAACAGTTACAGGGCTCTTCAAAGATGCAGGTGCTGCACTCACAAATCTATTTCACAAGCCTCTGGTCAAGGGTATATCCTCTAAACCTTCACAGCTAGGATGAGTAGGTCTAACGTGACTAATCCACCCCACCATCCCAATCTCCCTAAGCCTTTGGATCCCTTCTTTTACATTAAACCAAGAGAGATCAGGCTTTTCCAGCTCACTCACACTGGGCCATCTTTTAATGCATTTTTCACCTAACCAAGCAAATAAACTATTAGAAACTTTTTTTTTTAAACTACCAAAGCAGCAATATTAAATGCAGAGTCCCTGCTTAGTTGGTCCAAATCAATAAATTCATCCTGATCCAACTATATGTCCCTTCTAACATTATCTCTCACCCTTAATATCCATTCCCATGCCTGCTCTCCAGATTTCTGTTTATATAAATTGGAAACTCAAGTCGGTTTTTTTTGTTCTTGTTTTTGTTTTTTTGAGGGTAGCGTACCTCTTCATGAGGGTCCTGCTGGGACTTTAGTCTAGTTATAGGCCTAGAAGCAAATGGGGGTTTTGAGGGTGGCTCCTGAGGAGAATCAACATTATCTTGCCCGGCAACTGACTCAGGGGAGACCATCACTGTTGGCTCAGGTAGCATAGGGTTTATCTCCTTAGACAAAGGTGAAAAGGCTGATAACAGTATTTGTTTGGAGAGGGAATCCTGCCACTACTGGGGATAGGGAAGCTTTTTCTTCTGGGGAAAAAAAAAAAAAAAAAAAAAAGGTTCGTTAGAGTTTATAATCTCAGTGTCCCTAGCTTCATCAGGGTCTTCCCACACATCTCCATTCCAAGTTGCAGGGTCCCATTCTTTTCCAGTCAATGCCCTTGCTTTAACAGTAGACACCTGGCAAAGCTGTGCATACACCTTTTGTTGCAGGCCAGCTACTCACATGAGTAAGAGCTTGTGTCTGTTTTTCCATAATTTGAGCAGCTTCTCTACAAGAGCTAAGACTCTCACTCAGGGCAGTCTTAGCAGATTTCAGGCTTAGTATCTGCTTCTGAAAGTGGGAGATAGAATCCCTGAGTTTAGCATTTTCTTTAATCACTTTGTCCACTGAACTTAGGAGCAATCAATGAGCTTTATTATGTTCCTTGACTCTCCACATATGTTCAAAGGTATTACGTATAGTCACTAAACTCCTTGCCTTTCAGGAGCGATGAATCAGTAGTCCTAAATGCATTTATTTTTCATAGCTATCATTCACATGAAGGATTATCAATTGTTCCCTATACTATTAGAAGTATAGCATTTTTGGATCTAATTGTATTAAGCAGCCAATTCCAGAAATCCCAAAACCAATGAAAGAACTCCATCCTTAACATTCTATTCCTCTAGAACCACTCCTGGCACCAAAATCTGTATTAGTCAAGGTTCCATAGAGGGACAGAATTAATGAAATATATATAAAGGGGAGTTTGTAAAACATTATTTCACACAACCACAAGGTCCCACAATAGACCATCTGGAAACTGAGGAGCAAGGTGAGCCAGTCCGAGTTCCAAAACTGAAGAACTTCAGGTCCAATGTTTGAAGACGGGAAGCATCCAGCATGGAAGGAAGATGTAGGCTGGGAGGCTGGGCCGGACTCTCTTTTCACATTTTTCTGCCTGTTTATATGGTATCAGCCCTGGCAGCTGATCAGATTTTGCCCACCCTGATTAAAGGTGGGTCTGCCTTTCCCAGCCCCCTGATTCAAATGTTAATCTCCTCTGGGGACACCTTCACAGACACATCCAGCATCACTACTTTGTATCTTTCAATTCAATCAAGTTGACAGTATTAACCTTCACAGACACTTACATTTATCTACTCTCCAAACCTTAGAGCTTGTCCATCAAATGTTTGCTACTTTAGTTCACTCTTTTTTCCTCACGACTACTAAAATTGTTCATAAGCTAGAATTTGCAGAATTATATGCCAGAAAAAGTACAGAAGGGAAAGTACAATTAAAAGAAACTAAGATAAATCAATATTCTTTGATGACATAAAATATTGTGAAGGAACTAACAAAAGAATAAACAAAATTTTTGTAAGTAAATGAATACTTCCAGTGACATTTGAACAATGGAAGCTAATAAAAAAGGACAAAAAATATTGAGGATGAGTTAAACTTTATTTGATAAGATAAATACACATTAGAAGAGACGCCAAAAGAAGAGAGAATGGTTCTGTCTATACTGTCTACACTAAACTAAACTCCAGGTTTTGCTGCAAATATTGTCTTATTTATTTTACCTATCTTTTGATGCAGTTATCCATGTCCCTATTTTATTGCAAACAAAAGTATGTATTTGAGCTATTGAGCTACTTCCTTAAGTAACATCACAACTAAGTAACTAAGTTAGAATTCAAGCAAGAGTATTGTAATAAAAATCTCAATGTTATTTTTTCTCATATCTCTAAATGTAATAATTAAGATACTTAAAATATTCAATTTTTAGAGTTAATTTTAAGTATGCAGAAACATATAGTGAAACCTCTTAATTATCCAGCAAAATTTTCCATGATGCATTGCACTTTTTATATCAGTCATGAGCATTATATATTCATGCAAATTCTGAACATATTTTCTTATGATTTGCAAATAAAAATACTAGAGCAATATACAAATACGAAACTTTAAATTGCATGCATGCACATTTAGACATCAGTCATTTTAAATGAACTGAATTTTGTATATTAGAGCATTCAGGATGTCACTTTTATCTTCATATATTTATTCATGTATTTATAATACATAAATCTTCATAAATCTTCATGTATTTATTCCATCAGTCCTAACCAAGTGCTATTGCTTTGTGGTAAGGGACACAGATGTTTTCAGTGTTTGTAAATTTGAAATCAGCTGTGTATCTTGAAAATATGCCTGTTCTTTATTGCAAAATATATGTAAATATATAAATTAGGAGATTTAAAATATCAGAAGCATTTAAAAAATCTGTTACTTTTTAGTAATCTCCTTCCATTTTCATTTTACCACTTATTACACAGTTGGCTAAAAGGGAAGAAAAGCACTAGGTGTGTGTTGTTCTGTGATATTTACCAATAGTATGCTGTCTCATGGATTCCAATATTTTTCAAACGTAATAAAATTGTTTGGTTTCCTTGTTATGTATCTCTTAAGTCAAGTAGATATCTAATATAGAAAAAATATAATTAGATACCCTTCCATCAGACAGTAAATCATTCCTTCGGTGAAACTTTTAAACAAACTGCCATGTGATATTCTTTGTAACAGAAAGTGGTGAACAAAATCTCCACAGTCACTGCTCTTTAAACTCTTACTGGGTAACACATATATGCAAAATACCACACTATTTATTTATTTATTTATGCTGTAAAGGAGTACATACAGGATTTTTTATAAGCCTAAATCCAGGAAAACCAACTTGGGCTTTGGATGTAAAAGGCATTGGGGAAAAAAAAAAAAAAAAAAGGTTCTTTAAGGTAATATTGCTTAAAACTATACCTGAATGATTAGAAAGGGTTACCTACATAAAGAGAAGAAAGCCAAAGCTTTCAGACATGTTAATACTCAAAGTAAAAGAAGCCAAGATAGATTTTACTACTGAAGGAAGAAAACCATGACGGGTTGTAGATATTGTAGGAAGCCCAAAATGGCTTGAGAAAAGAATACAAATGAAGGACAGAGAATAAATGAGTTAGGCAATATGAGAAGAGCTCAAGTCATACAAGAATTCCTAGTGTCTATTTGGATCTAGGAAAATCCTAAAGAATTTATAAGATTTTCACTTAAATCAACACTGGATATCTATTGAAGAGTGTTATATCAAGGAGTGACATAATGAAATTTACATTTTAAGAAGTATACATACACTGGATTAGGGTAGGGGCATAAAGTGCTATGTGAAGGCCAATACTACTACTATTGCTGTTCCTAAAGTGGTGCTGTGGTAATGAACTTAAATAGAAATTCCTCAGCTAAGGATATTCTGGCTTTCATCATCTCATATTGAAGCACTATTTTACCAAGCTGGAACACAATTAAGTAAACTTACCAGGTTTTTTGGCTGTTAAGTATAGCCATGTGACTGGGTTCCAGCCAATGAAATACCTGTGAGAATGATTGGCACCTATTCCAGCCTTGGCTCATAAAACTACCCCACATGTGCTCCTGCTTGCTTCTCCACAGGAAATGTAGCAAACACACTGTTCATTATGGCAAAGCCCATATTAGGCTGAATCACTGACAATTTTTTTTTAACCTGTTTAGTATTATGAGGAGACAAGAAGTTTTCTGTTGCGTGACACATTTAGGGCCTACTTGTTACATCAGTGCTAACTATTATATGAATTTGGATTTGATTTTAAAAATCAGTTTATTTTGTACACAACTTTACAATAGTTGAAGATAGTTACGTACCACTTAATTTTTGTTTTCTCTAAGCTAATAATTGTCAATTATATAAGCTATTTTCTATTAATTATGATGGCAAGGCATTTCAGTATGGTGTTTACATGTGTTGTTCACAATATGCTCTTATGACATTTGCCAAAAATCAGCTTTACTGGGACATAATATATTGTATTAGTTTCTTAAAGCTGTCATAGAAGATTAACACAAACTTCATGGCTTAACAACAGAAATTTCTTCTTTCACATTTCTGGAGGCTAGACATTTGAAATCAAGATGTCAGAAAGTTTGGTTCTTTCTGGAGGCTTTGACAACAAGTTTGTTCACATTTCTTTCCTAGCTGCTTGTGTTCATGAGCAATCTTTGGCACTTTTTGGTTTGCAGTGACGTCAGTCCAAGTTTTCTCTCTCTTATAACATGACATTCTCCCTGGGCTTCTCTGTATCCATGTGACTTCACATAGCCTTCTTATAAAGACATCAGTAATTGGACACCCTAATCTAGTAAAATCTCATCTTAGCTTGATCACATCTGCAAACACATTATTTCCAAATAATGTTACATTTACAAGTACCAGGTACCAGGAAATAGAGCTTCTAAACATCTCTTTTTGGAAAGCACCATTCAACTGAAAACATTCACATTCAACAAAATCCAGAAATTTAAAAAATATTATGTTTGAACTTTGGCAAAGAAAAGCCTTCATATAAGTTTATTCCTATTTATGATAAGGAATACTTTGAACACCCCCAACACTCCTGACACTTTGCAATCAATGCGCCACCTCCAACCTCAGTACCTAGCAATCACTAATCTGTTTTTCAATTTCTCATGAATGTAATCTCTCATTAAATTGGAGTTAAAACCCATATGTTGGCTGGGCACAAGGCTGACACCGGTAATCCCAACACTTTGGGGGGCCGAGGCAGGGAGATCAACAGAGGTCAGTAGTTCGAGACCAGCCTGGCCAACATGGTGAAATCCCATGTATACTAAAAATATAAAAATTCGCTGACATGGTGGAGGCTACCTGTAATCCTAGCTACTCAGGAAGCTGAGGCAGGAGACTCACTTGAACCTGGGAGGCAGAGACTGAAGTGACCTGAGACCGTGCCACTGCATTCCAGCGTGGGTGACAGAGCAAGACTGTCCAAAAACAAACAAACAAACAAAAAAATCCAACAACAACAAAATCATGTGTTTATGATTTAAAAATCTGTATTAGCTCATCTCCTTAGATCTCTAAAAATAATAATTGATATATTCAAGATCAATTAATCATTTACTTTATTTTATCATAAATTAGAAATTTGGAAATAGATTTTTTGAAAACACCTGGAAATAAAGTGAAACCACTTGTAATAACTCATTATAAGTTTTTTACCATTTTTTAATTGCGTTAATGAAGTGTTATATTTCATACAAATTATAGGCATATTTTATATACTTTGTAACTAATACATTCTAAAATGTAATCTTTTTACAGAGGGTTAAGGTACTACTTTTTTTATTTTTTTTAACTGAGACGGAGCCTCAGTCTGTCGCCCAGGCTGGAGTGCAGTGGTGTGATCTTGCCTCACTGCAACCTTTGTCACCTGTGTTCAAGTGATTCTTATTCCTCACCCTACTGAGCAGCTGGGAAGACAGGCACATGCCACCACAGTCAGCTAATTTTTTTTGTTTGTTTTTTTTTGTATTTTTAGTAGCGACAGGGTTTTGCCATGTTGTCCAGGCTGGCTTCAAACTCCTGACCTCAGGTGATCTGCCTGCCTCAGCCTTCCAAATTGCTAGGATTACAGGTGTGAGCCACTGTGCCTGGCCAAGGTACTACTTTTTATATAAATCTTATGTGTATATAAAACTATTAGTTTTGAGATGGATCATATATTTTAATCAGAATATTGAGAACTTCATTCACTTTTCTTCTCTTTGTTCTTTAATTTTAATATTTAATTGGTTCTTAGCACACAGTGCTGATTTGTGAATGTTGTCAGGAAATGTGAGGGAGCATATAGAATACTATGAATTACATATTGCACAGTATACTGGAAATTATCTGAGAGTAGATTTTAGGTGATCTTACCACAAAAAAAGATAACTTTGTAAAATGATGGATATATGCAATTTATTGCTTGTATTAATCATTTCACTATGTATACATATATGTAAGAAGTCATTGTACACTGTAAATTTATACAATAAAAACATTACAAATAATAAATATAATTAAAAAAGGAAACATTTGGGTGAATGAAACATGATGGCTCTTTATTGTGGTTTTGTGTGAAGATAGAAACTAATAGATTCAAATAATGAATGTTGTCTTAGAATGTATCATTTCTAAGCCAAATTACTCCTTTCTTGCTTCCATGCTTCAGTGTGTTACACAAGATGGAACTATATCAAGGGAAGGTTAGATGTGTGGTATTACGGTTGCTATTCCTGAAGATTTGTTACTGCATTTGTAAATTTTCCAAAATTTTCTTAACATAATTTTTAATTTGGTAGCTTTACACATTGCCGAGAATTTTAAAGAACTATTCATGTCATACAGAACATATAAATGCATGCATATATCCATCAGTAAGATCATCTATTAATTATTAAGCTTATATCAGGAGCCTCTGGTGTTTAGGTCACTGCAGACTAGGGATTGGTAAATAGCACTTCAGGCTTTTACTGGAGATGACAGTGATTTGAAATATTAATAATCAACTATTGAAATAATTAAAAATACACAATATGCTTTAAATGAAGAACAAGGATTTATGACAAACCATATTAAGGCAATCTAAATTAAGTTGGGATGGCAGAATGGCTGGAAAAGCATGTAATAGGAAGAGCTGTAAAACACAGACATAAAGATAAGAAGGAGTTAAGTAGGTAAAGAAAGATAAGGTTAAGTATTCTAGACAGTGACTCTGAAGTTCATGTAATTTGTGTGTCGAATAAAATCAATCCCATATGGATGAGAGGAGATCCCAACTGAAAAGGTTGAATTGGGAGACAATACAGAGACCTAAAAGAATCTCAGCATGCCAGACTTTTAGGAAATATTAAAGATTATGCATTTAAATGACAGTGGATATCTACTAAAGTTTTAAACTGAGGAGTGACACACAAGCCCTAACTTTTAAGAAAGACACTCTAAATTGGAGAGGTATGGTGGCCCTTGCAGGGTGTTTTGGGAGAAGGGTAGGTGAGTGACTATGTACAAAACATTTACAAGGGCCCAGTGTTTTAAAATCAGAGCCTTGGAAATAAACTTTCATATACATAAATTCATCTGGTGAAAATTCAAATTTTCTTTCTCTCAATCAAAATAATCTTTGCACAAGAGTTCTAACCAAAATCAGTTATCCTTTACTTGTCAGGCATTCATCTAGATACATTCACCAGCTTCATTGGCAGTTAGGGACAGCCCTGTGATGATTGTGGAAGAGGAGAATGTAAACATAAAAGACTGTCATCTGTTTCAACCCTGCCTACCTGTGCTCCTAAATGATGTTTTCCACTCCCAACTGGCTGGATGAATGTGAATTTAAAGGCAATCTGGAAAGCCATCCATTGAAGTTGGTGAAGCTCACATTAGGCTTGGTATTTTTATTTTAACTTTCAGTATGAAGAGCATATGACAATTTCGACTATAATTTAAACATTAGAAGTTCAGGGGTATATTTACAACTGCAGTTCATCTGTGTAAATAATACTGCAATTCATACAAATTTAGTTTAATGTATAACAATCCTTGAATATTTTAAGACAATTGATTATTTTAGATTTGTTTCTGGTCTGCTATTAACTTTCAGTTCTCTTCACAGCACTTTGTTAGTGATGATGACTAAACACCTCACCAGCTCCAGACTTTCACCTGAGATAGCATCGTATTTCTAAAACAGCACCCTTAGACTCAAGACCAACTTTCATTCAACTTGATTTAGGCACTTATTTTACATAGCCTGAATTCACATTAATTTTATTGGCAGTAAAAACCTTTTAACTCATATAATGTAAACAGTATTCTTAATGTATTTTTTTCTACGATTTTGTATCTAAATAACATATTTTATATAAAAATTTGGGACATTTGTGTTATTTGGATATTGGAGTTTGGTGGTGGTCATAAAATAAGGCAGTAAAATAGGTTTTTAGAGTTATTATCAACATTTATTATTTAATTTTATTTTTAAACGACACATCATAATTGCACATATTTATGGAGCATAGTGATATTTCAATCCATCTATTTTCTAGACCGAAAGATTATTTGATAAACTAGCTCTATCGTCTATTGTGTCTTTACGTCTCTTATTTTTGATTAACATAGGCATTTGATCAAGCTGCTATGTATTTTTCTTAAGAAACTGATAAACTTGATTAATATAAGGAGTGCTTAATACATAAAATCTTCTCATGCCTCCCAAAGACCTCCCTAGATAGACAGTAATATTTGAAATTGAATTTATTTGTATTCTACATTCAACCATTCATAAGTAAAAATAGCAGTATCTCTGGTACATTATCTCTCTTAATCTCCCAAAACACCATGGGTAAACTTTTAGATGCTTTGCTAAAATTTTTATCTATTATCTCAAATTCCACTCACCTACCAATTTTTATCTCTTCCTCATAACTGACTCTAAAATTCTTGCACAACAGCTGAACTCTACAGAACTCAACACAGAGTCATTTTGAAAGGAATTAGGCCATTTGAAAAAGATAGGACTAAGCCAGTAAAAATGTACTTATCTGTCAAGATTAGCTTTTCATATTTTTCAATATGAAATATAGTTCACAGAAAATACACAAAACAAAAAGTTATGGCTTGATAATTTCTCAAAAACTGAATTCACATAACCAGACTCCAGACAAAGGGAATATTATTAGCGCCCTCAAAGACACTTCATTCTCAATGTCTACAACTTTCCACCTCTTCCCTGGAGATAAACCTTATCCTGAATGCTATGGGAATAACTTCCTTGGACCCCATCGTATGCACGCTAAATACTGTAGTTTAATTTTGTCTGTGTTTTAGAGCTTGTATAAATATAATAAACTAGCAAATATAAAATTTTCTCTATGACTTCTCATGTTTAACAAAGATGTATATACTGTTGTCACACATAATTCCTTTGTTTTTTTTGTTCATTAGTATTCCATTATGTTTATTTATAGCAACATAGCTATTCTAGTCTTGGTGGATATATGGATTGTTTTCAACTTTTGGCCTATAATTATAGTGTTCCCATAATCTATAATCTTATAGCAGAATCTATAAGAATCTTGGAGAATGTGGACATGAGGATCAGTTGATTATACACCTGGAAGTGGACTTACTTATTGATGGATTATTTGCCGGTTTAATTTTAGTAAATAATGCTGAATAATAATCAAAAGAAGTTTTAACAATTTATATTGTTCATACAGTATATGAGAGTTTTTAATTCTTCAAATGTTTGTCATAACTTTGTTAGAATTTTTTTTCTTTTTTTAATTATTGGCCATTCTATCAAGTTAGTTTAATTTGCAATTTGTAAATACTGCAGTCTATGTAAATAACATCCAAGATAATTCTTGATCACATAAGAGTTAAGCATTTTTTTTCGTACTTATTGGCTATTTTAAAATATTCAGCTGTGAAGTAACTATATCTCTCAGCCTTAAAACAATTGGTTGTTAATATTTTATTGCTTAAAAAAATTTATATATGCTAAACATAAAACATTTACAGGTTATATGGGTTAAAAATACCTTTTACAATGGAGTAAATGACATTTTATTTTCAATTATCTGTATTAATAAATAATTCTAAATTGTATCCAGCTAAATGTTTTAATATTTTAAACAAATGATTGTGTTTACTTTTTTTATTATTGATAAAAAGTCATTTCACTTTTATGGATTCATGATCCATAATTTGAATTACCAGTACATTACTTAGAAAATTTACATTCATATTTATGAGTGATATTAGTGTATAATTTTCTGTTCCCACAATTTCATTATCAGGTTTTGGTATCAAGGTTATTCGAGGCTCATCACATAGACTTAGGACTGTTTCTCCTTTTTTATTTCATGGGAGATGTTTGTAAGATCGGCAACAGTTACAACTTAAATATTTGTTGTAATTCAGAGGTGAAACCATTTATTTGTGAAAAAAATATATTAGGAATCCAAATTCTAAAATTCTAAAATTGCTATATGGTTATCAAGACTTTTTTGCATTATTTTTGTTTTACTATTCTTCCAAGAATGAGTCCACTTCACCTTTTTTTTTCAAATATATTGGCGTATTCATGTTCATAATTGTCATCTATGTATCTACCCCATTGTTTCTAGTTCTTTAATTCCTTTACTTCTTTAGCCCTATTTTTCAAATTTATATAACTGCTTTCCATCATTGCTACTCTGAACCACTTTCACATTTTTTAATTAGATTTGTTTTCTTATTCTTGGAATTTGTACCTCAACTTTGCTGCTTGAAGTAGAGTTTATTATTCTCTCTAGTCTGAAATCCTATAGGACTTGACCAGCTTTTTAGTATTCATTTGTCACCTTAAAATCCATGCTAAACACTACCCCTTACAGTAATGAAAGCAAAACACATATATAATTGCTCTTTTTAAAAAAGTTAACATTTTTCAGCTGTGGATATCATAAATTTGAGTAACTATTACACTGAAATATTTTCTTCGCATCATTTTTACCCACTTACTTCATGTTCTTACTTTGGTTCAGTATCCCGTAAAGCATTTGCTGACTACTACCCTCTCTGCCTGGTTAACATAAGGCTTTTCGTTACTCTGTGTCTCTGTATGTATTTGTGCTATATAATCACATGAGCTACATTTTACCATAAGTTCATGTTTGTATGATGGCTGATATGGTTTGGCTGTGTCCTCACCCAAATTTCTTCTTGAATTTCCACCTATTGTGGAAGGGACATGGTGGGAAGTAATTGAATCATGCAGCCAGGTCTTTCTGTTCTGTTCTCATGATAGAGAATAAGTCTCATGAGATCCGATGGTTTTAAGGAGAGGAGTTCTCCTGCACAAACCCTCTTTTTGTCTGCTGCCTGCCATTCATGTAAGATGTGATTTGCTCCTCCTTGCCTTCTTCCATGATTGTGAGGCTTTCCCAGCCACATGGAACTGTGAATTCTCCATTAAATCACTTTCCTTTGTAAATTGCCCGGTCTCGGGTATGTCTTTATCAGCGGCGTGAAAACAGACTAATTCAGCAGCTCCATAATTATTCTGTTCTTTGGATTATTTTTCTTCCTATCTTTGACTCCTAGCTCAGTAACTCACATTAATTAAACTCTTAAAAATATTTATGTCCAGACGTAGTGACTCAGGCTTTTAATCCCAGCACTTTGGGAGGCTGAGGTGGGCTGATCACAAGGTCAGGAAAACAAGAACATCTTGGCCCACATGGTGAAACCCCCTCTCTACTAAAAATATAAACATTAGCAGAGTGTGGTGGTACACATCTATAGTCCCAGCTACTCTGTAGGCTGAGGCAGGAGAACTGCTTGAACCCGGGAGGTGGAGGTTGCAGTGAGCTAGATTGCTCCACAGCACTCCAACCTGGTCTACAACAGCGAAACTCAAAAAGCAAACAAACAAAAATATTATTGTATACATATAGGATAGGTGAAAATAAAATATTTCATTTTAATCTAAGTAATCCTGGTCATTAATATGGATGTTAATGACAAAACAGGAAATGTTGTCTACTACTGGACATTGAAAAAGAATAAATATTCCTGCTTTTATATTGCTCCTATTAACTACTTTGTAATAGCCACAGTTATCACACAATATTTAAAAGCTAGTAAACATGTCACATCTCTTAAAAATTTCCTGCAAAGTAATGGCAAACTATCATGTGATTTGAATATTTTCAGTTTTCTTGATGTGTAAATTTACGTTTTGCAATGTCTGTATCAAGTTTGTTACTGAAACATATTTATAGTCTGTAATTCTCTTTCAAGAAATTAACAGAGGAGTAGTTTTGATAATCTAACTTTTCTGTAAAGTTAAGTTTTTATTTCTTATCTTTTCTATAGCTATGTGTTGGAAAAAAGATGCAGGAATTTGTACCCAATTTTTATACTTAGTTATTATTTTATTCCGTTTATTTTATAGGCAATCTTTATGCAGTTTCTTAGAAAAATCATAATATAGAGCACTTGTGAATCGATTTCAAAAACCTCCATGGATTTCATTGCTTAATAATTAGTTTCTTCTTTGCAAATTCTCCCTATACTTCCTCTTTTCCCTCTGCTTCTTAAATACCAGTGTCTTTTTAAAGACTAATATGGATTTTGACTCGCTCCATGGCATCCTCCACCCTGATGACAAAAGACTTATTCCTTTATTCCATCCTGCAGCTCCAAATAATTCAGTGCTTCTTTATCACCATTAAATTAAGATTCAAGCTCCTTGGTGTATCATACAAAATCATTCATCATCTCAGCCTATTTTTGAAACTTCTCCAGCATCATATCTGCCTGCCAGTCCTCTCTTACCTATGTTGTAGAGACACTGGACAAGCCAGATCCCAGGAACATTTTTTTTATTCTTGCCCTCATGCCTTTACATATGCTTTACTCTCAGCTTTGAATGTTTTCTTTTTCATTTTCTGGGTAGCTGTAATATATCCTTGAAGAGTGAAACTCCTGACAGATGCCTTCCCTAATCCATTGGTTTACATCAAATATTCTTTCTATGACTTTCTGTAACACCACTGAGTGTCATTATGAACACATAAACGATATGATCAGTATTCATTCCAGAGTCTGACTCAACTCTGTACCCCTAGAACCAAGTGTAGCACTGGGAAGCTCAGTCATTTTTGTCAAATGAATGAACGAAAATGTGGGTTTTGTGAACATGCACTGACACAGAGCCCTTACTGTTCTGTCAGATAACTGGTTTCCCTGTTCTTTTTCCTCTCACTCCTCTCATTATACCACAGTTCCCATCCTGTGGATACATGTATCATTTATGTGTCTGCTGTCCCTGGCAGATTTCTGCAGTTCACCCTCAGTGCTCAGTAGCATCTGCTAGCCTCCCTTCAGCTCCTAGTTTAAATAATGTTCCATATGCATTCTTCAAGGTTTATTGATTCTGCTCTCTAGAGAGTGCCCTATACTTCAAGTGAAGAATTTGAAAATACGGGGATCATTAAAATAAATTCCTGTGTTTTGGCCGAAGTTCAGTTATGGTGCTGTAGTTGTTTGCAGATTTCAGCCTGGAAGGAATGTTATATAATACAAAAGTATTGAAGGTATGCATCTAAACAACCGATTAATAAAGGGATTTTCTGGATCTTAATTTTAATCAGTTTATTTGCCACAGGAAAATAGTGTTTGAAGTCAACGTTTAAAATCCAAATGCATATTAGTGGAATTCATTATTTCAAAGCATAGAAATTATAAATAAAGCTAAATTATAGATAAAACAAATACATAATGTGAGGAGAGACCTGGAATCTCACTGATATTCTGGTATAATTTTATTAACTTCTTTCGTAAGTGGTACAGACTTTGCAAAATGTTTCCAATAAAATCAGAAAGTTTACGTATTGTATTTCAGAACCTCAGATAATTAATTTAAATGTCTTCAAAATCTTTATTTCTAGCCTAGAACTTTACTCTGGGGATGCAACTTTTTAAATTGATATTGGAAATGTCCACATGGTTGTCCCATAAGCACTTCAATTTCAGCAAGCCTAAAACTGAGTTGAGTGTCAGAATTCTCTGCAAATTGTCTTGTGTTGTTTCTTGAAGTGTCTTAATTACTGGTACCTTTATCAACTAAGGATATCAATTATAAATCACCTTTCTCTGTCTCCTATATAATGCACCCTTCTGTCATCAGTTTTGACGAATTCTACAGCAAACATTTAATGTATCTCTAGTTCCACTATTAGAGATTTTAGTTATGTTCTCAGTTATACCTAAGTAATTGAGCAACAATTCAGTTCACCCTGCTCCTCAGGCCAAACTCTTAGAAATCTACTTTTAGGGGTAAATGTTATTCCGTTGTATATATATGTGCCATAGTTTATCTTGTTGTTTGTTAATGCACATTTAGGTTGTTTCCATATCTTGGCTATTGTGAATATTGCTGCAGTAATCATAGGAGTACAAGATATCTTTATCAGATTGTTCTTTTTCTTTTATTAATTTATTTTAGTTATATTCCTAGAAGAGGGATTTCTGAGACATATGGCAGTTCTATTTTTAATTTCATTGGACACCTCTATACTGCTTTGCATAGTGGCCATACCAATCTACATTCCTGCCAACTGTGGACTTCCTCTTTCTCCACATCCTCACCAACATTTGTTATCTTTTGACTCTACTTATACAAAAAATCTTAAAGAAAATAAAATATTTAGAGATAGAGAATAAAATAGCAGTTACCAGGGATGAAGGGTAGGAGAGAAAAAATGGAGAAATGTAGGTCAGATGATATAAAGTATCAGATATGTAGGATGAACAAATAAAAAAAAATCTAATGTACAACATGAGGACTATAGGTAATAAAATTATAGCATATTTGGGATTCATGCTAGCTGAGTAGATTTTAGTCTCTCTTGCCATGAAAAAATAAATATGGGTGTGAGATGCTGGATACGTTCATTTGCTTCAGTATAGTAAACTTGTTTACTACCTATGTTCATCCAGAAGCATTATGTCGTATACCTTAAACACACACAATTTATTGTTAAAAAATATTAGATATCATTTTTGTTTTCTATTATTTTCTCAATCAACATCGAACCTTTCAGTGAATCCTATAGGTTCTGCTTCCAAACTGTATGCCCAATTAGACCACATTTAATTGTTTTTCTTTCTTGTAAAACTAATCCAAGCCAACATAATCTTTCATTAAGATTACTGCAATAGCTTGCAAATTAGCCCCCTTATAATTACTTTTGTATGCCAGTCTGAAAGCTTGTTCTAAGGGATAAATCTGATAATTTCCATTATTTGCAGTATGTTTGTCTAAACATAGAAAAATTCTCCCACCATATATGTAGAAATGCTTGATAAAATATACAGAAAAAAAAGGCTTCAACAATTAAACTTAAATTTTAAATAAAATTAATTTACTTAAAGGCTAAAACATAACAGCAAGTATGAAACTAGAGAAGTAAGCTTGCTTTGTTTCATAGATTTCTAAGATTCATTTATCAGTTTGTCATTTATTCCTACATCTAAGAAGCTTAAATTTAAAGTTCTTGGGGAAAGGAGATCAGATCTTAAGACTGCACAAAATACAGAGTTGGAACTGAGACTCTCATCTTTTTCTGCTACTCTCCTCTTATCTATGTTGTAGAGACACTGGTGAAGCCAAATCCCAAGAATATCCTTTGATTCTTGCCTCCACACCCTTGCACATGCTTTTCTCTCTTCTTTGAAGTTTTCTTTTTCATTTTCTGGGTAACCACAATATAGCCTTCAGGGGCTTAACTCCTGGCATATTCCCTAACCCATCTTTTGTGATGAAGTTTAAAACACACAAGTGGGATCTAATTAAAGGTCTTCTGCATAGCAAAAAAATAAACTATTAACAGAGTAAACAGGAATCTAACCAAATGGAAGAAGATATTTGCAAACTATGCCCTTTTAAAAATCTAATACACTGAATCTATAAGGAACTTAAATCAACAAACAAAAACCAAATAACCCCATTAAAAATGGGCAAAGGACATGAACAAGCACTTCCCAAAGAAGGCATAGAAGTGACCAGCAAACAGATAAAAAAATGCTCACCATCATTAATCATCAGAGAAATGCAAATCAAAACCACAGTGAGATGCCATCTCATACCAATCACAATGGCTGTTACTGAAAAGTTAACAAACAACAGAAGCTGGTGGGACTGCAGAGAAAAGAGAATGCTTATACACTGTTGGTGGGAATGTAAATTAATTCATCCACTGTGAAAAGCAGTTCGGAGATTTCTTTTTTTTTTTGAATGTTATTTACAAAATGCTTTTAAAGTATAATGGTTATGAAGATTTAAAATGACAGGATAGAAAAAGATATGTCCAATAAATTATTGTTATTTATTTTATTTATTTATTTTTTAACTGTAATTTAGGTTCTGGGATACATGTGCAGATCATGCAGAATTGTTGCATAGGTACTTACATGGCAAGGTGATTTGCTGCCTCCATCACCTAGTCACCTATATCTGGCATTTCTCCCCATGTTATCCCTCCCCAATCTCCCCACCCCCCACTGTCCCTCCCTTAGCCCTCCCCCAACAGACCCCAGTGTGTGATGCTCTCCTCCCTGTGTCCATGTGTTCTTATTGTTCAACACCCACCTATGAGTGAGACCATGCGGTGTTTGATTTTCTGTTCTTGTGTCAGTTTGCTGACAATTATGGTTTCCAGATTCATTAATTATTTCTTAAAGAAGTTCACATTTGACCCAGAAACTCCATTTTTGGATATATACCCAAAATAACATATGTCATTATACCAAAAAGCCACATGCAGTTGTATGATATTCACCATACTATTCATAATAAAAAAGACATGGAATCAATCCAGGTTTCCATCAATGGTAGAATGGATAAAATGTGGAGATATATATATATATACACATTATGTAGTCATGAAAGAGGATGAAATCATGTCCTTTGCAGCAACATCGATGGAGCTGAAGGCCATAATCCTAAGTAAATTAATGCAGAAACAGAAACTGAAGGCCACTGGTTCTCACTTATAATGGGAGCTAAGCATTAAGCACAGATAAACATAAACGTGAGAACAATAAACACTGTTGACTTCCAGAGTGGGGAGGGTTTGTCTTATTAGTCTGTTCTCACACTGCTAATAAACACATATCCCAAACCAGGCAATTAATAATGGAAAGATGTTTAATTGGCTCACAGTTCCACGTGGATGGGGAGGCCTCACAATCACGCCAGAAGGCGAATGAGGAGCAAATTTGTGTCTTACATGTTGGCACGCAAGAGGGTATGTGCAGAGGAACTTTCCTTTATAAAGCCATCAGATCTCATGAGACTTATTCACTATCACAAGAACAGCACGAGAAAAACCTGCCTGCATGTTTCTTTACCTCCTTCTGGGTCCCTCCCATGACACGTGGAAATTATGGGGGCTAAAATTTAATATGAGAATTGGGTAGGGACACAGCCAAACCATATCAGAGGGGAAGCATGTGTTGAAAAACTACCTACTGGATAATATGCTCAATATTTGTGTGCAAAATACCCATGTAACAAATCTGTACATGTATCCCCTATAACTAAAAGTTGAAATTAAAAACATAGTTATCCACCAAGTGAAACAGTAAGAAGATATCTTTTCCCCATGCTACTATGTACATGAAAAAGATACAGTTGCCCATGAAAAACATCAACACAAACACTGTTGGTTGAGAATTTAAATTTATGCTATAGTTTAGCCAAGACATACAGGACATGCAATTGCAAGGGAAGTGGTTCCACCTGAGTGCATGGCAGAAGAAAACATCTTTTTACCAGTAAAGTACTACTTAACTGAGATCACTGCTTAAAAAAAAATCACGAACCATAGAACAAAACCAAATCAAACAAACAAGACACCCACCAAGTTACCATAAGCAAGAAGTAGCAGGAATAACACATAGCAGAGATAGACTCTCTTAAAATGTTATGTAATAAATATAATAGCTAATATTCAATGAGTGTATTTGATGAGTGTACTGTGTATCACAGAATATCCTCAGTTTTCGCCTGTGGTAACATTTAGTTCTCAAAAGATTGCACACAGATATTGGTAATTTTTCCATTTTTCATATTATAAAAATGAAACATAAGTTTAGAATACTGCCTCTCTGCACATATAAAATATGTTACATACTCAAACTTTGATATTATTGCTTATAACCATCTTACTATAATGCTTCCTATCAGAGAGATCTCCTACCAAAAATATAATGTATTGAAAAGTGACTAAAGAATTAAGAGATGACCTGAAAACATGGACAGATAACAATACTTTATCAGAAAAAAAAGCTAGTATTTTTTAAAGGAGCAAAAAAATAATTTATTGAAATAAACGTATTGCCAGAAAGATTAATCCTTGTTCTTAGCACAAAGTTCTTTTTTTGGAGGGGGATGGGTGTCTATAAGATTTTCTGAAAACTTATTGGTAATTTCTTCCCAATCTGACTTTTAATAATGGGGCTGGTATTCTGAAGAAACTGAAACAAAGATTTTTCTTGTCTTCTGTAATCCTCTCAGAGTCCTTTGAGGTTTTACTATTACGTTGGTTGTTTAAATAATGAGGTTTTGCAAACATAATTTTTCCCAATATAAGCCTTTAGAGGTTAGCATGTTTCCTAGATTTTTTTTCATTGTGAATTGTGCTATAATAATTTATAATGTTCTAAGAATTCCCATAAGTTATGGTAAATAAAATATCCTTTCCAATTCTAAGAAATGGGAATTACAGGGCTAGGCTATAGCTACTGAATGGACTTCAAGTCTCTCTAGAGAGAAAAATCTCTATTTAGAATTGAGCATAGTAAGTCCTTGAGAGTAATGAATTTTAGGCTTTAATTTTTTAGTGCTTTGAATTAAGGAGCACAAGGGTTTGATTTCAGACTAATTAATTTTGTCATTAACCTAAGAATTTTTAATTTTTGGAAACTTTAAACTTTAAAAATCCTAAATTTTAACGCTCCCCTAACATCAAAGTAGAAAAAAAAATAGCTTCTTTTTGGATGTAGGGGCAATATTATACTGTTGATATTTAGTTTTGGAATATCTTAACATTGTTATTTAATTCCATTGCAAAACCCCTCATAAACTCAATGTGGCTAAACATTATTTTTTAATGGTAACCAGAATAGATTACAGTATGGTTGATTTACCATATTTACTGTTGTTAAACCTAATGACTTAAGAGTTAAAAATTATGTTGGCAGCCGGGCACAGTGTCTCAAGCCTGTAATCCCAGCGCTTTGGGAGACCGAGGGAGGCAGATCACGCGGTCAAGAGATCGAGACCATACTGGCCAACATGGTGAAACCCCATCTCTACTAAAAATACAAAAATTAGCTGGGCATGGTGGTGTGCACCTGTAGTCCCAGCTTCTCGGGAGGCTGAGGCAGGAGAATTGCTTGAACCTGAGAGGCGGAGGTTGCAGTGAGCTGAAATTGTGCCACTGCACTCCAGCCTGGCGCCTGGAGACAGAGTGAGGCTCTTTTTAAAAAAAAAAAAAAAAAAAAAATATGTTGACGATCAGAAAGAAATATGTATTCTTCAATCCTGACTTGTTTCTTCTATTTGGATAGAAGACACAGTATTGTATCTTCTATTTGGTTAGAAGATATAAAACATGCAATATTGTAAAACATTTTTGGGTTATTTCCATTACTTGTCTTAGGGCTAAATACTTCTCTTTTTGCTTTTTACTAAAAGATTTTAACAGAGCAAAATTGGTTTATATACAGATATTTGGTCTTCGTATTTTAAGTTCTTGTCTCACAAAGACTAAAAGAACATAACAAAAAACTCTTCTTAACTAACCCAACATACAAAACACAGTTCAAAAATGTACCCATAGTGCCTTGTTAACTTACTGATATAGATCCTGAATTTTATGGATCCGAATAAAATAAAGGTGATTTGAGAAATGTAGTACCCTTTCCTGTAAATTTAGTAACATCATGGTAAATACATTACAGTTGGGACTAGGAATGATTAGTTTCCTACCTTTTCAAGATAGAGTCAGATGTCCCATGATGGAGACTCCCTCTAAACTATGTTATGCTTCTGCCCCTCCTTAGAGAATTGTGTTTTTTAAAGGAAAAATTAAACAAAAAAATTCAAAAAAATTTCTTGCTGTGGAAATATTGAATGTTATGCCATTTTATGTGTTGTTTTATTCTCCTAATCAACTCAGTTTGTGTAGTATTACTCAGAGGGTTCATAATATGGTTCAATTGATGCCAATAAAGGGGAAGTTTCTAAAGCCCTTATATTGACTGTGTTTTCTCCTTTAAAAAGTATAAACCTGAATTTCTCCAAATTAAATTCTACATTCTACATGAGGAGCAATGCAACTATTTAGACAATACTTATAACAATCATCTCATAACAATATCTCAGAAACAGGAAAAAATGGGTACAATATTTGCGTGGCTCATATATATTAGTAAAAATCTCTGAAAGCATAAAATAGTGATGGATAAAGTCTTACACATCCAATATGGACCTCAGGGTATGTTTTTGCTGACCAACATACATCTTCAACACACATATTTCACCATGTGGCTCTTCTCTTGTTGGTTATATCTAGCCATTTCCTAACAGTAGAACATACGATGTTAGAAGGCAATCTACTATTTAGTTCATCATATTAGCAGAATATTTTCTTCAATTCACTATAATTCCCTACAGTGATATCCATGCATCATCTATTTATTTTGCATGTATACATACAAATGCATGAAAAACTAAGATAAAATCAAAACATGAAATTATAATTTGTCGAGAAAAATGAATTTACAGATACTATAAAAGAAGGTGTCCAGTATGTATACCTTTAAGAATTAAGTATTATAGAAAGTAAGAAAGTTTATTAGGGTTAAAAACAATAAGTTGACAATAGCACCATCATGTAATTGAGGGATGAAATTTCACATTTATCTTGGAAATATTTTAAGTTTAACATAAGTTGACTTTCCCAAAGGCACTCTTTAAAGAACATTGCAAAGTGTGTGATACAAGATACATTTTCTAAGGATATCTTTATCAAAAATATATTTTCAGGAAAAATAAGAATATTTTTAGGAAATGACAAGATAATTTGAGAGAAAAAGACCTATGAATTATATTAACACAAAAACTTAGATGAGTATCCTTATTATTTATTGTTAACCTGGATGATGGTATTACTTTTCAGCAGGCTTTGGGAGGTGAGGAGATCAACTTTGTTACCCTTGATTATTGAGGAATGCTATTGGCCTATGTTGCTTAAGAGATTGGGTTCCTAATAACCTCCAGGGCACAGAACCATCTTGCTATTTGAGAAAAAAAAATAGTGATCTAGTTTTTATTTTTGATGTGCTAGTCTTTAATTTTGAATCCAATTCCAGATTCTTATAGAACTCATCATGATATTTTATTTTCTAATTTTATCCTGTGTTAATGAGCTCCAGGAACTTTTTCAAAAAACTCAAGTATGAATAATTTATTTAGGATAAGTTTTAGTGATACTCAAGCTCAGGATAACAATATAAGTGTACATGTACTCAGTTTTACTTACAGTTAATCATCATTTAACTATAATTAATTTTGCATCTACAATATAGTATAGCTTTATTGGCATTGGGTTATTTCTAGTACTCTTCATACTCTATCAATAATAAACAAATTAATTGGGGGAATGACTTACATGTATTTCCTGATCATAAGGCATTTGCATTATATTTAAGAACATTTTGTACAAATTTGCTTGCAAAATAATATATAAAACACAGAAGGATCTAGTTACATTAAGAGAGTAGTGGTGCGTGTATTAGTCCATTGTTACACTATTATGAAGAAATATACAAGACTAGGCAATGTATAAAGAAAAAAGGTTTAATTGACTCCCGTTTCCACATGTCCATGGAGGCACCAGGAAACTTAAAATCATGGCTCTTCACAGGGCAGCAGGAGAGAGAATGAAAGCCCAGCAAAGGAGGAGAACTCACTCACTATCAGTAGAATAGTATGAGTGTAACTGCTTCCACAATTCAGTTACCTCCCACTGGGTCTTTCCCATGACATGTAGGGATTATGGGAACTGTAATTCAAAATAGATTTGGGTGGGGACACAGCCTACCCATATCAGTAGGGTATCTTAAAAAAAAGTCTTCTTAGAAACAAAAACCTCAAAAAAGTTTTATTTGCCAAATTCATTTAAGAATTCAAATATATCCCTCTAATACTGCTTACCTCATGGGCACAGATAGGTGCTTGAAAATGTTTGCTTCTCTGTGCTAAGGTAGACTTTGAATGTGAGCATCCTATGTAAGTTGTGAAGGTGTCTCCACAGCGAGAATTTTTCTATGCTTGCATCTTGTTAATTTAACTAGGAAACCAGGTTGAGAAGTTTTTGTCTTATCACAGCATTTAGTAAGTAAGTAACGTTATATGTATTGATACCATGTAGCATTACCTTGGTGTCTATCTTCCTATATTTTACTCTTCATTTGAGAAACAATTTTAAATGTATTCATATCATAGCATTTTACTTAATCTCACTGGATGTTTTATTTTCTAAATGAATCAATTCCTATAAATTTCAAAAGGTAGCTTATTTTTGTTGCATATGCATGTGAAAACACTTGTATTCTGCAAAACTGTCTACACAGCATTACAACTAGTCTGTGAATGTCAATATTAAAAGGCTTATGCCAATTTCCTTTTCCCAATATTTAATCAAATATCTGCAGTTTAATAACTATCAAGGAAATTTCAGTTGGGCATACATTTATTATTGAGTTAGAATTTCTATTTTATATACTTCTGTATACAGAAAATATTAAAAATTTTGAGATAAAATCATCAATATGATTGAACACTACTCTTAGAGGTGTAGTAGTACAATTATTTTGGAATGAAACCAGTAAAAACATATAAATATTGGACAAATTATGTCATACTTATTTTAAAACATTTCTAAACTCACAAGACTTAATGAAGTTAAGGAAATGCAAAGGGGAAGTTAAAGCAGAGTGTTTAAAACTGAAGCCTTAACTTTTCTTATTTCTTAACGATAATCCCAGGAACATAAAAGTGTAGAGGTGAATGACTCCACAGAGAATAGAATTCTGGTACGTGGACCCTTGTAAGAAGACATCCCTCCACATACGTTGTTTTTATCTGATTCATTATCTATTTAGTTCCACTCTGTGTGATTTTAACATTACTTTTAAAGTTATCTATTTGGATTGCATAATAGCATCAATCCAAATATTTTATTAACTAAATTACATTTTCTTGTTATTAAAGATAACAGGTAACTTTTGTTGTAGTAATATTAATATTCCTCATATAGTACTTTTTATAATTCATGTAGGTTAAATACAGTAAATGCGAGCTTGCAATAAAAACATAGTAACAAATGCAATAAGATTATTTGAGTTAGCAAAAACAGTACATAAGAAATGTATATCTCAAGTACTAAAAATTATAAATATTAAATGCTAATTATAAAGTAACTATGTACAAAGTATTGAAAAGAGAGCATACAAAATTTTGTAAATGAACATGAAAAGATAACAAAAATTCAAGGTATTACCACAACCTTAGATTTAGAAATAAATTATTTATAATCTCTAGTAATTAAAAGTAAAGTTAAAATTTAAAAAAACACAAATCATGGAAGATAGTTTAAAAAGCAGATTAGAAAGAAGTGGAGACACTCAATGAACTGACCTGAAATTACAATGTAGCCTAAAGAAAGAAAAAAAATTTTAACTGAGATAAGAGGAAGATTCAGTAATTAAGAAGATATGCCACATATCTAATCAGAGTTCCTGAAAATAATAAAACAATGGTGAAACTACATTGAGAAATGTAGTGGGAATTTTACAGTATCGATTATATATATATATATATATACATATATATATATATACATATATATATATCTTTTTCAAGAAATTATATATATATATATATAATTTTTTGAAAAACAGTATATTCTAAGCAAGACTAAGAAATTCATTTCTATAGAGTACCTATAGAAATGAAGTCAAGGTCTAAAAGCAGCCAAATAGACAAGATAGATCACAACCAAAGAAATAAATATTAGACTGATGGCACTTTTCTCAATAGCAGAAAAGAAAACAATAACATCAAAGTGCTAAGAAATAACATCTGCCAATATACAAATCACATTACTAGAAGAACTGTAAGTATTGAAGGGTAGCCAAACATATCTTCAGATTAATTAAACCATGTGACCACAGTATATCTTCTCTAAAAATCTTCTTAAAAAATATGTTCACACACCAGAAGATTCAATTTCAAAATTTTCAATATTACTGTTGTACCATCCTCTTCTACATAACAAATAACAAAAAGACATTGAATCTCCAGAATGTGCAATATGTTCTGTTTGCACACCCTTTATAGTCTGAGCTATTATTATGGAGGTATTGTTTTTTCCACTTTGGATACTTTGCTGGACATTGGTTTTTGTAATTTCCTTGGATACCGGTGATAGTTTAGAAACAGTGTTAGAGCAACAGGTAATTGTTGAGAGGCAAGAAAATTTCTGACGGTTTAAAGCAACGGTCCTGTCTCCTAGTCCATATTTCCAAACATAATTGTTTGCTTAAAAACTATTAATTTAATATTTTCTTTCTTACTTGGACTGTGTATATCCTATGCATCATAGAATACCATAACATCACCTAAAGCCACAAAGTAACATATTAATTTTACTGATTAAGTTATATTATAAAGGTATAAAATAGAACAGAAGATAAAATATGCTGACTTTAATTAAATGATAACATTCCAAATGGGTTTTACTCCATGGGACTCCGCTTTACAACAGGCATCGCTTTCCCTGCCCCAACTTCAGAGTAGCCTAGGAGTCTCATAATTAATTATATGCATCCAGCATCAACCTTTTCCAATGTTTACGGAAAACTGAAGCATCCTCATTTTTAAATGAAATATTCTAATATTTCAATGTTGACAAGTAATTTCAAAGTGCAATACATGCTAATAAAGGTTAACAACCTGCATGATCAAAAAAGCAAACAAAAATATGCAGTCAAGCTTTATTTCACAGACCTTCTTTTTACTGTGTTTGCTATAACCCTTTTCTCTATAACCTCACATGCAAACCCCTACATTTGGTGAGTTGAGTCAAATTGAACCTATTTACTACCTCAGATGACTCTGAACTGACCTTCATGGTAAAAAGCTTATATTCTAATGAAGTGTGAGTTTCATAAGGCAGTATAGGCTTTGTCTTGTTTATTACTATACGGTATGCCCAGTAACTACACAATTATTTAGCACAGTAAGTACTGAATATTTGTAAAAAAAAAACCCATACTATCTATCTATCTATCTATCTATCTATCTATCTATCTATCTATATCTATAAATGATGAAATGAAATAGACCAGATAACATTTAAAAGCCCTTTTGCCCACATTATGATTTCCAACTTTCAATCACACTAATGGGAAATTTTCCTTACAGCCTCTTACATATAGTCAGTCTAAATACTTTGAATGTTGCTGGAGTGCCCTTGTTAAATTTCTTGTTTCTGTGTAGTTACTTTAGGAAGCTATCCAAGCAACTGTGTCTGAGATAAGGGGCTAGAGCTATCTCCTCCCTGTCCATCCCCACCTTCAGGGATAGAATTAGCAAAATATTTAAAATGCAACTTTTTTTGGTTTGTTTTTTGCTATAAAAAATTGTACAAATTATTTTTGTGAGATAAGGCCTGAAACAATTATTTCCTGAATTTTCATGGTATAATATTAATTCAATGTCAATCAGCTAAATTTTTTCTGAATTACATCATATTTTAAGATGAACATAATCAAACAATTTCGCAATTTAAGATAACAGCCTTTTATGATCTGAAATCTGCTTAACTCTAAAACTTCATTTTCACTCTGAATATGCTATTTTTATTTTAGTTCTGGTTCTTTGTTTTTGCCAGACAGTTTGCCTAAAATGCTCTTCAATTTCCACTTTTACCTTTTCCATAAATCTTTCTATAACCCTACAGGACTGTGAGAGTCCTGTATGCTTAGTAATATGTTTACCTGCTTAAGTGGCCCATTAGACATTTCACTTCTGGAGGGCTATAGCTATGTCTTGTCCTATGTTGTATTTGTAATTTTTACCCAACTGACTGGCCCATTATTGGTGTTCAATAAATATTTGATGAATGAATGAATAAATAACTTTCTCTTGACTCCTTACAATAGTGGCTTATGTTACCATGGTTCTGAAATTTTAGTATTTAGAACCAACATACGTAGTTTGCTTCTTTTTCTTCCAATATTATTGTCATCAGTACTTTATTAACTAGTATTTTAGCACTTATTGAAAATAATAACAATGTAAATACATAAGGCTATTTGACTTATTATCTATTAAATTCCTTTCAGCATGATTTTAACATCATTTTTAAATGCTTTATTTGAAATGTTAAAAAATGACATGCACAATAGCATCAATCCAAATTTTTATTAAAAATAATACTACATTTCCCTGTTGTTAAAAATAACAGATAATTTATTACTCTTGTTATAATAATATTAATATTCTAGCTAAAGGAGTCTATTTAAATCTAGCATTAAACTGGCACTCTGGCTGATTAATATCCACTGACAATTTCTGATGCTGACAATATATTTTAATACATTAGATACTATTCTTTTCAAAATGTGGGAAATCCTTATTTTTCTTTGGATATATTTATTAGATAAGAGTAACATTTGAAGCATCAGTAACTAATAATCATCCCTGTTCTATAATTTTCCTTAGGAGTATATCATGCACATAACAGGGTCGTGATATTTTCTGTGAGATATTTGATAATGTGGAGCCCTAAGGATGCATTTTAACAATGCGAGCACATGTTTCCCTTTTGGGAGAGGGGATGTTCTAGTCGTATAATGTGCAATAAGGCGTTGTGCTTCTAATCTTTGAGGTTTGTGGGTAATGAGGAGACAAAAACAAATAAAATAACTGGCAGCAATTTGCTCAATGATAGATGCAATAAAGAAGTAAACTGAACCGTGAGCATTGGCTAGCATAGGAACAACTCCGACACAGGACATTCTAAGTAACAAACCAGTCAGCCTTGGCCACTGAATAAATAAGCAATCAGACTCCAGCAGATGGAAATAGCTGTTGATTGGTGCTTTGCTTTTTCATTTCTCTTAGAAGCAGTTGGTTCCTCTTGGTGAACTGTGAGCTGAAAGTAATCCGCAAAGTAAAATAATATACAAGCTTGAGTCCTGCAGGCATAGCACTGCCATTATGAAAAATGGTAAAGGATGGACAGTACAGTCCTGCTCTAAAATGCAAGGTTCTAATTATGATTGATGTGTAAGCTCCCTGAGTTCATGGCACAGCATAGTAGACAAAAGGTGAAATTCTAGCACTTTTCAGCTCTCCTGGACCAGACAATCTTTTTGGTGATGATCAGGAAAATGTTATAGCTCCAGATAATAGTAACATATCATTTTCTCTATTTACACCAGTTTTCATTTGATGTTACAGTTTAGGGAATTTTTAAAAATTCAGGAAATTACAACTTCTAAAAGAGGATTTGACTATTTTAATTAACATTTTTTCAAAGATTTTTCATGTCTATAAAATTTATTTTCTTCCTTTTGTTATCATCATCTTCTTTCCTGCCTCTCATAGTAACTACTTAGAATTTCTGGATTATTTATTTTATGTTTATTAACTCATACCGTTTAATTTTATAATCAGTTGCATTGTTCATAACGTGATTTTTTTTTTTTTTTTTTTTTTTTTTGCTTAGCCGCTGAGTGAAGGCCAGGGGCTGATTTGGAACTACACATTGGAATCTTGCCTGTTGCATTTACCAATGAGGCATCTGGATGTAGAGACTGAATAAAGATTTCTATTTTCTTATAAAGTGTTATAGTGAGGAGAACTTAACCTTAAACCCTACTTTTAGTTCTCTTTTTTAAAAACTTTTGCTTTAAAATAATGCTGAAATGAGGGCCAATTAGTATAACCTTTACAATATTGATTTGCTTCAGAATAACCAGAGCAGTATCGAAGGCTGTGTAGTCAGCTGTTAGCTGGAGGTTCTCCAAAGAAGAAAATAAACAGAATAGAGCATGTAAATACCACAAGAGACCCTTCCAAATTGCTTCAAGACTGCTTTACAACAACTTCAATGAAGAGAACTGTATAGTATTTTATGACTAAATGGTGGAAACACAGGATAGGAACTGTGATAATTTTTTGAACCTGGGATGAATTAACATGAATAGTTATTCCTAACCTAAAGAGGAATGTTTACAACCATTTATTAAGTATTCAAGTTTATAAAACAAAAATTAGTTGTTCACATTATGTAACTGATTTAAGAAAAATCTATTGCATGCTATCAAATTACTCATTAATTTGCCAAAATCTTAGAAAATAAGGCCAATAATATTATATAATGGACATGAAGAGAACTCTTTTTCTTTACACACTTGTGATTGCATAAATAGTATTTACCATGTGAAACTTAACTTACATGTGATTCATTTGGATCAATGACATGTCAGCTATACTGACAGTGTTATACCACTAGACTAGAGAATTAAAAAAAATATTTGTGAATGAGAATATGATGTAAGTTTTCTTTAATATCCCCATTTAATTGTTTTCTGATTCTTCTATTTATATAATAGGTTTTGTCTATCAAAAATTTTTTAAGTTAGTAGTAGCACAAAATTCGCATTGATTCCACTTGGATTGTACTGAAAAACCTGCATGCCTCCTTTCTTAGTTTTGCTCATTATCTAGGAGTTAAGAGGTTGAAATTAGCCTGGTTTTAGGCCAATATGTTTAGACATGCATATGGAAAAAAAGAAGTCTCATGTTTTGCTTTGCTAGACTCTGCTTTGAGTCATGACAATGACTTCTGTGGGATTTGAAATATCATTCTTTGTGGAGTCTCTTATCTCTTCTTTCATGATTACAGGCTCAGTTTCAAAAACATCATTGTAACTGTAGTTTAAATCAAAGA
This sequence comes from Sapajus apella, assembly GCF_009761245.1. Classification (NCBI taxonomy): domain Eukaryota; kingdom Metazoa; phylum Chordata; class Mammalia; order Primates; family Cebidae; genus Sapajus; species Sapajus apella. Next base: position 45,338,005 of record NW_022436945.1, read on the forward strand.
GTTATGATCATGTATTGTGTCTTTCCTTTCATGTATAAATGTTGTCAAATAGTAATTGCATGTGATGATCCTGTATGAAGGAGCATCAGCATACTGCTATTTATTTTCTAAATTGTAAAATGAGAATATGTATGCATGTGTACATAACTTTTATCATATAGTGTTTATTAAAACAGAGTATATAATTTTTGACAGCTTAATAAAAATGACAATTTTGAAAATCAACCTTTTTCATTACTTACCTAAAGGTAATTACTACAGTCATGCGTCACTTAATGACAAAGAAACATTCTGAGAAATATATTTTGTTCAGCAATTTTGTTATTGTATGAACATCTTAGAATATACTTTCACAAACACAGATGCTATAGCCTGTTACGCACCTGGGCTATGTCATATGGTATGTTTTCCTGGGCTACAAACCTGTACAACATGTTTCTATGCTGAAGACTGTAGGCAATTATAAAAAATCGATTAAAATTTGTGTGCTTAAACATTTCTTAGCATAAGAAAGGTATGGTAAAAACATGGCATTATGAGACCACTGTCGTATAAGCAGTCCATCACTGACTGAAATGTCATTATGTAATACATGAGAATATTTGTATTAGTTTTGTATTAGTTTATTGGGATTACAATAACAAAGTTGCACAGAATGGGTGGCTTAAACATAAAAAATCTATTGCCTTACAGTTTAGGAAGTTTTAAAGTTCAAGATAAAAATGTGAGCGGTATTAGTTCCTTCTGAGGGATATGAAGAAGAATCTGTTCCATGCGTCTCTCCTGGCATCTGGTGATTTCTTCGCCATCTTTGGTGTTCCTGGATTTTTGCTCCATCACATTAATCTCACCTTCACCTTCACACAGCATTCAGTGTATCTGCCTCTAAATTTCTCCTGTAAAGAACAATGCTGGTCATACTAAATTAAAGACCCTGTCTTTTCCAAATAGATTTTAGGGGAACACAATTCATTCAACACATAACACCATCTCATTACATATCCTGTGTGTTTTCTGTGCCTTCATAGTAATAATAATTACCCTAATTTACTAAGCTTAGACTCTGTGACTACCCAAACCAATACAATAATTTATTTTATTTTATATAGTTTATATTATTTTATATTATTATTATAATTGGAATATGTAAAGTAGATCACCTAATATTAGCATTCTTTTATAAGTAAAAAAAACTTAGGCACAGAGAAAATAATGTTATTAATGCCACATAGCCAAATACAAATCCAGGCTACCTGAAACTTGGATATTGGTAGAGGACGTGTGTTGCACATTCCATTTTGTAACCTGATTCCTAAATATTTTTCTTGTGTTTTCCAGGTCATTTGTGATGTAAACATTCTGGAATTAGTATATTATAGATAACTAACAAGAGTTCAGATTTAAAAAAAAAGAAACACTTAGTCCAGCGCTATCTAACAAGCCTCCAGATAATTGTGCCTTTCTTCCATGATCTGTTTTTATAAGTTTGAATTTTCAGATACTGGATTCACAACTTACTAGTTGTGTTGGTTTGGGGAAGAAAATAAACCCTCAAGTAATAATGATATAATGGCTATGCTGTGATATAGAATATTCAATGTTTACATTTCTATGATAAAAAATATTATTAGTAAATATTCTATCAAACTTACTACCTTCTCAGTACTATTAATATATATAGGAATGCTGGATGAAATTTCAAATTATAAGAAGTGTTTAAAAAATACAATTAGAGAACAGAAAATAGCATTTTAGATGATATACTATTGAACTGTATGAAATAAGATATTAATGCAAGAACACAATGAAATGTTAGATAATTTAACTCTCTCAGGATTTTGAGATAGGTACTAGTATTATTTTCATTATATAGATAAAATTTGGGCACAGAGAGTGTAAGTCCTTTGTTCCAAAACATATATGTATTCTGGGCCAGTTCTGGGGTTTGAACCCATTTCTATCTCACCTGAGAGCTACGGCTCTTATTTGTAATAACGTCACCTTAGTGCATTTAATGACACTTCTCGCCCATCCTTCAGTTACCTGAATGATATTTATCTGACTTCTAAGTATGCAATAACCATTATGGCCTGTTCTTCCTCACGAATTAAAACTAATTTGAAGAAATACACACTATTAGTGGAAACACTAGTAGCTCTTCACATTTTATTTTTAATTAATCAATAGAATTGGAAAACTTATTAAATAAAAATATAGATATATGTATTTATTCTCTACAGATAATTTCAATCATAAGAATTATAGTTGTCTTAGTTATAATAAAAATCAAAACAATAGATTGAGAAACACCCTGATCTTTGTAGACCTTCCTGCTCCTAAGTGAAAAACAAAAATTTGAATTTAAGAAAGAGGTTTGATGATTAAATTACGAGTAGGGATACAAATAAAGTTTTGACTAGTGGAAGAGCCATGGAGTATAATAGTCCTAAAAGAGTGAAAAGACCTCCATACCCATAAATATTTTCCTCATTAGCAATTTCATAATTTAAAGACATGTTAGAAATGGCCTTTGTTGGCAATAAAATTGTTTTGGTTTTAGTTCCTAATATCAAATAACTCAATTAAATATGGGTCAATTATTTTCACATACAAGAAAATTAAATTTTGTAAATTATCAATGAAATCTCATAAGCCCAATTACCACCCATGCTATTGTTTGAATGTTCATTCTCTTTAAAACTCGTGTTGAAATTTAATTGCCAGTGTTACAGTATTTGGAAGTGCGGTGTTTAAGAGGTGATTAGACCATGAAGGCTCTACTGTCATGAGTAGTCTAAAGCCTTTACAAAAGGACTTTCAGGAGCCAGCTCCCTCTCCCTCTCACTTTTCACCATGTAATGATGCAGCAAGAAAGTTCTCGCCACATGCCGGCATCTTAATATTGAACTTCCCAGCCTCCAGAATTATGATATGATATATTTCTGTTTATTATAAATTACCCAGTCTCAATACTCTCTTTTAGGAACACAAAATTAACTAAGACAACACATAAATTGGAAAAACAAAAAGTGGCGGAAGGCTACGTTCTGCATCTCTTTATCTTGTCATTTTTGAGAGAGATGTATAATGAAATATGTCTACATTATAAGAAAAACAACAGGGCAAATGTGATAGTGTAATGCAACCTACTTTTAGTCTTGGTTACTAGAGCTGCAGTCAGGCCTGGTGGGGATTGTGAGAAATTGGGAAGTCCAGGGTCTTGTATAAATTAGGCACACACTCACCAACTCCTGTTGTTTATGCCGAGCCTAGTAGTTCCAGAGGGTCTGACATTTCAAGATAATCTGGAAAACCATAATTCATATGAATCATTCCAATTTTTAAATGTTGCTACAAAACAGTTGTATGCCAAACAAAATAAATTTACATGTTGAATCTGTCCTTTAGATCATCAGCAATTTCTGAAATATTGGCTTTGGTTTCAAGGAGTCTGTCAACTGCTGCTCAGAATGAAAAAAAAATTCAAATGACATCAATCAAAGTCTTATTTATGATTGAGTTGTCAAAGCCTGTCATTTATTTGTTTAAACTTAGATACTATGACATGATAGCCAAGACATTTTTATCTTCCTCCTGGATTATTGCCTTGGCTTCCCAACTGCTCTGTAACTTTGCTCTCATAAGTGATTCCATCCAGGCATAAGGCCGGGCATGCCAATCTTCTGCTAAAAACTACTAGTGGGTTTCTATTTGCATTAAAAGACAAAACCTTACAAATTTCTAGATAACTTGACACTGAAATTTCTTATCCTTTCTTTTTTCTGCTTGCTTGCTTTCTTTCTTTCTCTTTCTTTCTTTTCTTTCTTTCTTTCTTTCCTTTCTTCTTTTTCTTTCTTTCTTTCTTCTTTCTTTCTCTTTCTTTCTTTCTTTCTTTCTTTCTTTCTTTCTTTCTTTCTTT
>NW_022436945.1:45341933-45373244 GCF_009761245.1 Sapajus apella
TCTTTCTTTCTTTCTTTCTTTCTTTCTTTCTTTCTTTCTTTCTTTCTTTCTTTCTTTCTTTCTTTCTCTTTCTTTCTTTCTTTCTTTCCTTTCAACAGGGTCTGGCTCTGTCACCCAAGCTACAGTTCGGTGGCATGATCTCAGCTCACTGCAATCTCTGCCCCCTGGGCTCAACTGATCCTCCCACCTCAGCCTCCCTCCCATGGCGGGATTACAGGTGCACACTACTATGCCCAGCTAGTGTGTGTGTGTGTGTGTGTGTGTGTGTATGTGTGCGCGTGTGTGTTTGCGTTTGCTAGATATGGGGTTTCACTGTGTTGTCCAAACTGATCTCTAACTCCTGAGCTCAAGTGATCCACTCGCCTTGACTTCCCAAATTGCTGGGATTACAGACTTGAGCTACTGCATCTGCCCTAACTTTCTAATTTTTATCATGCCTCCTACATATGATTCTCACTTCCTTTTTTTCTTCACTTCTAACTCATTTGCCTCAAAAAGGTTTCTCCAACACTGCACGCTGACTCTTTCTGAGGCAGTTTTTATTTTCTCTGTTGTATTTCTCTTTTCACTTATATCTGCATGATCAGTTCTCTCATTTCCCTCAGGTGATTATTCAAAAATCACTCTCTGAGCAACGTCTTTCCAGGTTTCCTTACCTAAAATGTTAATATCCTAACCCTGAATTCTTATAGCATTCTTGCACAATGGATTAATGAACTGATAGATTGATTAATCAATTTTTCCCTCCAAAATCTAACATACACATACATCAGGTATTTGTGGTGTATAGCCTTACCTTGGTCTTCTTTGACATAGTTGAGCTCTGATTTCACAAAGAAAACAAAAAACCCACAAGTTTTATTCAAATGAACCAGTTTTCTATACACTTAATAGAAGTGAGAATATAATGTTATGACCTGAAATTAAAAAAAAAAAATCAGGAGACAGAGTGGATCAATTCAATGTTTTCTGATCATTTACTGTATTAAAGTGGTAGAGATTAGTAAGCCAAGCATAATTGATAATTAAAAATAAGATATCTTTTTCAAATATTTGATATCTTCAAGTCTTTCACAAATCTTGGCTATGGATGGATAAAGATAAAAACAAGTAATTTTAAAGGGTAGCAGATAGTGGTAGATAAAGTAATGCATGGTTAATGGGTACAAAGATCCAGTTAATTAGAATGAGTAAGATATAATACTCAGTAGCACAGTAGGTTGGGTATAATTAACACTATTCTATTGTATATTTTAAAATAACTAAAAGAGTGAAATTAGAATGTTTCTAACACAAATAAATGAAAAATGCTTGAGATGATAGATATCCCAATTATCCTGATTTGATCATTAACCCTGATTTGGTCATGCCTTCATCAAAACACCACATGTACCCTATAAATATATACAGCTATTATATTCCCTGAATAATTAAAATTCTAAAATAAAAATATTACATATGGATCAGTCAATATTATACTGACAGAGCATAATCAGATTATGACATTTCTAGCCTTTAATACTTTATGGCAATGTTTTATATTACTCAAAATAAAACTGTAAGTTATTACCATCGTTTGCTCAGTCACCTCTTTCAGATATTGACTCAAATGTCACATTTTGCTGTTGCATTCCCTATGATAGTAATTAAGACGGTAGTACCTCCAGCCTTATGCTAAATAGTTACTTATTTGTTCATATCTTTTTTTCTTTCTTTACCATAAATGTAAACTCTACAAAGACAGGCATTTTCATCAACTGAATTTTTTAGTAATGTGTTCTGTATGTCTATAATATTGCCAAATCAGTCAATTTAGGTATAAATGCCTGTAATTTATACATACACAAACACAGCATAAATATACAAACACATAGTCATGCGAACTAAATAATTACAGGGACTAAATAGAAGTATGAAACAAACATTCAATATTCTTTGTTTCTTTCTTCTTTCTTTTTTTTTTTTTTTTTTTTTGAGACTGAGTCTTGTTCAATCACCCAGGCCAGAGTGAAGTGTGCGACCTCAGCTCACTGCAACTTCCATCTCCCGGGTTCAGGCGATTCTCCTGCCTCACCCTCTTGAGTAGCAGGTATTACAGGCATCTGCCGCCACGTCTGGCTAATTTTTGTATTTTTAGTAGAGACGGGGTTTCATCACGTTGGCCAGGCTGGTCTGAAACTCCTGACCTCAAGTGATCTGCCCACCTCTGCCTCCCAAAGTGCTAGGAACATAGACATGAGCTGATGTTTCTTAACATTATTATTTCTTAATTATGATTTTTTTCTGATTAACAACTATATATATATTTATGAAATTCAATGGCTCCTTAGTAAATATGACTCTGAAATATTTGTAGAATGATTTGAAAAAAATACACTGAAAAACAGAAGAGGTATGGCAAGATAGCCACTTCAGCTTCAGCCATGACTCAAAGGGGCCAAGGTACAATTAAGGACACGGCTTCAGAGGGTACAAGCCTCAGGCCATGGCAGCTTTCATGTGGTGTTGGACCTTCTGGTATACAGAAGGCAAGAGTTGAGCTTTGTGATCCTCCATTTAGATTTCAGAGGGTGTATGGACACACCTGGATGTCCAGGTAAAAGTCTGACACAAGGGCAAAGCCCTCACGGATAACCTTTGCTAGAGAAATGCACAGGGGAAATGGGAAGTTGGAGCCCTCACACATAGTCCTCACTGGGGCACTACCTAGAGCTATGAGAAGGGGTCCACCATCGTTCCAGACGCCAGAATGGTAGATCCACCAACAGCTTGCACTGTGCACTTGGAAAAGCCAAAGGCACTCAATGCCAAGCTCGGAAAGTGGCTATGTGAGCTGTACCGTGCAGAGTCACAGAGGTGGAACTGCCCAAGTTCTTGGGAACTCATCCCTTGCATCAGCGTGCCCTGGATGTGAGACATAGAGTCAAAAGGGATCATTTTGGAGCTTTAAGAATTATTTTCTTCTGTGTTTTGGACTTGCATGAGGCCTGAAGCCCCATTGGTTTGGTCAATTTCTCCCATTTTTAAAGGAAATATTTAATCAATGCCTGTACCCCTATTATATCTTGGAAGTAGCTAACTTTTTTTTTTTTTTTTTTTTTTTTTTTTTTAATTTTACAGGATCATAGGCAAAAGCGACTTGCTTTATCTCAGATGAAATCTTGGACTTTGGACTTTCAAATTAATGCAGGAATAAGTTAAGACTTTGAGGGACTGTTGGGAGGGCAGGATTGGTTTTGAATGTGAAAAGGGCATGAAATTTGGGAGGAACCAAGGCAACATGATATAGTTTAACACTGTATTCCCACCCAAATCTCATCTTTAATTGCAATGTCCACATGATGAGGGAGGGACCTGGTGGAAGGCAATTGGGTCATATAGACAGCCTCTCCAATGCTGTGCTCCTAACAGTTAGTGAGGTCTCACGAAAGCTGATGCCTTTAAAGTGTGTCACTTCCTCTCTCTGTCCCTCCTGATGTAATGTGAAGAAGGTTCTTACTTCCCCTTCAGCTTCCAACATGATTGTAATTTTTCTGAGGCCTCCCCAGCCATGCAGAACTGTGAGTAAATCCTCGTTTCTCTATAAATTCCCCAGTCTCAAGTAGTTCTCTATAGCAGTGTGAAAACACACTGATACAAAAAGGAACATATCTCAGCACAAGTACAGTCATACAGGATGGACCACAGCTAGTAAAATACTGAATGGGGAAAAACTGAGAGCCTTTCCTTTAAGATCAGGAACATGATAAGAATTTCTAGTTTCACCACCATTATTCAATATAGTACTGAAAGTCTTAACTAGAGCAATCAGATTAGAGAAATAAATAAAAGGCATCCAAATTGGAAAGGAAGAAGTCGAATTATATTTGTTTTTAGATTATATGATCTTATATTTGGAAAAATCTAAAGACTCCACCAGAAACTATCAGAAATGATAAATAAATATAGTAAATTTGCAGAACGTAAAATCTACACAGAAAAATAAGTACATTTCTATATGCCAACAGGAAAAAAATTAAAGAAATCAAGAAAGGAATCTAGTTTACAGCAGCTACAAACAATAATAAATACCTAGGAATAAACTCAACCAAAGAAATGAAAAATCTCTACAATGAAAATGAAAAAACACTGATAAAAATAATTGAAAAGGATACCAAGAAATGGAAATGTATTCCAAGTTCATGGACTGAAAGAATTAATGTTGTTAAAATGTTCATATTGCCCAAATAAATCTATAGATTTAATGCAATCCCTATCAAAATACCAATTACATTCTTCACAGAAATACGACAAATATTCTAAAATTTATATGGAATCACAAAAGACCTAGAACAGCCAAAGCCACCTGAGCAAAAAGGAAAAAAAAATTGAGCATCATATTACTTGGCTTCAAATTATGCTACAGAGATACAGTAACAAAAATAGGCTAATATTCACATAAAAATAGATACATAGAACAATGAAACACAATAAAGATCTCACAGCAAACTCATACATATTCTTTGAACTCACCAGCGGTGCCAAGAATATGCATTGGGTAATGAACAGTCTCTTCAATAAATGGTGCTGGAAAAACTTGATATACACATACAGAAGAATGAAATTAGACCTCTGTCTCTTGGCATATACAAAATTAAATCAAAATAGATTAAAAATTTAAATAAGACCTCACTCAATGAAGCAACTAAAAGAAAACATTGGGGAAAATTTCCAGACACTGAACTTGACTAAGATTTTTTGAGTAATAACCCACAAGCACAGACATCCAAAGCAAAAAAATGGAAAAATGGGATCATATTAAGTTAAAAGTCTTCTGCACAGCAAAGAAAACAATTAACAAAGTGAAAGACAATCCACAAAAGGGAAGAAAATATTTGCAAACTACCCATCTGACAAGGGATTAAGAACAGAATATATAAGGAGTTCAAACAACTCCATAGGAAAAAAGTCTAATAATTCAATAAAAAATGGGCAAAAGATCTGAATAGATATTTTTCAAGACAAGACATACAAATGGCAAACAGGTATATAAAAAGGTGCTCCACATCAGTAATTATCAGAGAAGTGTAAATGAAAACTACAATGACAAATCATCTCACCCCAGTGAAAATTGCTTTACCCAAAAGATAGATAGGCAATTTAAAAATGCTGCAAGGAGATGGAGAAACGGGAACCCTCACAGACTGTTATATGAATTGAAATCAGCACAACCACTATGGAGCATTCCAGTGCTCAGCATATACTCAGAAGAAAGAAAATTATTATATCAAAGAGATATCTACATCCTCATGCAGATATCTATTGCAGCACTATTCACAATAGCCAAGGTTTGGGAGCAACCTATGTCTCCATCAACAGACAAATAGAAAGTGTGTTACATATACAGGACATAGTACTATTCAGCTATAAAAAAGAATGAGATACTTTCATTTGCAACAACATGGATGAACTGAAGAACATTATGGAAACTGAAATAAGCCAGACACAGAAAGACAAACTTCTCATGTTCTCACTTATTTGTAGGAGCTAAAAATTGAAACAATTGAACTAATGGATATAGAGAACAAAAGAACAGTTACCAGCAGCTGAGAAGGGTATTGGGGAAAATGAAATGGGAATAGTTAATGGAAATAAAAATATAGTTAGCTAGGATAAATAAGAACTGGTATTTGATAGCACAGCAGAGTGGATACAGTCAACCACAATTTATTGTACATTTTAAAATAACCAAAAGAGTATAATTGAAATGTTTCTAACTCAAAGAAATGATACATATTTGATATAATGGATATTTTATTTACCCAGATGTGATTTTTTTTTTTTGCACTGTACATTTGTTTCAAAGTATCTCAGGTCCCCAACAAACACACAGAACTACTATGTATCCATTTAAATTTTTAAAATACAGTTAAACATTTGGCAAATACATGAGTTCCTGAATCATTTGAAAGGATTGTCAACATAAATAGAGGTTCACTGACATAAAAATGAAATTTCATTACCAACTATAATTTCTGAATTGTCTAGAAAGTTTATGTATAACTTAACAATAAAAATCATTCACAACTTCAGTTGTGTTTCATATCAGTCAGGATAAGTTAGGTAGTCATGTGGTATCAATGAAATAAAATTTTCACCAGCTAAACACATTAACATCTTATTTTTATTTATGCTAGATATCTAATGTGAGTCTGGAGGGGGAAAAGTACCAGTTCTCATAGTTCCTCAGGACTGTGGCATAAGAAAGTGTCCCTTTCAATATATACTTTCACAATCAGGTATATGGAGCAGAAAGAGGGTGGAAAAGTAAAATTAATTTTGAAATTTCTGGGGAGAATTGACCCTCATCTTTCATTCACCATGAAAAATGATAGAGGCATGCCTTACTTCAAAAGGGGTGTAGAAATGCAATAGTATCCTGTGGATGGATAGAAGAGAAAAAAATATCAGAGGACGAATGCATAAGAATATATATGAATAGCACCAATGACTATGCCAGGCATTTATTTTCATTAGAGTTATCAACAGCAAAACTTTTCACATCACATTTTATTGTTATGAACAATATTTTAAGAAAAAAGTATTCCATTTTGACAGATAATTTTAAAATCTCACTAATTTAACCAGAAGAAACACATCGATAGGCAATAATAAGGTACATTGAGCTTGCCTCAGGAAGGAAGAGTGCACCTCAAAGCAAGTATGGGGAATTATATAGGACAGAATTGGTGGTTTGAAAGAGCTCCAGGCTTCTAACAGGATTTGCCTTTGTGCTGGATGTTTTCAGAAGGTTCAGGCAGACTGTCAAGACCTGGGAGGAATTTTGTGATCCAGGGCTTTGATAGTTGGGATGTTTGCAGCCTGGGGAGAGCCTAGAATTGTCACTACTGGAGGAGCAGCAGTCATCACTGTTGGCAGTGAGACTGTACAGTGGCCTTGCTTGTGCCCCTGGTTCAGTCCAGCTCACAGAACTGTCTTGCTGAAGCACTTGTATTTTGTAAGCATTATTGATATGTGGTTGGAAATATCATGTCCTGGCTGTCAGCAGAGCCATTTCTGCTTTTCGCATAATTTAGTAGCTTGGAATTTATTTTTTTAAATAAAATGTGGTTGTCATAGTGGCCAAAAATATTAAGTTTATTTTAACAGGATGCTTATAAGTAGGACTGTGCAGATGCAGTCTTAGGCTCAGCGCCCTCACTGTGTCTTTAGTTCACTGCCTAAGCTGATGATAACGAATGTAAAGAAAATATAGATTTTTTACTGGAAAAATGAAGATGGTAAAAATGCACTGACCTAAGAACTTAAGATTGTTTTGGACTTGATACAAAGAAATTATGTAATCCTAGCAAGCACATTAACTTCCTCTGCAGTTGCAAAGTATTAACATTAGTAATTATTTCGATGATACATACTTAGATTTCAATATTACAGATTTTTAAAACACAGAAAGTACAAGGTTTCTCTAACTGCAAGTTATGATTGTTCTTTCATGTCTGCTTTAAAGATTCATTCAAGCAATTTGCTGAAATTTAAGCTAAATGTTAGAATTTTTGAATATTATATACTTAATAATTTCAGGTTACTTATCTAAAATAACATAAGCAACAAACCCTTCATGTCAAAAGTGTATGCTTTTGTGAAACAGTGTATAGCACTTCATTTTTGAATTTTTACTAGGTGCAAGCTACATTTTTTTAATTTCTAAACCCAGCTGAGTAGATTAAAAGTAATCACATACACACACACACACCTTCCCAGATATACAAATACCGAGTCTTATGAAGAAAGGCCAAAGGTATTTACCCAGAAAATAATATGAGTAAGATGGCATGACTAAGTATGAAAATTATTAATCATATATAGCAGCAGTATTTCCGTATAAAATACAAGAGGTGATATGTTTGCATTTTTATCAAAAAAAGGGGTTTAACTAAAACCCTTTATAAGGTTAAGTTAAAAAGTACATTCATAAATAACAACCTGACAAGGTTGGAGTGGTGTGGGGGTAGGAAGAGTATTTATAAGGAAAGATTTAAGGTAGGCTGCTACAGTTTCATTCCCTTCAATGACTAGAAACCCAAAGGACAACAAGTTAAAAGAAGCCAACATTTAATAGAAAAAGCGTACACTGAGAGAATAAATTTATAAAGGAATCATTGTAATTGAAAGTAGACAAGACATGCAACAAGATTTTGGTAAATTGATAAATGATTTCCTCTCCCGAAAATAGCAGGAATATAATCCCTGGAATATATAAATGTCACCATATAAGCACAGAGGTTTTTGCACTTATAATTAACTTAAGGTTCTAGAGATTGGGGGATCATCCTGGATCTTAAAGGTGGTCCCTAAGCAGAATGTATGTGTCCTTATTAGAGGGGGTGAGAGAACTTTTACACAAATTTACACTCACACACACAGAAGAAATGATGTAAAAATGCAGTAGGGAAGGATTCCAAGAAATTGGCCTTGAAGTGTTGAGTCATGTGGTTACAAGACCTGCCATCACTAGAAGCTAGAAAAGGTTAGGAGTAGATTCTCCCCTAGAACCTCCAGAGGAAACCCCGCTGATACCTTGATAATAACTCAATGGTGCTAACTTCAGACTTCTGGCTTTGTGAAATAATAAGTTTCTGTTGTTTTCAGACCCAATTTGTGTTAATTCATAATACCAGCTGCAGGAAACTAATACAGAAATCATATGCAAAATAGATTTTTAACATTGCATAGGCTCTCTGATTATTCAAATAACTTATAAAAATAATTAGAGATCTGCTATTTTATTTTGACCTTGCCATTGTCGGTGCAAGCTCAGAGCCTCCTAGTTGCACGGCTGAAGGAAGCAAAGATAGGCTAGTGTGAAGACTTTACAGGGACGAGGTTTCTGACAGGCAGTTTATTTTTTTATTTTTTGTAAACTGGTAATAAGTTAATTATATTATTTCTGAAAAAATTATTTATAAAAAGTCCCATCAGCTAATTGTTTCTATTTTGAGAAAATGTTTCTTTTTCCCAAAAGGAATTACTCTGAATGATAGCTGTCTTCATAGCTCTTAAAAACGCTTTCAACTTCTGGAAAGTAGGCAGCATAATTATAATACTCCATTCTTGAAAACAATATAATTTACCAAAAAAAGATTTAAAAAGTCTTTATCGATGCTAAAGTACTAGGAAGTGGTCACAACCTCATGCTAAACACGTAGAATAATATCTGCCAGATACACAGCTGTTCAATCCCACTTAAAAGAATACCAAAGGAAACAAAACAAAAATATTCAAATTAAAAAACATAAGACAGTTTTAATTAATGAAAAGAAAACACGAATCTTTAATAAAACATTTGCATGTACTTCAGGCAAAAATTAAAAAATCTGGTGATGGCAATTAGTATTATTGATCCCAATTTTCCATTTCCCCTTGTATTCACAGCCATCATTCATATGATTCTGCAGTATTTCCACTGGAGGTGGATTTTACTTCCTTGCCCCATGGATGATGGGCCTAACTGTGTGACTTGTTTTAACCATGAACAGTTGTGAGGAAAAGGTGGCAGTGTATAATCTCTAAGCCCAGAACAAAAGAGGCATCATGTTCCATTTTGCTTTTCTTAAGCGTCTTCAACTCCTATATGATTTTCTTTTCTTTTTTTTTCATATATTTATTTTATTGCATTTTAGGTTTTGGGGTACATGTGAAGAACATGCAAGGTTGTTGCATAGGTACACACATGTCAGTGTGATTTGCTCCTTCCTCCCCATCACCTACACCTGGCATCTCTCCCCTTGCTATTCCTCCCCAACTCCCCACCCCCCACCATCCCTCTCCTATTCCCCCCTAACTGACCCCAGTGTGTAGTGCCCCCCTCCCTGTGTCCATGTGTTGTTATTGTTCAACAACTGCCTATGAGTGAGAAAATGCGGTGTTTGATCTTCTGCTCTTCTGTCAGTTTGCTGAGAATGATAGTTTCAGGTTCATCCATGTCCCTATAAAGGACACAAACTCATCGTTTTTGATGGCTACATAATATTCCATGGTGTATATGTGCCACATTTTCCCTGTCTAGTCTATCATCCATGGGCATTTGGGTTGGTTCCAGGTCTTTGCTATTATAAACAGTGCTGCAATGAACATTCGTGTGCACGTGTCCTTATAGTAGAACGATTTATAATCCTTTGGATATATACCCAGTAATGGGATTGCTGGGTCAAATGGAATTTCTGTTTCTAGGTCCTTGAGGAATCGCCACACTGTCTTCCACAATGGATGAACTAATTTACACTCCCACCAACAGTGTAAAAGTGTTCCTATTTCTCCACATCCTCTCCAGCATCTGTTGTCTCCAGATTTTTTAATGATTGCCATTCTAACTGGCGTGAGATGGTATCTCAACGTAGTTTTGATTTGCATTTCTCTGATGACCAGTGATGATGAACATTTTTTCACGTTTGTTGGCCTCATGTATGTCTTCTTTTGTAAAGTATCTGTTCATATCCTATGCCCACTTTTGAATGGGCTTGTTAGTTTTTTTCTTGTAAATCTGTTTTAGTTCTTTGTAAATTCTGGATATCAGCCCTTTGTCAGATGGGTAAACTGCAAAAAATTTTTCCCATTCTGTTTGTTGCCGATTCACTCTAATGACTGTTTCTTTTGCTGTGCAGAAGCTATGGAGTTTGATTAGGTCCCATTTGTCTATTTTGGCTTTTGTTGTCAATGCTTTTGGTGTTTTGGTCATGAAGTCCTTGCCTACACCTACGTCCTGAATGGTTTTGCCTAGATTTTCTTCTAGGGTTTTTATGGTGTTAGGCCTTACGTTTAATTCTTTAATCCATCTGGAGTTAATTTTACTGTAACGTATCAGGAAGGGGTCCAGTTTCTTCTTTCTGCACATGGCTAGTCTGTTTTCACAACACCATTTATTGAACAGGGAATCCTTTCCCCATTGCTTGTTTTTGTCTGGTTTGTCAAAGATCAGGTGGTTGTAGATATGTTGTGTTGCCTCTGAGACCGACCTCTGTTCTATTCCATTGGTCTATATCTCTGTTTTGGTACCAGTACCATACTGTTTTGATTACTGTACCCTTGTAGTATAGTTTGAAGTCCGGTAGTGTGATGGCCCCGTCTTTGTTCTTTTTGCTTAGAATTGACTTGGTTATGCGGGCTCTCTTTTGGTTCCATATGAAGTTTAATGTGTTTTTTTCCAGTTCTGTGAAGAAGGTCATTGGTAGCTTGATGGGGATAGCATTGAATCTGTAAATTACTTTGGGCAGTATAGCCATTTTCAAGATATTGATTCTTCCTAACCATGAACATGGGATGTTTCTCCATCTGTTTGTGTCCTCTCTTATTTCGTTGAGCAGTGGCTTGTAGTTCTCCTTGAAGAGGTCCTTTACGTTCCTTGTTAGTTGTATTCCTAGATATTTTATTCTCTTTGTGGCAATTGTGAATGGAAGTTTGTTCTTGATTTGGCTCTCTTTAAGTCTGTTATTGGTGTATAGGAATGCATGTGATTTTTGCACATTGATTTTGTATCCTGAGACTTGCCGAAGTTGCTTTTCAGTTTCAGGAGATTTAAGGCTGAGACAATAGGGTCTTCTAGATATACCATCATGTCGTCTGCAAATAGAGACAATTTGACTCTCTCCTTTCCTCTTTGAATATCCTTTATTTCTTTTTCTTGCCTGATTGCTCTGCCTAGAATTTCCAGTACTACCTTGAACAGTAGTGGTGAGAGAGGGCATCCTTGTCCAGTGCCAGATTTCAAGGGAAATGCTTCCAGTTTTTGCCTATTCAGTATGATATTGGCTGTTGGTTTGTCGTAAATAGCTTTTATTATTTTGAGATATGTTCCGTCAATACCTAGCTTATTGAGTGTTATTAGCAGAAAGGGCTGTTGAATTTTGTCAAAGGCCTTCTATGCATCAATTGAGATAATCATGTGGTTTTTGTCTTTAGTTCTATTTATGTGGTGAATTATGTTTATAGACTTGTGTATGTTGAACCAGTCTTGCATCCCCGGGATGAAGCCTACTTGATCATAGTGGATAAGCTTTTTGATGTGCTATTGCAATTGGCTTGCCAGTATTTTATTGAAGATTTTTGCGTCTATGTTCATCATGGATATTGGCCTGAAGTTTTCTTTTCTTGTTGAGCCTCTGCCTGGTTTTGGTATTGGGATGATGCTGGTCTCATAAAATGATTTGGGAAGAATTCCCTTTTTGTATTGTTTGGAATAGTTTCAGAAGGAATGGTACCAGCTCCTCTTTGTATGTCTGGTAGAATTCGGCTGTGAACCCGTCTGGTCCTGGGCTCTTTTTGGGTGGTAAGCTCTTAATTGCTGCCTCAACTTCAGACCTCGTTATGGGTGTTTTCAGGGTTTCGGCTTCTTCCTGGTTTAGGCTTGGGAGGAGGCAAGTGTCCAGGAATTTATTCATTTCTTCCAGGTTTACTAGTTTATGTGCATAGAGTTGTTTGTAATAATCTCTGATGATGGTTTGAATTTCTGTGGAATCTGTGGTGATATCCCCTTTATCGTTTTTTATTGCATCAATTTGGTTATTCTCTCTTTTCTTTTTTATTAATCTGGCTAGTGGTCTGTCTATTTTGTTGATCTTTTCAAAAAACCATCTCCTGGATTTATTGATTTTTTGTAGGGTTTTTTATGTCTCTATCTCCTTCAGTTCTGCTCTGATCTTAGCTATTTCTTATCTTCTGCTAGGTTTTGAGTTTTCTTGATCTTGCTCCTCTAGCTCTTTCCATTTTGAAGATAAGGTGTCAATTTTTGATCTCTCCTTGCTTCTCATGTGGGCACTTATTGCTATATATTTTCCTCTAGAGACTGCTGTAAATGTGTCCCAGAGATTCTGGTATGTTGTGTCTTCATTCTCATTGGTTTCGAAGAACATCTTTATTTCTGCCTTCATTTCATTGTTTATCCAGTCAGCATTCAAGAGCAAGTTGTTCAGTTTCCATGAAGCTGTGCAGTTCTGGGTCAGTTTTTGAATTCTGAGTTCTAACTTGATTGCATTGTGGTCTGAGAGACTGTTTGTTATGATTTCCACTCTTGCATTTTCTGAGGAGTGATTTACTCCCAATTATGTGGTCCATTTTAGAGTACGTGTGATGTGGTTCTGCGAAGAATGTATATTCTGTGGATTTGGGGTGGAGAGGTCTGTAAATGTCTCTTAGGTTTGCTTGGTCCAGGTCTGAGTTCAAGTCCTGGATATCCTTGTTAATTTTCTGTCTGGTTGATCTGTCTAATATTGACAATGGAGTGTTAAAGTCTCCCACTATAATTGTGTGGGAGTCCAAGTCTCTTTGTAAGTCATTAAGAACTTGCCTTATGTATCTGGTTGCTCCTGTATTGGGTGCGTATATATTTAGGATCGTTAGCTCTTCTTGTTGCATTGATCCTTTTACCATTATGTAACATCCTTCTTTGTCTCTTTTGATCTTTATTGCTCTAACGTCTAATTTATCAGAGATGAAAACTGCAACTCCTGCTTTTTTTTTTTTTTTGCTCTCCCTTTGCTTCGTAAATCTTCCTCCATCCCTTTATTTTGAGCGTTTGTGTATCCTTGCATGTGAGATGGGTTTCCTGGATACAGCACAGCGATGGTTTTGGCTTTTTATCCAATTTGCCAGTCTGTGTCTTTTGATTGGGGCATTTAGTCCATTTACATTTAGGGTTAATATTGTTATGTGTGAATTTGATACTGCCATTTTGGTGCTAGCTGGCTGTTTTGCCCTTTAGTTGAGCTGGTACTTGTTGTTCCTTTATATGTGTAGAGGCTCTTTCAGGAGCTCTTGTAGAGCTGGCCTGGTGGTGACGAAATCTCTGAGTACTTGCATGTTCCCAAAGGATTTTATTTTTCCTTCACTTATGAAGCTTAGTTTGGCTGGATAGGAGATTCTGGGTTGAAAGTTCTTTTCTTTAAGGATGTTGAATATTGGCCCCCACTCTCTTCTGGCCTTTAAGGTTTCTGCCGGGAGATCTGCTGTAAGCCTGATGGGCTTCCCTTTGTGGTTAACCCGACCTTTCTCTCTGGCTGCCCTTAGTATTTTCTCCTTCATTTCAACCCTGGTGAATTTGACAATTATGTGCCTTGGGGTTGCTCTTCTTGAAGAATATATTTGTGGTGTTCTCTGTATTTCCTGGACTTGAATATTGGCCTGCCTTGCTAGGTTGGGGAAGTTTTCCTGGATAATATCCTGAAGAGTATTTTCCAGCTTGGATTCATTCTCTTTGTTGCATTCAGGTACACATATCAAACATAGATTAGATCTTTCCACATAGTCCCACATTTCTTGGAGGCTTTGTTCATTCCTTTTTACCCTTTTTTCTCTATTCTTGCCTTCCCGTTTTATTTCCTTGAGTTGATCTTCGACCTCTGATATACTTTCTTCTGCTTGGTCAGTTCAGCTGTTGATACTTGTGCATACTTCACGAAGTTCTCGTGTTGTGTTTTTCAGCTCCATCAATTCATTTATATTCCTTTCTATTTTGTCCATTCTCATTAGCATTTTGTCAAATCTTTTTTCAAGGTTCTTAGATTCTTTGCATTTAGTTAAAACATGTTCTTTCAGTTCATAGAAGTTTCTTACTACCCACCTTCTGAAGTCTGATTCTGTTATTTCAACACCCTCGTTCTCCATCCAACCTTGTTCCCTTGCTGGTGAGGAGTTGTGACCCCTTGTAGGAGGAGAGGTGTTCTGGTTTCAGGTGTTTTCATCCTTTTTGCACTGGTTTCTTTCCATGTTTATGTATTTATCCACCTGTCATCTTTGTAGTTGCTGGATTTTGGATTGGGTCTCTGAGTGGATGTTCTGTTTGTTAACAATGAGGTTATTTCTGTTTCTTAGTTTTCCTTCTAACAGTCTGGCCCCTCTGCTGTAGGTCTGCTGAAGTCCACTCCAGACCCTGCTTGCTTGGGGATCACCTGTAGCAGCTGCTGAACAGTAAGGGTTGCTACCGGTTTTCTTCTTCTGCTATCTTTGTCCCAGAAGGATACTTGCCAAGTGTCAGTCCGATTTTCCTTTATGACGTGGCTTTTTGGATATACAGGGGTCAGGGAGTTGCTTAAGGAGACAGTCTGTTTTTTATAGGAGCTCAAATGCTGAGCTGTGAGCTCCGTTGTTTATTCAGAGCTGATGGGCAGGTACGTTTAGGTCTGCTGTAGGAGAACTCATAAACCGCTTTTTGTTCCTGGGTGCTCTGTCCCAGGGATTTAGGGCTTTATTTATGAGTTTCCGTTGTGCTGCTGCCTTCTTTTTTTTTTTTTTTTCCTTCAGAGCTGCCCTGCCCAGCAAGGAGGCAGCCTAGTCACTGTCTGCCTGTAGAGGCTTTGCTGAGCTGCTGTGGGCTCCACCCAGCTGCCAAGTGAGCTTCCCTGCAGTCCTGTTTATATGGATGTAGTTAGAACTGCCTCAGCAATGGTGGCCCGCCTCTGTATTGGCAGATTGTCTCTGTAATGGCGGGTTGCCTTGGCAACGGCGGGCTGCCTCAGCATTGGGTGACTACCTCCGCAGTGTTGGAGTGCCTCCGTAATGGCAGACGCCCCTCCCCCAAAGAGCTGGAAAGCTGTGAAACTCTCAATCCAGAGAGTTACTGATTGCTGTTCTTTTGTGGGGATTGGACCAGCCGAGCCTGATCGCCTGGCTCCCAGCCTCAGAGCCCTTTTATTTTTTTTAAAGTTGGTGTTCCAGTCACCTGTTGAAGAGGCACTGGGATCTCTGTGTTTTCCCATGTGGCGACTCATTGTCCTGGCTTAAACAGTGGCACGGAGCTTCGTGGTGCTTTTTTTGCCCTGGAATCTACTGTCCTGGTTTCTGTTCAGTCCTCTTTTTAAACAGATGAATGGGTGACTTCCCATGGCTCCAATCGCTAGCCAAAAGGGCACCCGGACCAGTGTATTTTGTACAGAGAACCACTGCGCTGGAGCACTGACAAAGCAGCCGTGCAGGGCAAAGCAGTCGCGCTGGCCGACACAGCCACACTGGCCGAAACAGCCCTGCTGGCGACCCATGGGGCTCCTCTGCCTGGGAATTTCCTAGTCTGTGGGCAATAAAAATGTGGAGTCCACTCACCCTCTGCACTTTCACTGGGAGCTGAAATCCTGAGCTGTTCCTAAACGGCCATCTTGGATTGATCCCTCCCTTATATGATTTTCAGTGCACTAACATCTGTGCCTCTGATTCACATGGAATACTTAATTTATATAGTTGTTCAGATAGGATAATAAACACGTGGGGCAGACATGGGCCCAACCTGCACCTTGAAGTCTTGTCTAGCTAAGTCCAGCTTTTATCAACCAGACCCTTGATTAACCTACCAGCACATGATCACAAATCAATAATTATCTTAAGTTAATGAGTTTCTAGGTGAACTCTTACATGACACTTTTGTGGCACTAGTTGACAGAGTATACACGAAGCAGAAAATATTTTAATGGTTATTTAAATTCAAGTTTAAGAAAAAATCTATTTGGAAAAAAAATGCACAGAAGTGCATTCGCTAAGTATATGAAAAGAAATCAATAAATATTTGTTGGGTTATGAGTAAATCCAAAGGGAAGGTATTTACTTTTAAAGAAAGAAAAATATTAAGCAAACTGACCTCAGGCATTTCAGTAATACCGAGTGACTCCAAAGTCTATTTATAAGACAACAGCTAGGGAATTTTTTAAAAGCCTAAAAAAGATCACTCAACCCCACTTTTTAGAACTCTGCAGTGGCTTATGTTTTACTCAGATTAAAATCCAAACTACTTCTTTCAAATGAGCTGGCCCAAAGCTATTTGTCCAATCTCTTATACAACCTTTGCCATCACTTAATTTTTTCTGCGTGTACAGTCCTCCCTAGGAAAAGCCAGAAATTTTCCAGGCTCAAAGTCTTTTGCAATTGCTATTTCCTCTGCTTAGTCACTCTCTTTAGTGATTTCAGATTGTTTGTTCCCAGATGCTTGTCCTAACCACTTCTAAAAACAGCCTTCATATCCTATACATAGCATACTATGTATTTATTTCTGTTATATATTTACTTACTTGTTTATTGTATTTGCTGTGCAGTGAGAGCTCTAATATAGTTGCAGTCTGAGTTTCTTGTTTATTGCTGTATACCCAGTAACAAAACTATATATTTGAAAGAAAATACAGCCAATAGGTAATAGATAAATATTTTTAATACACTGAAAAACAAATGCTACAAATCAGATGAACATCAAAATAATTTAAATGCGAAAAAGTCCCTAACAACTTGTCTGTGGAGCATATAGTCCAGTAAAGTGTCCAAATAAAATCCCCTTTGTGTAACAATCTGGACTAGTTAAAAATCAAGAGAAATAAAACTGCAAATATCTGAATTTAACAGTATCGAAGTACTAGTGGCAGCATGGAACCTACGTATAAACATAGAAATGTGTTAACATGATTTTGATAGTTATGGATATGATGTTATGATATAAACTGTAAAAAAAATTCACTACCTAATACAACACATATAATAATTTATTTGCAAAAAGATGGAAAACGTTATTTAAGAAGAATGGTAGGAGAAGGCATATGTAATTCATTACTATATTATCTCTAATGAGAGTTTGTACATTTTGCTTGGTTTCTGAGATTGATAAATCAAGAAATATAGATTGAGGATTAACATAAACAGGTAAAGCAAATTCTGCTAATAAGAAAATAAACACCCTGTAATTTACAGAATATCAGAAGGGAACATATGTAAAACAATAAGATAGATCATAAGGCACATGGAAGATAACAGAGGTAATTTCTAGGAAACATTGAAAAACAGAAAATCAAATAAGATGACTGAAATGAAACCAAAGTGATACGCCAAATCAGTATATAAATGCAATAACTTCACAATCAGGGTTATAACATTACATTCAACTATATAGGCTTATAAAATTCAACTGTATGTTTACAGAGATATGCCTTGCAAGAGGTAATTTAAAATGCTTGAATATAAAAGAGTGGGAGATATATAGAGAAAAATATATTTTAAAAAAGCAGTTCCCAAAACTTTAATGTCAGAAAGTAAATGAAGTTCAAAGTAAAAGAAAAGTAGCAATCCCAGATACTCAGGAGGCTGAGGCAGGAGAATTGCCTGAACCCAGGAGGCGGAGGTTGCGGTGAGCCGAGATCGCGCCATTGCAGTCCAGCCTGGGCAACAAGAGCGAAACTCCGTCTCAAAAAAAAAAAAAGTAGCAAAATGTACAAAACAAAAAAAAAATGCTAGAAATATCAGAATAAAGGATGTACTCTTCTCTGAAAGTTCAATCATACAAAAAAATATATAAGTTCTTAGTAGGCACATTATAGTCTAAATCAAGACAACAGCAAAGACCAATTAAACCTCTATGAACTTTAGATTTATTAGAAATGGTACAGACTACATCATCAGGAATTAAACAAAAATAACAGAAAAAAAAAACATGTGAAGGAACTCAGGTGTCAGACAGTAAAACAAACCATAAGTGTACATATATTTAGAAAATAATTATAATGAGCCCAGCACATTTTCAGAAACTAAAGAATATGGTGGACATGTGCACATGAATGTTCATTGCAGCACTATTTACAATAGCAAAGACCTGGAACCAACCCAAATGCCCATGGATGATAGATTAGACAGGGAAAATGTGGCACATATACACCATGGAATATTATGCAGCCATCAAAAACGATGAGTTTGTGTCCTTTGTAGGGACATGGATGAACCTGGAAAGCATCATTCTCAGCAAACTGACACAAGAGCAGAAGATCAAACATCACATGCTCTCACTCAGAGGCGGGTGTTGAACAATGAGAACGCATGGACATAGGGAGGGGAGCACTACACACTGGGGTCTGTTGGGGGAAATAGGAAAGGGTCAGTGGGGGGTGTAGAGTTGGGGAGAGACAGCATGGGGAGAAATGCCAGATATAGGTGATAGGGAGGAAGGCAGCAAATCACACTGCCACGTGTGTACCTATGCAACAACCTTGCATGTTCTTCACATGTACCCCAAAACCTAAAATGCAATAAAATAAATTAAAAAAAAAAAAGAGTATGGCGGAAATTGTATACAGATGAAAATTTACAGGCTTAAACATTTTCATTGCTAAACAAGAATTAAAATAAATTAAGTCATGAACTCAAGAATTTTAAAAAGACATTATAAAAATAGATAATACAAAAATAATATTAAAATGATTTCAATCTGAAAATAATTATATCAAAATGTTGAGGAAAAACACATTCAGTTAAATTTGATGGATAAATACAGTAATTCAAAACATTTATTCCTGGTCCTATTTTAAACACTTTGATGATGTTAGTGGACAAGTGATTTTACAGCAAAAGGAACAGATCCTTTCAATCTCATCTAATTTGTTCCAGAGAATATGAAGTATAAGAAAAGCTTCCAATTAGTTTTAGAGGCCAGTATATTCTTTAAAGCAAACCCCACATCCAAAAAGAAAGAAAAGACAGAATAGAAAAATAGTAAAATCATGAACATAGTTTAAAATATGCTGATTATATATTAATATTTTGACCAAATTTTATTATAAGTTCTTTTCATTAATAAACTACCGGAAAGAAACACAATTATTATTTATCTTAAAATTTAAAATAAATGTTCTACTGAAAGTTTGAAATAAATTTTCCTTGCCCCTTTTACTCCAAATTCCAAAAAACAAAATTTAGCTGGTTACAGTGGCTCACGCCTGTACTTATGCTCTTTCCATAGCTCCAACTTATGCTGTTTTGTTTGTTAACCAGAAAAGCTCCTTCAGAGTCTCTGAAATTGTATTGATCAACATTAAGTCTATAATGTATCTAATTATGTTTTTAGCTTAACACATTTAAGTATATAACTTAATTAATTTTTAGAAATGTGTGGTCATGTAACTCTTCCAACATCATGGTATGTAACATTTCCATCAATCTAAAAAGTTCCCTACCCTGATGCAACCTGATGCAATTATTACATATTGTATGCCTGTATCAAAGTATCTCATATTCCCCATAAAAATATACATATACTATGTGCCCATAAAACTGAAAGTTGGAAATCGAAAATTTAAAAAAGCTCCCTTGCAGCATTTTTGAGTCAACTGTGAACCCTGGAAAACCATTGAGCTGCCTTCTGTTACTATAGTTTACACTTTCTAGAATGTAAAATAAATAAAATGCTTCTTCCCCTTTTAAGATGCATTCATGTTTGTTTCCTGTCTTTAACAGGACACAGCATACATCAAATATCCACCAATTGATCAACAGAAAACAAATTATCATACATTTATACAATAGACTTTTTTATGCTTTAAGAAGACCAAAATATTAAGAAACAAGACCATTAGAGCACTTCCCACACAACCAAATCAATTTTTTGAAACAGATCCATTCTGTTCCTCATACCTATTGTCCCAGGGCTCAGCATTGAGTATTCTTAAAGTCCAAGACAGAGTTTTATTAGTGTTTGAGGAAAGGACTGTGCACAGGAGCATTTCTTTGGTTTTGGCCAAAAACCAGGAATACCAGTAGTCTAGAATACCAGGTACTTTGTGCCAGTTGTCTAAAATCCATGATGAATTTATTAACATTTAATTAGGAAAAGGTCCAACAAGAACTTACTTTTGTCAGAACATATTTGGCACATTTAGAAGCCAACCAGTCTATGGAAACTGCCTCCTAAGTGAATCCTCCACATTTGTTTCAGCTGGACCAGATTTCTGAAATAAAGTATATTTCTCAAATGAAGCTGCTATAAATATTTCTGAAGCCTGTTCCACCACAAGTAAAAACTGGGGATGGGGTAGACTGGTGTGAACAAAACTTTGATTTTATGCACCTCAAAATACTTTTGTCTTCTATTTTCAATGCTATAAATGGTTCAGTAACGTTCTCTCTGGACACAGGCAGTATCTGCATACCCACTTATCATGTTTCTCTCACCTTAAAATATACTCAGTAATATTTCCTGGAAGTCCTTTTTATTCCTGAGCTTGTGGATAAGTCTGTATATACTTCTACAGAATCCTCCGTGGATTCTTTAATGCAGAATGAAATTTGATTTAGTGTATTTAGTCATGTCTACACAAGCCTATTTTTAACAGTTTAGAGCAAGAAATTCTCCTGTGTTCTATAGTGCAAGCAAACACAAATGCCTTGCATTTCAACTGCATTAGAAATTGTTCCGCACACAAATGCTTAAGACAAGAAATATACGTTTCATTATCATCAAATGTTTGTTTCAGTCAAACATTCCTAGGAAATCGCAAACTTGGGTTGCAAGTCAACAAGAGCCTGCAAATTAATGCTGTCTGAGCCTGTGTAAGTGTTCTTGAGATTGTGACTGCTGTCTTGGCCACCTGAAGGGCAGTATTGGAGAGGCCGCTTTTGACCCCTGCTGTTTTCATAATTTAGTCCTCCCTCTTTTTGTGGTTCACTTGTGAAGGCTCCAGCAACAGTATGATATATTTCAGATGCTCCTTTAGCCTTCACAGAAGTCAATGGAATACCTTTCCTTTGTGTTTGTATGTGTTCACGTAGTAATATTCACTTCTGTGCATTTGTCTTTGACATGCCCACATCTTCCCCAAGGTTCAATTATTTTTGCTAATATTCCTGGTTTTATAAACATAGCCATTCCATTGTGGACAAAATCTCCATAGGAAAGTCACCACCAAATTCAAAATATTATATAGCCCAAGGCTGAAACTCTGTAGTCTAGTTGCCTCTAGAAATCATTAAGATTTCTAGCCCATTAAATTCTTTATTGTGAGGTCAAAAGTCACATGCTAGACTATCAAAAAGACTCTCCTCCTGCATGTTTGTGTCCTCCTTATTCACAATGTCTTCAGTCACGCAGCAGATATTAGTATCTTCAACAGAACAATTCATAAATAATTGTACCTTACCTGATATGGCTCTAAAAGTAATTAAAAAGAGTAACTTAGGGTGGAGGATAAAATATTGCAATTATTACTGATAGTAATGGATGTGTCGAGAATATGGAATGCAAATAGTTGTCTCAACTGAGCTCAACAATTAGGGAATTAAATCCACCCAGTTACTTTGACTGAGTCACATTTGTAGCATGCATTTGTAGCTTGGAGAACTAGAGGATAATTCATGATTTCTGTTGATGTGTAGATCCTAGAGAAAGAGAACAGCCCAGAGGACAGCCTGGGATATGTATGTCCAGTGTACTCTTCCCAAGTTTCTCATCAGCTAAGTCATCCTCTTTCTCCTAGAGAGGATAGACTAATGGAAAAAGAAATGACAAGAATATATATATATATAAATATATATATATATATATATAAATATATATATATATATATACATACATACACACACACACATATATGTATGTGTGTATATATATATATATATACGTATGTATACATATATGAATTTTTTTAGATGGAATCTCACTCTATCACCCAGGCTGGAGTGCAATTGTACAATCTCGGCTCACTGCAACCTCTGCCTCCCAGGTTTAAGCAATTCTCCTACCTCAGCCTCCCAAGTAGCTGTGACTACAGGTGCACACCACCAGATCCGGCTAATTTTTGTACTTTTAGGAGAGACAGAGTTTCACTGTGTTAGCCAGGATGGTCTCGATCTCTTGACCTTGTGATCTGCCCTCCACGGCTTCTCAAAGTGCTGGGATTACAGGTGTGAGCCACCACGCCCAGCCAAAATGGCAAGAATCTTATAGCTACTGAAGTTCCATGCATGGGAAGAAATTATCATGACTGAAATTATAACTCCTTCTAATATGATTAAACAAGTTCATCTCACAAGAATTCCTCTTGATAAAATACATCTGTGATATCTTGGTTGCCTTATGAAAAATTTGGGAAAAAACTAAAAATCAAAATTGTATATAGTTTTAAGACTATCAAAATTAGTATTTTCATAATTCTAACCATATTTTTAAAAAATTTGAATAAAAAAACTTCCTTTCTCTTTGAATATAGAAAGTGGAAAAAAAAACATCTCACTCTTTAAATGAGAAAAGGCAGGAGGAACTACAAAACTGAAAGGGCGGTTACCTCTTTAAGGTGAGTCTCGCTGCAGAGCAATGGAGGAATATGTGGCAGGCATCACATGAGAGCGTACAAAGACGTGACCTAAGACTTCAAAGAACTGTAAAAAATGATGACTGTGGTGAAGCAGGTTAGTGTAGGACCCACTGGAGACCCAAAATAAAAAGTGGAACTCACAGTCAGCTACAGGCTTTTTCCCACAGATCTCCACAGAGTGTTTACAGGAAACACTGGGGAGGAATCAGAATACAAAAAGAACTTTTATTATTCAGTTTCTGTAGAAAGGATTTACCACTGCTGTTGGAAATATTTAGAATCCCACTCTCTGCTTGGAGTAGTCTCTCATACTCAGAAAAATCCTTAGCTACTATGAAATGAACAGTAAACTCTACTGTTGTCTGTATGCAGGTAATGGTTGATTATGAGCGGCAGAAGAATGAAAACAAAACAACTCATAAACTTGGGGCAGTTGTAAAAAACATTCCTGAGCTCAGGATCCTATATGAATACTATTAGAGATTTCCTCCTTCTAGGGGAGCAAACTCTCTTCCACATAAGATCGAACAGAGATACAAAACACAGCTGGACTATCATGGCGAAAAAGGAAAGGGCCATAGAGAAAACCTTATCTATGACGCTGGTTTACTCATTCCAGAACTATACTGGAGGTTTCTAACAAACAAAAGGAGCAGTTTAACACTTAGGGAAGGGCAATGTGTTAGGGTTCTCCAGAGAAACAGAAACAATAGGTCGTGACTCTGTGTGTTTGTGTGTGTGTGTGTGTGTGTGTGTGTGTGTTCTATTGGTTCTGATTTTAGTTTATCATTAATTATTATAAGGAATTGGCTCATGGACTTCCTCATTATATATGATAAGGGATTGCACGAGCCTGAGACCGAGAAGTCTCAAAGTCGGTAGTTGGCAAGCTGAAGACTCATAAGAACTGACAGTGTCATTCCAATCTGAAAGTTGGTAGGTTTTAGACCCAAGAAGAGCTGATGCATTTGTTCAAAGCTAAAGATAAACAAGGACCAAGGTCTCAGCTCAGGACAGTCAGGCAGAGAGTTTCCTCTTACTCTTACTTAAGGAAGAGTCAGCATTTTTGTTCTATTTGACTGTCAACTGCTCGGGTGAGATCCACACAAATTAGAAACATGAATGTGCTGTAGTCAGTCTATCAATTCAAATGTTAATCTCCCGTAAAAACACCCTCACAAATATACTCCAATAATGTTTTACCAAATGTCTTGGAAGCCTGTGGCCCACTCAAGTTGACATAAAATTAGCCAGCAGGGACAAGATAATGGAGAAGACACTTTGTGGCACAAGTATACAGGAATAGCTGCCCATGACCAGTAATACATATTGACTACATATACCCCTGATTTGACACACGAAGAGGAGGACATCATTTTTGTTGTATGCTGGCCAACAAGTTAATTGTAATAAGCAGCAGATAAACCCAAAGTATGGATACTGTATAAAGTAATGAATCCAGACTTTTCAAACGTGTCAAAGTCATGAAAAACCAAGAAAGGCTAAGAAATATCCACAGGTTGGAGGAGACCAAGAACACATGACAACTAAATGCCATGAGGGAATATGGATTAGATTTTTCAATGGAAAAAAGACACAAATAGAAAAGCTGGAGAAATCCAAATATGATCAGGAAGTTTAGTTAATAGCATTGTGCCAATATTAATTTATTAATTTTGATAATTGTGTTATGGTTGTGTAAGATCATACCCTTAGGGAAATATGGGTGTAAATTATACAGGGAATTTCCATGCTCTTTTGCAACTCTTCTCCAAATCTAATATTATTTCAAAGTAAACAATTTTTTTTAAAAGAAGTAAATTATCAGCATTAGGAATGAAAGTTGAAGTATTTCTAAAGGATTCTAAGACATATTAGAAACAAATTTATATCAATATGTTTGACAATGTAGATTATATATATGAATTCCTTAAGTTACAGAATGTATCAACATTAATTCAAGAAGTAATAGATAACTATCTGTCCACTTCCAAAAGAATGTAAACTTCTTTAGAGCCTTGACTTTATCTAGTTTATTCATCAATGTACTCCTTATGTCTAGAATAAATTTTTAAACATTCAGTAAACACTGAATAAGTAAACATGACAAATACAGTAGCAAAGTTCAGTTACTAAAGAATTAAATTTATATTTAAAAACTTTCCGACAAAGAAAGGTTAAGGTCTAGATAACATCACTGATGAATTTTACTTAATATTTAAGGAAAAAATAATATCAATTTTACATCATATGTTTCAGAAAATGAAACAGGTGGAAACATATCTGAACTGATTTTTAAGGTAAGAATTATCCTGATTTAAAGCCAAACAAAGGAATTACAGTAAAACTGTAGAATAATATTCTTCATAATCATAAATGTGAAGATAGTTAATCAAATATTGGTATTACAAAGCCAGGTGAAAATACTAATCTTGAACTATGCCTTACACAGGGCTGTACTGAGGATATATAGAACATGATGTGGGCGGGGGAAGCACATAACACATGATGATGGACTCAACTTTATCCTGGAAATTTACGATGGCTCAACATTTGAAAATCAATGTAGCTCTATAGCTACAAACAGAAGAAGAAAACTATATGATTATTTCAGTTGATGCACAAAAAGATTTGACAAGGTTCTACATTGATTTATTATTTTAAAATATCACACTCCAAGGAAAGCAGAAGTTGAAGTGAACTTCACAACATGCTAAAGAACATACTTGAAAAACTTACAACTGACATGATATCATATGACAGAATATTGAACATGTTATCCTTCATGTTGAAAGCAATGTAAGAATGTCTGCTGATACAATCTTTACTCAATATTGTATTGAAAATCCTAGCCAGTGAAATAAGATAGGAAAATTTTAATAAAAGGCATGTGGATTGAAAAGGGAGGGAAAACAATTCTTCACAGATTAAAAAATAATTTTCTATGTAGAAAATCCTAAAGAGTCTACAAAAGGCTCTTACATCTAATAAACAAGATTATCAAGATTGACCAAATACAGTCACTTTACACTAGCAAAAAACAAAAAATTAACAAATTCAGTAAAATTGGACCAACATATGAAATGCTAATCATATATATACATTATCTTTTCATTGAAACTATAAAACATTTACGTGAGAAACAGAAGTAGGCCTAAAAATAAATGAAGTAGTATTCCTTGTTCATGAATCAGATTGCTCAGTATTGTTAAAAATATCAATTCTTCTTCAATTATGCTATAAATTAAAAGCAATTGAAATAAAAATACTGGCAAGTTTTTAAAATGGTCATTAACAAGCTGAATCTTTAGTTTTTAATGAAAATCAAAGAAACTTAGAATAGCAAAAACAAATTTAAAAAATAGTTGGAGTGCCCATATGTACATTTTGAGGATTGAGTACAAAGTAATGAAGATAGCATGGTATTTGATGAGAAGATAGATTCATAGGTCATTGGAATATATCAAAAAAACAGATATAGACCTACTTTTATATTGTCAATTGATTTTCAGCAAAGGCAATTCAGTGGAAAAATGGTTTTTTAACCAACAGTGCTGACACAATTAAATATCCACAGATAAAAACATCAATCTTGGGACTCCATGTTTGGGTCCCCTTCCACGAACACTCTGTTCATGGAAGCCATCTTTCTCACTCCTGGATTTCCCATCTGGAGTCCCCTTCCACACTTTCTCATGGAAGCCTGTCTTCCCTTCCTAAACTCCATCTGTCTCTCTATTCCCTTCCACTCAGTGTGGAAGCTGCTTTCCTCTCTTGGATTCCATCTTTCTGGATTCTCTCACTCAGTGTGAGAGTTAGCTCTTTCTTTCTCTCTCCTTCTCCTCTTTCTCTCTCTCTCTAAATAAAATATGAAAAACAACAACAAAAAACAAACAAACAAAAAAAAAACCCATTAATTTTGAGCTATACCTTGTATAAGACAGCACTGAGGATATGCAGGGTATTGAGAAAAACAAATAAAAACCAGTTTGTTGTTGCTGTTTTAGGCAGTGCCTCTGTCCACAAAAGCAATTTAAGTCAGCAACATCCTGGAAGATCATTCTCAGAAAATCCTATAAAAGAAGTACTGTGCCAGCCAGGGAGAGTGATCTACTCACTAAGCAGTCCTCATGGAACCAAGGCCTGCCTATGGTCCTAGGCTTACCTAATATTTATAAGTCCCAGAGGTGCTCAGAGCATGTGGTTGAATCAATTAATATGTAAAGTGTCGGAGGTACCTGAAAGGGGAGATGGGACCCTTGGGGTTGTCTCAGGAATCTGAGTAGTGCTTTGAACATTTTGAAGGAATCTCTACAAAGTAGAGGGGATAGGCTCTGTGGTGTATGGTCCCAGGCAAGGATCCCACTTGCCCAGGTCAAAACGCAGTGCTGTCTTGCACTATATACAAAACTCAGTTAAAACTTGGACATAAATCTGCTATAGAGTCTAAAATTATATAAACTTCTGAATGATTGGAAAAAATTGTTATAATATTGAGTTAGTCAAAGGTATATTCAGATGATACACATAAAGCAAGAGCTATTAATGGAAAAAATATGTTACATACTTGACTTAGTCAAAGTTTGAAACTTTGCTATTTGAAAGAGAGTTAAGAGAATGAAAAGATCAGTCTAACTAGGAATAAATAATTACACAGCCCATATATAATCAATAGTATATTCTTCATATATAAAATTTATATATTTATATATTCTTCGTATATAAAATTTATTTATGAAGAATTTATATATTCTTCATATATAAAAAATTATCAACACCCAATAATAAAATAACTGATTTTAAAATGGGTAAAAATTTGAATATACACTTCTTCAAAGAAGGTATATAGATGACAAATAAGCACATGCAAAGAAAGTCATCACCAGTAATCATTAGGAATGTTTTTTTAAAAAACATAATGAGATGATACTATAAATCCATTAAAGTGTCTAAATGAATACTCATAACTGAAAATTTCAAGTGTAGAGGACTGAAAGGACAAACTGAAATCTCATGTGTTGCTGATAAGAATTCAAAATGATAAAGCCACTTTGCAAGATAATTTGGCAGCTTCTAATAACAGTAAAAGACAGTTTTACCTATGACTCAGCAGTCCTGCTAACGCTAGGTCAAGAGAAATGAAAATATCTGTCTCTGTAAAAGCTTATTTGCAAACACTTATATCAGTTTTATTTATAGTCACCAAGACCAGGAAACAATTTGAATATTCAGCAAGTCATAAATGGGAAAAAATGTGTGTATTCATGCAATGGAATACTACTGAACCATAAGAAGGAATGATCTATTCATCAATGTGAAGGAAGCTTAAATGCATCTTGTTAAGTAAAGAAAAGACAGGCACAGAAGATTATAAGACTATTACTTATTTGACACGTAAAATTAACTAAAATTAGCTATCACATTTTACAATGAGTATATAAAATGCTTATTGTATGGTGGCTAATTTTCATATATACTTAAAATTATAAATGTATATACTATATATTATATATCATAAATTATATGTACATATATAATTGTATGTTTTATGTATATGTTATATATAATACAGCATATAT
Source organism: Sapajus apella (assembly GCF_009761245.1). Lineage (NCBI taxonomy): Eukaryota > Metazoa > Chordata > Mammalia > Primates > Cebidae > Sapajus > Sapajus apella. The sequence goes on from NW_022436945.1 coordinate 45,370,603, forward strand.
TTTAAACATATATATATGTGTATGGTTAGATAAATATACATATTTTCTATTTCCTTATTTTTTAAACATAAATTATTTCTCATTTTTAGACTCACACAAAGTTACAAAAACAATGCAAACATTCCTTTATGCCCTTAACCCTATAGCCTCAATAAATTCTTACATAAATTTGGAACACTGTAAAAACCAGGAGACTGATGTTAGCATAGTACTATTAAATAAACTATAGACATTATCCAGACTTTACTGTTTTTTACATGCATTCATGATTTTATTGCTACTGTTGTTAGTTTCTGTTTTGTCCTTTTTGGTTTTTTCACATGCAGAGACTCGGTTGCAAGCCATGTTGAATATTCTAGCTAAGCAGTGCAAACAACAACAAAAACAAACAAAACAGCAAATAGACAGCAACCCACTCCCTCCTAACTGGAATGTTGGAAAAGGATTATGAAGAAGAGTGAGGGATTCTGAGAATATCCCTGAGTGACCCATGCAGGAAGCTGACCAGAGTCAACATGACACATGCTTTGATTGATGTTGTGAAACAATGTCAAGCTGTAAATTGGCCTCTGGTTAACCACTGATAGGATAGATCAAAATAATATCTCAGGACTTTGAAAACCAAGTTTACATGTGAACCATAGCCCACAAAATCTAAACAGGATGCACTCAGTCTACACAGTTTGACTGCCCACAAAAACTAGAAGAGTTAATATGAACCAGAATTGTATAAAATAATAACTATGAAGATACAATCCAACACTAATCATCACAGCAATAATAAAAAAAAAATAACAATTTATGACAACAGGCGATCAACAGACACCAATGCCAAGATGCCATAGTTGTTGAAATTATCTCAAGTATTTTAAAGCTCATTCTTTAAAATGCTCCAATGAGCAATTATTAACACTCAGATTAAATTAAAAATATAAGATCTCAGCAAAAAATAGAAAATAAATATATCTTCTAATTATGTTTTAAAATAACTGCAAGTACTTTTTAGAAGTGAAAAATACAAAACCAAGAAAAAACCCCAAACCGAAAAGTACCTCACTGGAGATCAACAGCATAAAAGAAGTGGCAGAAAAAAAAATCAGTGAACTTGAAGATACATCGGTAAACTTATTCCATATAAACAGTAAAGACAGATTTAAAGGAATGAACGGAACTATGTTTCAAATGACTCATAGGTCAAAAATAACAACAAAATATCAAACATTGTGTCACCAGTGTTTTAAAAGAGAAAAAGGAAAAGTAAAGAGAAAAAAATTGATAAAATAATGGTTGAAAACACCCCACATTTGTAAAAGTCATAACTATGCACATGGAAATAGCTCAATAAAATTCAAGCAAGATAAACCCAAAGAAATCAATAACCAGATACACGATAACCAAATTTCTGTAAACCAAAAACAAACAAAATATTGATAGCAAATAGAGAGAAAAATACATAATCTACAGGGTGACAAGAACTTGAATGACAAGAAACAAAGATAGTTGGGAAAAAGTAGTATTTTGCAAATGCTGAAAAGAAAAGGATGGCCAACCCATAAATCTGTATTCAGTGAAAATATTATTAAGGAATAAATATGAAATAAAGATTTTTCATGAGGAGAAGAGCCAGATATAATATACACCTAAAGTTAAATAAATTAATTTAAAAAATTCAGAAAATTTGTTGCCAGTAGAACGACTTTAAAGAGACTTCTAATGGAATATCTTCTAACATAAAAAAATGATAAAATGTGGAATATATACATGTCTTTTGATAATACAAAATTAAATTATTAATTATATTTAGACACTACCAACTGGTTTCTAGTTGAGCTATAAAATTATTAGCTTGTAATCTAGTCTCCAGACATTCTGAACTTCTAATCCAAGAAATAAACATATTTATATTAATTTGGCATGCTTTGAGCTCTGTAGTTGACAGGATTAATTCCTACTTATCCTTCAGGTCTCAACTAAAATATTTTTCTATTTCTCAAAGTCCCTCGGATAGTTTATATGTATTTTCTGCATATGCTACTGCTGTATGACATTTCTCCTACCACAATACTTAGAATTTAGGTTATTGGTTTACTATAAGCTGTCTTAAGAGAGGCTGTGACTATTTTTCACCATTACATTTCCACCAACTAGCAGACTACCTGGCCCACAATAAGCACTTGAGAAAATTAAACCTTTCATGTATAATGGGTGTTTCTTTGTTAAATCTCTATTAAAACCAAGCAAATGCATAACTTTAAAAATAATCTTTTCTAATCATATTATCCTGGAATTACCAGATCACTATTTTTTTTTAGTAAAAATTAGAGTTTCTCTTTCATATATAATGCTTTGCATAGACCAGCTCATTGGTCTCACAATCATTTATGAAATCAACACTATTATTTTTTCTTTATACTGGTAAAGGAGGAAACTGAACAACAGGGAGACTAAGCTACTCTTCTAGGAAACAGCTGGTAAGCAACTGGGTTAGGATTTAAATAAACAATATTATAAACGCAGTTCAACAACCTTTTTACAATATCTATTTTTTATTACATACCTTAAAATATTATTTCTAAAAAAATTATTCCTCAGTTGACATTTTCTTTTTTTTTTTTTTTTTTTTTTTTTTTTTTTTTTTTTTT
>NW_022436945.1:45373344-45376488 GCF_009761245.1 Sapajus apella
AATGGCGCGATCTCGGCTCACCGCAACCTCCGCCTCCTGGGTTCAGGCAATTCTCCTGCCTCAGCCTCCTGAGTAGCTGGGACTACAGGCACGCGCCACCATGCCCAGCTAATTTTTGTATTTTTAGTAGAGACGGGGTTTCACCATGTTGACCAGGATGGTCTCGATCTCTTGACCTCGTGATCCACCCGTCTCGGCCTCCCAAAGTGCTGGGATTACAAGCGTGAGCCACCGCGCCTGGCCTGACATTTTCATAATTGGTTTATTTTTTTCACATTGCTCATTTCCCCAAGATAATATCATATATTGTGGTAGGTAAGTCTAGAATTGTTGTCATACATGTGTGAGGCTTCACCACATTTTTAAGCTTTACCAAAAATTTCCAATCAGATGATGACATTCAAATACTTTTGGAAGTATCAAGATTAGACAGCAAGTGTGACTTGAATAATCTTTATTCTTTGCACATATTCAAGCCATTGTATAAAGGTTCACTTTTAATTAATCAAAATGTATATAAATAATAGCTAATATTATTTCATTTTCCATTGTTTGCCACATATTCTTCAGATAAATTAATATATAATATATTAATAAATTAAATTCTCTATTAGAGAAATTAATATATTTATTAAAATATAATAAATTAATATATTATCAAATTCATGTATGTGAGATATTGTTGGTATTTCTATTTAACAGAAGAGAAACTGAGGCCGACAAAGATAATTAAACCTGCTAAATATTACATATTTGCACGTATATGCAGATTTCCTAAATTGAGACATTTGAAAGAACTCATCAAACTCCACAGAGCAAACTCATGAAAGATTTTATTTAAAGGTACTGTTACAATACAGAATATGAAAGAGGGCTAGCAAACATATGTGAGAAACATATAGACACAATCTTCCCAGGATCCTCATGCACACAGGGGCATGCTTTGAATCATGATTAAACCAACAAGATCTGTGTCCTCAATCTTGGCTTCAGGATAACTCAAGGTCGAAGTTACAGTGGTATCTAATGTTATGTCTCTTCAGTCAGTTCGTCAAGCCAGACCATCACACGAGAAGGTCAGGTGAAAACTATCAGTTAATAAACCAGTTGTGGATGTCGTGGGTGGAGTTCTGGAGTTGCAACAGCACACCTTTAAATTCAGCTGCCCTTATATTAGCCAAGCATCAAAGTCGGATATGAAGGTACTACATGAGTAAGGCTGGAGCTTTCCAGACCCAGCTGTAAATGAACTCTATTCTGCATCATGTTGGAGCCTGGACTTTAACATCAACCCTGGGGCTTCAGAGATTATGCATGTAAAACAATGTAGTTGATGTCATAGGGTAAATTTACTATTCCTTTGGCCCAATATCCCTTATTAAAGATGAAAAACCAGGTCTCACAGTGGTAAACCTGTGCTAATAATAGTAATAATATATCAAATGGTCATAGTTTTAAAGCTGATATTTACATTAATATAATATAAAGTTGATAATTTTGTAAGCACTCTCATTTTTTAAGGAAAAGAACTGAGGCTTAGAGATGGTGTGTGGATATATACATGTATCCATTTTTGGAAGTACCATTCACCCATTTATCCATCCATTTATCTGTCCATTTATCCAACTGTCTATCTTACTGCACTATTTATGAGTTTAAAATCTTCAGCTAGACTGCATTTGAATTTGGATTGACATAAATACAATGGAATTATATTTGTGAAGATTAAATTAGCTGGTACACATACAGCTTCTAGAAGAGTGCCAGGCATATAGTAAACATATTAGCATTTTCTATTGCTACTCATTCAATAATTGTTTATTGAGTGTTTAGATCTGTTCTGTGCATGGGGCATATGTTAGTGAATAAACTAAATAAAGTCAAGCCTCTAATGGAGTTTGCATTCTAGTGGGAGAAAACAGATAATGCATAAACAAATAGATATGTACTCTATATATCAAGAGATAATACAATCAAGAAAAAATAAGCACAAAAATGTTTTAGAGAGTGATAAATACATGGGGCTACTATTTACTACCTAAGAACTGAGGAAGGATCTAATTGAAATGAGGAGAGACAGATGTAGACATCTGTAAAACAACATTCACGGCAGAACACAGAAGATGTAAAGGTCCTAAGGCAGGCATTTTTTGTATAGTGTAAGAAACAGCAAAGGAGGGAAATGTGGTTGACACTGTAAAAAAGAAAAAAAAATAAGTAGTGAAAGACTAGGTCATTAAGATAAGGAAGAAGGGTTTTGGGAGGAACCTTCCCCATAATGTAGAATCTGTACACTGTAATGTCTTTTAACTTCGTTAAAAGTGAGATGGGAAGCTACTAGAGTATTTAAGGTAGATTAAAAATAAAAAGTAAGTTAACTCTTTTTAAATATTTCATTTACTCCTATGTGGAAAACAGACTGTGTATGTGAAAGGTGGCAAGGAGGCGAGGAGGAGACAATTAGAGGAGAGCTGATAATTGCTCAAAAAAGGGCAGTAGATTGATGAAGATGAGTGATCTATAATTGGGATATTTGCAAGATAAAACCAGGGTTTAACCTAAGCTTGCTTAACCGCAAATCCCCTAAGTCTATGACCAGACATGAAACAAATATCTTTGTTGACTAACTCCCAAGGTTCCGAGGTACATTTAAATCACATCACTGCTTCTCCTACTGAAGAAGGATCCTATTATACTAATCCTTTTTCACCACCATGCACTGGAGCTTGTGTTCCCTCCCAGGGTCTCAAGTCATTCTGCATTCTTCCTCTAGAAAAACCATTCCCATTCCCTCAATTATCATCTGTACACAGAAGCATTCCAAATCTGTAACACCATAAAATCTTTCTAACAATCTCTTTGACTGTTTACAACTTCCTGTGGGGGAAAAAAAATGACTTTGTTATTCTTCAAGGATAGGAAACTCCGACCTAACCTCAGTATTCAACACTCCTCTCCCCTGCTTCACTCCCCCTAAATTTGCTTATGATCCAACACACATCTCACTCCCAAAAATTTAATTTGTGCTTCCTCTACTCTGGTTTCTATCTCAATGAATGACAACTTTTTGAAAACACATAGGAAGGCACATTGAAAACTAGAGATAAAAATGTGATTTTCAGTTTATACTCTTTTTTTTTTTTT
>NW_022436945.1:45376588-45393834 GCF_009761245.1 Sapajus apella
TTTTTTTTTTTTTGGGGGGGGGGACGTAATTTCGCTCTTGTTACCCAGGCTGGAGTGCAATGGCGCGATCTCGGCTCACCGCAACCTCCGCCTCCTGGGTTCAGGCAATTCTCCTGCCCCAGCCTCCTGAGTCGCTGGGATTACAGGCACGCGCCACCATGCCCAGCTAATTTTTTGTATTTTTAGTAGAGACAGGGTTTCACCATGTTGACCAGGATGGTCTCGATCTCTTGACCTCATGATCCACCCGCCTCGGCCTCCCACAGTGCTGGGATTACAGGCTTGAGCCACCGCGCCCGGCTCAGTTTATACTCTTTAACAATCAGTAGTGGGTGGCTGGATTAGACAATAGAAAAGCACAATATAGTTTCTCATATCTTTCACATACATATACATACACACATAATTGGAGTTCAGCTTAATAACTCAAAGATTCCTTTAATCAAAGTGAAAATATATTGAAGGTTGGGAGCATATCAGAATAGGTTATTGGAATTCTAAATGTTAAGTAAAATCCCACCTAACATTCCACATTACAATAGAGCATACAATTTTTTAAAAGTTGTAATTAATCATACATGTTATTAGAGGAGTATCTCTTTCTTCAAAAGACAGTAAGTACCTTGGATAAGAATGAAACTTAGAAGTGGCCTGGAGGATATAATTAAGACTCATCACCCTGTGTAGAAATCTCCTCCAAAGCAACACTCTACAGTCTTCCAGACTGCTTGAGCATATTCAACAATGTAGTAATCATGAACCCTTACAGTGGTTAGTGTATTTTTAAAAATTCTATTGATTAGTTCATTCTTTATTTCTTATTAAAGAAGAAGTTGTGGTGATATTTGATCAGGGAAATATAATGAAATTCAAATGGTTTAGTACAGTACACAAATATCTTTACAAACAGAATCCAAATAGGTGATCTACCCACTCATTTACTCTTTAAACAAATCCAGGATACCTTCACAAGCATAGCCATGGCAAATGTCCCCAAACCAACTTCACATTTATTCTTTCATTTTATCCTGGAATGTGAACAAATTTTCATCCTCACTGTAGCTCAGGCTCTTTTGTAATTAAAAATATTGTGATCACAAGGTCTACCTCATAATCATGTAAGATTCTTAAATGACTTAATATACATAAAATGCTTTGGACAATGCCTAAGAAAAGCAATCAATGTATTTTATATGTTATTATTATTGTCATTTTTATTTTCTTAACATTATTTTTCTCACTTTCTCATTTGTTACTTCTAATTCTGGTTGATTTCTTTAACTTTTACTGGTTATATATTCTCTTGGTTTGGAGTTCATTTTGGCATTTGCCATCTTGATTTGATTTTTGACATACACTGGAGAACGTCTCCTGGTTTTTGCATTTTGGCTTCACAGGCAAAGAAACCACATGTGAGTACGAACTATGAATTACGTAGACTGAAGTGGCCCTCATTCATTCACATCTTAGCATTCAAAACCATAGGATGTTCCTAGGGTCATACTTGCTGCAAGGATTTCAAATGCTGAAGATCAATACTGCCATCATTGACTTATAACCACAGATTTTTTTTTCACTTCCGGGGTTCACATATGTATTAATCCTTGGCAAAACTATATAATTCTAATCTCCCATCTCCCATCTTTACAGGATGCTGTCATCACTAGTCCTACTTGGTAAATTGTTCAGTGTCCTTCCTTTGAGACTACCTGGTTTGTTTGTTAAAATAACCCTTTAGGAAACCATTAATGTCTAAGTTGTGAAAACATTTTAAGAAATGTGTATCTCTACGGTCTCTCAAATGAATCAGTTGTTTTTTGCCTTATGTTTATCTTTTCCTGAATAGGACCAATACCCCAACTATTCTCTCTTGAATCAATACATTTGTAAAATAAATAAATAAATACATAATTGGAAAAAATGAAATAAAAACAAGAATACTCATTATAAACATCATTTTACTATTAAATTACATTTATTTACTATGAAAGTACATTTTAATAAAAATAGTAAAACTTATTGTAAGAAATGGTTTATTAAAAATAACCTATAGGCTAATAAATTGTGAAAATGGTTCTTACTCTCATAACTTTTGATCTTCTACAGTACTAAATAAACAAAATGCCATAAGTAAAATGAAATTATTCCTAGTAAAGGGTGTGTTTGAACATTTTGAATGAACAATATGCATATAAATATCAAAATTCTATGTAATGAGCTGCCTTATTTGTTAATTTATTGAATCTAGATGACAATGGTAAAGCAGTTGACATTATGTAGCCAGTTTCTATGTCCTACTTTTTCACTACTTGGAGAAACCAATCTGAAAAAGTATATTAATGAAAATAGAAGAAAAACATGTAAAGTAATTTCAGAAAGCTCAGGAAATTCTTTTTAAACTTTTACCCAAACTGGAATAAATCATAGTATATATTTGAAATTTATTTTCAATTTTTCATCAATAACCAGTACAATAATTTATCTTATAAACTATTGAGAAATTAAATAATGACTTTTTAAAAACATATGTTATGAATTTTATATTACTTTATTTGTTTTTATTCTGGATTAAGGAAACTACCTAATGTTACTTTATTGGATACTTATCTTTTATTCTCTAAAATGTCAGGTTACTTTTTCTCTGTTTCAGAATTATTTTCACTTACATATGATCCATGGTTTCTTATTGGTTTTAATTTATTTCTAAATAGCTTTTTAGGATATAATACCTAAATCAAACTCTAATAGTAGCAAATTAATCAAGCCACACCTTTATAAATATGCTACAATATTTGTCTTTTAAATGTTTCTCCTTCCTTGTGCTAGTCGATTTTCACACTGATGACAAAGATATTCCTGAGACTGGGAGGGAAAAGAGGTTTAATGGAGTTAACAGTTCCACGTGGCTAGAGAGGCCTCACCATCATGGCAAAAGGTGAAGGGCATATCTTCCATGGCAGCAGACAAGAGAAGAGAGCTTGTTCAGGGAAACTCCCATTTTTAAAACCATCAGATTTCATAAGACTTATTCACTATCATGAGAACAGCATGGAAAGGCTTGTTTCCATAATTCAATTACCTCCGACCAGGTTGCTCCCTTGACACATGGGAATGGTGAGAGTTATAATTCAAGATGATATTTGGGTGGGGTCCCAGCCAAACTATATCATTCTGCACCTGGACCTTCCAAATCTCATATGCTTACATTTTGAAACCAATCATGCCTTCTCAATAGTCCTCCAAAGTCTTAACTCATTTCAGCATTAACTCAAAAGTTCACATCTGATGTCTCATCAGAAACAAGGCTAGTCCCTTCTGCCTATGAGCCTGTAAAATAAAAATCAAGTTAGTTACTTCCTAGATACAAGGGGCACAGGGTACAGGTAGTGGGTAAATACAGCTGTTTCAAATGGGAAAAACTGGCCAAAACAGAGGGGCTACAGCCCCATGAAAATCCAAAATCCAGCAGGTCAGTAAAATCTTAAGTTCCAAAATGATCTCGTTTGACTTCGTGTCTTACATCCATGCAAGAGGGAGGTTTCCATGGTCTTGGACAGCTCTGCCTCTGTGGCTTTGCAGGGTATAGCCTCCCCACCCCCACAGCTCCTTTCACAGGCTGATGTTGAGTGTCTGTGGCTTCTCCGGGTGCAAGTTGCAAGCTGTTGGCGCATATACTATTCTGGGGTCTAGAGGATGGTGGCCCTCTTCTCACAGCTGCATTGGGGAGTGCCCTAGTAGAGACTCTGTGTGGGGGCTTTGACCTGACATTTTCCTAGTGCACTGCCCTAGTAGAGCTTCTTAATGAGGGCTCTGCCCCTGCAGCAAACTTCTGCCTGGACATCCAGGCACTTCCATACTTCTGAAACTTAAGTGGATGTTCCAAAATCCCAATTCTTGCCTCTGCACTCACAGGTTCAACACCATGGCAAGCTGTCAAGGCTTGGGGTTTGTACCCTCTGAATCCAGGGCCTGAGTCCTACATCGTTAACCCCTATCAGCCATGGTGGGAGTGTCTGAGATGTAGGGCACCAAGTCCCTAGGCTGCATACTTCACTGGGACCCTGGGCTTGGCCTACAAAACAATTATTTTTTTCTCCTAAATCTCCACGTCTGTTATGGAAGGAGCTGCCACAAAGGCCTCTGACATGCTCTGGAGACAGTTCCCCATTGTCTTGAAGATTAACATTTGGCTCCTCATGACTTATACAAATTTCTGCAGCCAACTTAAAATTACCCTCAAGAATAAGATTTTCTTTTCTATGATATTGTCAGGCTGTAAATTTTCCAAACTTTATTCTTTATTTTCTTATAAAACTGAATGACAATAATAGCACCCAAATCACCTCTTGACTACTTTGCTGCTTAGAAATTTCTTCTACTAGATAACCTAAATCATCTCTCTCAAGTTCAAATTTTCACAAATCTCTGGGGCAGGGGCAAAATGCCACCAGTCTCTTTGCTAAAACGTAACAAGAGTTACATTTGCTCTAATTCCCAACAAGTTCTTTATCTCCATCTGAGACCACCTCAGCCTGGATTTTGTTGTTCATATCATTAACAGCATTTTGGTAAAAGCCACTCAATAAGTTTCTAGGAAGTTCCAAACTTTCCCACATTTTTCTGTCTTCTTCTGAGCCCTCCAACCTGTTTCAACCTCTGTCTGTTATCCAGTTTCAAAGTCGCTGCCACATTTTTAGGTATCTTATCAGCAGTGATCCACTTTACCAATGTACTGTATTAGTTTATTTTCACACTGCTGTAAAGACATACTTTAGCTGAGAAGAAAAAGAGGTTTAATTGACTTACAGTTCCAAGTGGCTGGGAAAACCTCACAATCAGAGGCAGAAGGTGAGAGGTAGATCTCACATGGCAGCAGACAAGAGAAGAGACCTTGTGCAAGGAAACTCACATTTCTAAAACCATCAGATCTCATGAGACTTATTCACTGTCACAAGTACAACAGGGAAAAGACCTGCCCCCATAATTCAATTACCTCCCACCAAGTTTTTCTTAGGATACATGGGAATTGTGGGAGTTACAATTTAAGATGAGATAGGATGGTGACACAACCAAACTATATCATTCCACTAGCTCACTAGTGCTTATAATCATCACAATTTCATTGAACATATTTTAAGATTTTAGTACATTTTATTTACTATTTGTTCATGTATTTTACTCTCTTATAACTAGCTGATATATTAACAATAAACATGAGGAAAAATAACTTGGAACTATGTTTGCAAAGTAGCTCTGCTACTTCTGGCTATTTCAGGCTCCCTAAGCCTGGTACATTCATAAAAGGAATTACTAGTAACTATATAGTAGGAGAATAATAAGGTTTACATGAGACAATTTTTCTCAGAATGGCTATTACAAGGCAAGAACTGAATGGATCTTCACCAGGCTCTAAGCTCCTCTTGATCAAATAGGCTATAACATTCAATAATCCATATTCATAATTCCTGCTACATAATAGGTCCTGATTAAGGTACTTTTGCAATTTAGGAGAACTATTGTTTTAGTTTTTTATTACTGTATTGCAAAGTACCATAAGCTTAGCAATTAAAAAAGAAACAAAAGCACACACTTTTTTTTTAACTCACCATTATACAAGACAAGGTCTGAACATGGCATGAGTGCATTCTTTTCAATATCTCTAAAAGTAAATAGCAAGGCTTCAGTTTTTATATCAAGACATCGTCTCTGGAGCTTGTGGCAAGTCTTCCAAACTCACATGATAGAGATTTTGTATTTTTTATTTATTTTTATTTTTTTTATGATTTAGTGGTGAGATTCCTGGTTACTTACTGCAGGTCAAACATAAGGTTTTCTTAGTTCCTAAAGGCAAATTGTGGTGTGCTGCCACATGGCCCATCAATTTTCAAAGTATTCAAAATTTTTAAAGAAAAGAATTTCCGACTAAGAATTTCATTTCCAACCAAACAAAGCTCCATAAATAAAGGAGAAATAAGATATTTTTCAGACAAGCAAATGCTAAGGGAATGCACAACCATCACACCTGCCTTACATCAGGTCCTGATGGAAGTTGTATATGGAAATGAAAGACAATTACCCTTCACTAGGAAAACACACCTAAGTACATAGACTAGCACATCACTGTAGTAATACTATAAAAGAATCATACAAACAAGTCTGCAGAATTAGTATCTAACAGTATGATAAAGGATCAAATGCACATATATCGATACTAATCTTGAATATAAATGGGCTAAATGCCCCAATTAAGAGGCATAAAATGGCAAACTGAATAAAACGTCTCTCATGGTATCCTGTCTTCAAGAAACTCATCTCACATGCAATAATTCCTATAGACTCAACGTAAAGGATTGGAGAAAAATATAGCAAGGAAACGGAAAAGAGAAAAAAGCAGGGCTGCTATTCTATTACAGACAAAACAGAATTAAAAAAAAATAGAAGATCAAAAAAGACAAAGAAGAGCATGACATAATGATAAAGGGCTAAATTCAACAAGAAGCTTCAACTAACCTAAATGTATATTACATGTAACACAGAAGCACTCAGATTCATAAATCAAGTTCTTAGAGACCTAGAAATAGAGTTAGATAACCACACAATAGTAGTGGGAGACTTTAGCACTCCTCTGACACTGTTACACAAATCACTGTGGCATAAAACTAACAGATACTTAGGACCTGAACTTGACACTTGACCAAATGGACCTAACAGACATCTACAGAACTCTGCACTCCAAAACACCAGAATATACATTCTTCTCATTGCCACATGGCACATACTCTAAAATACCCTAAAACAACCACATAATTAGTCATGAAACAATTCTCAGCAAGTTAAATAAATGAAATTGTACAAATTCAAATCTGAGACCAAAGCACAATCAAAACAGAAATTAATACTAAGAAAATTTCTCAAAACCCTACAATTACATGGAAATTAAACAATGTTTCTGAATGACTTTTAGGTAAATAATAAAATTCACACAGAAATCAAGAAATTCTACAAAACTAATGAGAATGAATATAGCACATATCAAAATATGTGGAATACAGATAAAATGTTAAGAGAATATCTACATCAAAATGTTAAAAAATATCAAATTAACAACCTAACTTCCTAACTAGAACTAGAGGAAATAGAAAAACCAGAATAAATGAACCCCAAAGCTAGCAGAATACAAAAGATAACCCAAATCAGAGCTGAATTAAAGGAAATTCAGCTGTGAAAAACAATAAAAAAGATCAATGAATCCATAAGTTGGTTCTTTGAGAGTAGTAATAAAATGCATAGATTACTATCTACACTAATAAAGAGAAAAGACAAGATCTAAATAAACACGATTAGAAATGACAAAGGAGACATTACCCCTGACCTCATAAAAACACAAAAAATTCTCAGAGACCACTACAAACACTTTTTTTCCAGCATATGGGTTAGAAAAACTAGATGTATTCTTGGAAACATAAACTCCCCAAGATTCAACCAGACAGAAATTAAATACCAAAATGAGTTCTGAAATTGAATGAGTATTAAAATTCCTACCAACCAGAAAAAATTTTAAGACCAGATACATTTATAGCTGAATTCTGCCAGCTGTATAAAGAAAAACTGGTATTATTTCTACTGAAACTCTTCCAAAAAATGGAGGAGGAGGAACTCCATTGCAACTCATTCTATGAGGTCAATACTCATACTGATATTAAAACCTAGAAGAGATACAACAACAACAAAAAATTCAGATAAATATCCTTGATGAACATAGATGTAGAAATCCTCAACAAAATACTGACAAGAAAAATCCCACAACACATCAAAAAGCCAATCCACCATAACCCATTAGGCTTTATCCCTGGGATGCAAGGCCTGATCAACATATACAAATCAATAAATGTGATTCATCACATAAACAGAACTAAAAACAAAAACTACATGATTATCTCAAGAGATGAGGAAAACACTTTGGTAAAATTTAACATCATTTCATTTTAAAAACCCTCAACAAAGTAAGCATTGAAGGAACATACCTCAAAATAACAAGAACCGTCTATGATTAATCCACAGCCAACATTACACTGAATCAGCAAAAGCTGGAAGCATTTTCTTTGAAAACTGCAATAAGAAAAGGATGGAGGCTCTCTCTCACCCCTGCTTTTCAATATAATATTGAAAGTACTGGCCAGAGCAATCAGGCAATTGAAATCAACAAAAGGCATCAAAATAGGAATAGAGGAAATCAAACTATCCCTGTTTTCAGGCAATATATTTGTGTACCCAGAAAACCCAAAGTCTCTGCTAAAGGCTCCTTGTTCTAATAAGCATCTTCAGCAAATGTTGAGGATACAAAACCAATGTAAAAAATTATTAGCATTCCTGTACACTAGCAACATTTGTGTTTAGGTCCAAATAAAGAACACATTCCCATTCAAAATAGCCAGAGAAAGAATAAAATGCCTAGGAATACAGCTAATCAGGGAGGTTAAAGATCTTCACAATGAGAATTACAAAACACTGCTCAAAGACATTAGAGATGACACAAATAAATGGAAAAGCATTCCTTGCTCATGAATATAAAAAATCATTATTGTTAAAATGGCCATACTATCCAAAGCAATTTATAGATTCAATGCTATTTCTATAAAACTATCAATGGCATTTTTCACATAATTAGAAAAAAAAAAGATTTTACATGTTTTATGTGGAACCTCCACTCCAAAAACAAAAAACAAAAACAAAAAAACAAAAAACTTAACTAGCCAAGACAATCCTAATAAAAAGAACAAAGCTGGGGGTATCATATTACGTAACTTCAAGATGCACAAAGCTGCAGTACCCAAAACAGCAAGGTACTGGCACAAAAACAGATATGTAGACAGACCTACAGAAGAGAAGACAGAGCCCTAAAATAATACCACACCACAAACCTATAACCATCTTATCTTTGTTGAAGTCAACAAAATCAACAATGGGATCAACCCTATTCAATAAATGATACTGGAATAACTAGCTAGCCATATGCAGAATATTGAAACTGGACCCCTTTCTCAGCAGAATACAGGAAAATCAACTCAATATGGATTAAAAACTTAAATGTAAAACCTAAAACTATAAAAACTGTGGAGGACATCATAGGAAGTACTTACCTGTACATAGGACCTGGTGAAGATTTCATGATGAAGATGTCAAAAGGAATGGCAACAAAACCAAAAATTGACAAATAGGACCTAATTAAACCAAAAAGCTGTGCACAGCCAAAGAACCTATCAACAGAGCAAAGAGACAGCCTACACAATTAGAGAAAATGTTCCCAACCCATGCACCTGATAAAAGTTGGATATCCAGAATCTATAAAGAATGTAAATAAATCAATAACTAAAAAAAATTATTCCCCACTAAAAATTAGGAAAAATACATGAACAGATAATCAAAAGAAGACATACACGTGGCCAAGAAGTATGCGAAGAAAACACTCCATATTGCTAGTCATTAGATAAATGAAAATCAAAATACAATGAGATGCCATCTCTCACCGGATAGAATGGCTATTATTAAAAAAAAAAAAAAAAAAAAAAAAAAAAAAAATAGATGTTGGTTGGGTTGTGAAGAAAAAGGAACACTTATACACTGCCAGTGGGAATGTAAATTAGTTTAGCCATAGTGAAAAGCAATTTGATGATCTCTCAAGGAACTCAAAGCAGAATTGTCATCCCAGCCAGTAATATTATTCGTCTTATGCCCAAAGGAATATAAATCATTTATCCTAAAGAAACATACATTTGTTTATGGAATACTATATGAAAAAGATCGAGATCATTTTTTTGTAACAACATGGGTAGAGCTGGAGGCCATTATCTTAAGCAACCTAATACAGGAACAGAAAACTAAACACCACATGTTCTCACTCATAAGTAGGAGCTAAACATTAACTACATATGGTTTCGAAGAATAGAGCAAGAGTCACCAGGGCCTACTTGATTGTGGAGGGAGAGAGAAGAGTAAAGAAAAAAAAGGAACTACCTATTGAGTACTGTGCTTATCCAAGTGGTGAAATAATATGCACACCAAATCCCTAAGGCATGCAATTTACCTACCTAAAAAATGGACACATGTACCCCAGAACCTAAAATAAAAGTTAAAATAAATAAATAAATCTCTCTCATGCTTTAAATCCTCTAACTTAAAATCTCTGTCAGGGAGATCCCCGGTCTTTTAATGTTCTATCCGATTAATACAGGCCCACCAAAAAATAATCTTTTCTTAGGCAACTGTGTCATATAACACAACTTAATTATTGGAGTAATATCTTATTATACTCAGAGTTCCTGATCACATTTAATGTAAGAGATTCTTCAACAGCTTTTTTCATTTGAGGTCAGCCTAGAATTTTGACTACCACATCTATCAGTCTTCTTTTTTAAAATCAGTGTCTTAAATATATAGTTGGTATGTAACATATAAAAGTCATTTTAAAAATAGACTTTACATTTTGCATTATTTAATACAAAAATTAGCAAATTAATTCTGGATGAATTAGGAAACAACAATTTAAAAAAATTATACCCAGCCTAAATATGGCCATTAAATGATGATGATGTGAACACAGGTTAAATGTTACTAATTGAGTGGGGCTGATTTAATAGAAGGAGTTAATATTTAGTTTCAACAAAAACAGTTTAGCTCAGATACCAAACATAATACATACAGCCTTTTATTGTAATATAAGTAATTCATTTTTTCTCTTCTCAGTTGGCATAAGTGCTTTGTCTATTACTTTCTAAATAGCACAAGCACCCGCTTAACAATTTTATACACCAGAAATAAACATGATCAGTCTTTAAAGTGATCTATGAAGATACACTTGAAGAATCACCTGGTAATACTGTAATAGCTTCATATGTTTCTTAGAAAGATTTCACACTCTACAGTTAACTTCTTTTTAAATCACTTATCAGTTTCTCTATATTCATATATCGAATCTTGTCTCTGGGAATGAACTTTAATTCTCACCGTCTGTGCCTTCGCCAGGAATGTCCATATTCCTTTAATGCATAAATACATCCTGAATATTTCTCATTCTGTTACTAAGAGCTGTGAAGCACAGAAAATAATGTTTCAAAGAGGAAACATGAGGGACCATTTATTGCTCCAGCACTTTGAAAAATCTATGAATTCCTTTATGGCTTCTTCATTATATTTTCAATGGAACAATTAGTTTGAGTGGCTACAAACACGGAATTTTCATGACCACTTTAGCCTTTGAAGCCAAAATTATTGAATTCATTATTCTCTATGCAAAATATAGTGGGATGTGTTAAATTTGTGATTAAAAACTATAAGTTGCCTCCAACTGGAAAACTAGTTGAGGGTTAATTTCCTAACAGCCTATCTGGTCACACTTTAAAGCTCACACAGTTTGCATAATTTAGTAGTTTGTTCCAAGGTATATTTTACAAGTCTTGAGAGTAGTAACTCTGAATTTTTAATATTTCGTAAAGCTCTTGGAATGAACAGTTATGTCTCAAGTACAAAAATAGTCCCTTGAAAACCTCAGTTGTAGTTTCTAAAGGTAATAAATCACCCTCATGCCCATTTCATCCAACCACAAACTATAATTACCTCAAAATTACTGAGGGCACACTCTAGCACAAACAAGTATTTTCTCATAGCTTGACAGAGTAGAAGCATGACAAAATATCTTCAAAGAATATGGCTTAACCTTTCCTACTGGATTTTACCAGAAATTCATGTCATATGTGAAGATTTGAACTCTAAACAAGGGATTCACAAACATGTTTCTTTAAATTTAAATATAGTAAATATTTTAGGCTTTGCCCATACAGTTTCTGTGGCAACTCTTTGATTCTGCTTCTGTAGCATGAAAGCACCAGTAAACAGACAATGCTTAAGTGAATGAGTGTGGCTATGTTCCAATAAAACTTTATTTACAAAATGGGTGTCTAATGGGATTCGGCCCTCAGGTTCTAGTTTTCCAAACCATGCTCCAGACAATAATGAAAGACTTATACTTTCCATTTTTTTCATCAAAACTATTTTTTCTGGTTGAAGAAGACAATCATTTCAAAAAACAAATATATTGTGATCTTAGAAATACATTCTATAATCCTGTCGCAGTCCTGTTTCACTTTGTGTCCTTATGATGGTTAAGCATCTGTGTCAAATTGGCTAGGCCCCAGTTCCCAAATATTTGGTTTAATACCAGACTGGATGTTGCCATGAAGGTACATTTTAGATGAGACTAATAATTTCATCAATAGACATTGAGTGAGCAGATTACTACATAGAATGTGGTAGGCCTCATCCAATAAGTTGAAGCTTGATTAAGACAAAACAGACTGAGGTCCCCAGAGACACAGGAAAGCATTCAAACACAGGCATCGATATAAACTTTTCCCTGAGTCTCCAGCCTACTAGTGTACTCTGCAGATTTTGGCCTTTCTGGCTTCCACAATCAATGGCCTGAGCCAATTTCTTAAAATAAATCTTCCCCCTTGTGTGTGTGTGTGTGTGTGTGTGTGTGTGTGTGTACAAATCTAGATGTGTGAATATGTACAAATCTGGATAGTATAGCTTACTGCACACTTGCACCATGCTGTAGAGCCTATTGCTTCTAGGCTACAAACGCGCACAGCTTATTACTGTACTGAACATTGTAGGCAATTGGAGTGCAAAGGTATTTACATACCTAACCATATTTAAATATGGAAGAGATGCAATAAAAATACTGTATATATCATATATGACATATCATCATACATGCAGCCCATCATTGACTGAAATATTGTTACATGGCAAATGAGCACACACAAACACACACACACACACACACACACACACACACACACACGGAAACACATACACATCACATTAGTTCTGTTTGTCTGGAGATCCCTGATTAACATAGATCTTAAATTTTCAACTATTTTCTTCTCAGTATCTGAAGAAGCAGAACTTCACTATCATTTCATTTTTGCAATGGAAATAAAATTACCATTTAATTATTTCACGTGTTATGTATTAATTTGATACTATCTAATAATCATGGTTTAAATGATCAACAAATAACAATTTATGTGTATTATTTACCAATACCTTTTCTAGTTTTAATATTTCCAGGATATTAATACATTTACAGTACTGTAATAAAGTACCATTTTTTTCTAAATATAAATTACTAAATTTCTACTGACCCAGTAGAAAGGAAGCTTTTATTTCTTAGGATTCATTCTTTCTTGGTTTTGGTTGCTAATAATACTCTCAGTTTTCTAAAATTCCTCTATGCATTAAAAAATATATGTGATTTACTAATATCTAGATATTTGGGTATACCATACTTATGTGTACCTATAAAATATATATATGTATATCTTTATAAATATACGCAGATATTATTTTTTTTGCCAAATTTCATGTCTGGTGGGTGTTTTCAGTATATACAGTGCTGTATTGCCAGAAACTAATCTACTTAAATTTAAATATTAACTTCAGTTAGTTAGGGTAAACTTAATAATTTTACAATATGTGTTTCTAAGTGACTTTTAAACTGTTTGTAACTCAATTGTTATTGTTGAAAAACTATATAATCTTGATAATTTTTACTATTTCTCAGGATTGAGAACGTTAGTCCTTTTTATTAAAAAAAAATCCTCTTTTCTTATTTTTCAGACAGAATTTTAAGTAACAGGGCAGAAGTGAAAGAAAAAAAAAACAATATACTATGGAGAATCTAACCTGTATAGATCCAGCCTCTTATTACTAAAAAATGTAATTGCAGAAGTAGACTTTGGCTCCCAGGGAGAAAAATCAAGCACAGTATTATCCTGATGTAGTAACCAAGCTGTAAGGCAAATGAGTAACCTTATAACTCCTATTGGTGGAGTCATATGTATCCTTTACAGCCTCTTTTTGGGGGTTGGTGTTTTGCTGCCACATGGTCTAGGCTACCAGGTCACAGAAATTTTCAGAAGAAAACAGCAAGTGCTTCACTAACACTTCCCAATCCAGGATTCTGAAAAAACAGGTAATCTAAAGTAAATAAATACATACATACATAAAAAGGAAAGCAAAGAATGAAAGCGATAGTCTCTTTTTCTTGATTCAGTAGGAAGAACTAGTTCATTATTTTAATTGTAAGCTTCTGTGTTCATAATTTTTCTTGTGATTATTTATGAATTGTGTTTTGCTTTAGTTTTAATGTATGAAAGCACTAGCAGGGAGATTTTTATAAATAAAAATAAATATCCAGATATAATGAGTTTTGGCTCATAGAGTAATGGCTTTATAAGTTCTCTATAATACTACTCATAGTCTATACATGTGTGAAAATACTCAGTATTGACTGCATGTCATATATTCTAAGATATGTTTACCTCATCAATATAAAGGACCTACAAGTCATTTATTTTATTTTAGAGGTGAAATAAGTTGTTTATTTTCTTCCACTTTCCTTAGGATTTTAGCATTTTATTTTTATTTTGGTGAAATGAAGGACAATAAAATTGTGTTAACTATAGCCTAAAATTCTATATTTAGAATTTTTCCATTAGTTGGAAATTGTGAAACAAGCCCTATTTTAAAACTAGGATATCTCAGATTATTTGTTTATCCATTTGGCAAGTAAATATCTAACAGTAAAATAACCAAGTCTATGAAAAACTTGGCTAGCATAGGATTAATTGTGCTTTATGTTTTTCCTCCCTCTTTCACTGGGCTAAAATAATAATATTTAAAAATTATAGTGGTTACCAATTATTATACAACTTCTAAATGGTTAGAACATATTACAAAATTTATTCATATTTAAATTTTACAGCATCCCTTACAATGCATGAATATTTATGCCTATTTAGTAGATAAGGGAACTGAAACTCCAGTGTGTCTTAGTCAGCTTGGACTGCTATGATGAATTACCCTAGACTTAATGGCTTTAACAGCAAGTTATTTTCCATATTTCTGGAGATTGTAAGTCCAATATCAGGGGGCCAGCATGAGCTGGCTCTGGGGAAGGCCTTCTTTCTAGCTAACAGGAGGCTGTTTTTCTTTGTATTTCCCACACAGGGGAGAAGAGAGAGGGAAAGCAACTGAACACAAGAAAGCTAGCTCTCTTTTTATTCTTATAAGGACATAAATATCATTATGAGATTCAGCTTTCATAATTTAATCAACTTCAAGGACCCCACCTCTTAATACCATTATATTGTGGGTTGAGTTTTCAACTATGAATTTTTTGGAAGCATAAACTTGAAGCATATAACAATGAGAATAGCTAACTTTTAAGGTTGGGTAGGCAATAAGTGATCAAATCTTGTATTTGTCTGACTCAGAAAAGCATGCATTTTTCCAATTGTTATTTGTTTTCTGCAATTACCAAGTAAGATTAAAAGAGTTAAATCCTGCAGTCTAATTCATTTCATTAAATTCTGTAAATAATTTTTAAACTTATTATACAACAAAAAATACATGACATGACCTCATACTATACACAAATTACAGTTGACTAGAGAAGAAATAAGGAATTTATAGGTAGTTAGGGCTACTGCTTTACAGTTTGGACTACAAATAATTCCCATCTCCCTAACTACATTCCACACGCATTGTATTTTATAGTACAAAATCCAATCATTCACTTGCCCAATGAGGAAGACACTATCACACATTAAAAATACCTATCTATCTATCTATCTATCTATTAATCCATGCTTCTGTCCTAGATTTCTTTTCTCACTCAGATGTTTATTAGTATCTAATTCATTCCTGTATTGCTGCTTTAGTTGTAAATAAGTATATCTGACTGGTTGGGAAGACAATACTTTAAAATAAGCTACAAGTACTTGAAATCTTGGCTCTTAAAAAATATCCTTTATGGATTCCTTGTTTAATAAATGGTGTTGTGAAAACTGGCCAGCCATGTGCCAAAAGCAGAAACTTCACCCCTTTCTTACACCTTACACTAAAATTAACTCCAGATGGATTAAAGGTTTAAACATAAGACCTAACACTGTGTCAGTTTGCTGAGAATGATGGTTTCCAGGTTCATAGGTGATGGGGAGGAAGGCAGCAAATCACACTGCCACGTGTGTACCTATGCAACAATCTTGCATGTTCTTCACATGTACCCCAAAACCTAAAATGCAATAAAATAAATAAATGGAAAAAAAAAAAAAAGACCTAACACCATAAAAACTCTAGAAGAAAACCTAGGTAAAACCATTCAGGACATAAGCATAGGCAAGCAGTTCATGACTAAAACACCAAAAACAATGTCAACAAAAGCCAAAATAGACAGATGGGATCTAATTAAACTCCAGAGCTTCTGTACAGCAAAGGAAACAATCATTAGAGCGAACCAGCAACCAACAGAATGGGAAAAAATTTTTGCAATGTACCCATCTGACAAAGGGCTAATATCCAGAATCTACAAAAAACTAAAGCAGATTTACAAGGAAACAAAAAAACAAACCCATTCGAATGTGGGCAAAAGACATGAACAGACACTTTTCAAAAGAAGACATTTATGAGACCTAAAGACATATGAAAAAATGATCATCATCACTGGCCATCAGAGAAACGCAAATCAAAACCACACTGAGATAGCATCTCACCACTGTTAGAATGGCGATCACTAGAAAATCTGGAGACAACAGATGCTGGAAAGGATGTGGAGAAATAGGAACACTTTTACATTGTTGGTGGGAGTGTAAATTAGTTCAACCATTGTGGAAGACAGTGTGGTGATCCCTCAAGGATCTAGAAATAGAAATTCCATTTAACCCAGCAATCCCATTACTGGGTGTATATCCAAAGGATTATAAATTGTTCTACTATAAGGACACATGAACATGTATGTTAATTGCAACAATATTTACAATAGCAAAGACCTGAAACCAACCCAAATGCCCATCATTGATAGACTGGACAAAGAAAATGTGGCACATATGTACCATGGAATACTATACAGCCATAAAAAAGGATGAGTTCATATCCTTTGTAGCGACATGTATGAAGCTGGAAACCATCATTCTCAGCAAACTGACACAAGAACAGAAAACCAAACACTGCATGTTCTTACTCATAGGTGGGTGTTGAACAATGAGAACACATGGGCACAAAGAGGGGAACATCACACACTGGGGTCTGTTGGGGGTGGGGGGCTAGAGGAGGGACAGTGCTGGGTGAGTAGGTTAGGGAGGGAAAATAATGGCAGAAATGCCTGATGTAGGTGACTGGGGGAT
>NW_022436945.1:45394234-45410702 GCF_009761245.1 Sapajus apella
CCTAAGATTTTCTGCATGGTCATTAAAACCACCTCTAGAAGAGAATGTTTTTCTTCTCCTGTGCCTGACAGATGCTGCTCCAGGACAAGGTGGACTGGATTCCCACTGGAGACTCTAAGTTGTTATCAGAGTTCCATATACTTCTGATCCAAAACTGTCCTATCTCCAAGTGGAAGCACCGAGAGCCTCATTCAGTGCTAGACTGCATATCTTGCTCTTACTGCTTATTCTTTCTGAGACTCCCTTTTCTCATCTGTAAAGTGAGGCTATGAATACATAGCAGGGAGAAAATGTGGGATGATGAAGTAATGTTTGATATAATCTCAGTCCTCACCATCCATTTTATTTTATTTTTGAGACAGGGTCTCACTTGTCACCCAGGCTGGAGTGCAACAGCATGATCTTGGCTTACTGCAACCTCTCCCTTTCGGGTTCAAGCAATTCTCCTACCTCAGACTCCCAAGTAGCTGGGACTACAGGCACAATGCCACCATGCCTGGCTAATTTTTGTATTTTTGTAGAGGTGGGGTTTCCCCATGTTGCTCAGGCTGGCCTCCAACTCCTGTGCTCAGATGATCTGCCTGCCTCACCCTCCCAAAGCACTGGGATTACGCGCATCAGCCACCACGCCTGGCCAGTCTTCAGTTTTGTATGGACGTACATATTAGGCATATCAGTTACTGTGCCGATCCTGTCCAAATTTTTTACTTTATACTTTTCAATACATAACCCCTCTTCTCAGAGAAGCTGTGATATATTCTTCTTTACAAAATAATAACCAAAGATTGTATCTGAGGTGGTGGCAGTGGCTACCTGTGTTGAGGCTGGCTTGTTGGTAAGTTAGATAGCAACTTCCTTGTGACCAGTAGAAATAAAAACATTGGTAAGAACTAACTCAGCCAGCTGAACTATCCGTCTTTTGAGGATAAAAGAAGGGGTAACAAAAAAGTCTTTTGGGGTGTTAGTGTGGTTAAGAGGGGGAAGACAGTAACCATACACACAAAATAGCTTTAGGAGCTGATAAGCTGATTTGACTCCTCATATTTTTCCTACTTCCAGTGTCAGAAGGTATATACCTGTAACATAAATGCTATCCATCCAAAATCAGATGGAGTTAATCTGTGTTCCTCACACTTACATGAGGCATATTAGCCAGATGTGCTGGGGTTGCCAGCAGTCAGCACTCAGAAAGTGTTTGGATCTGTTTGCAGCCTTAGGGTGGCGTGGGAGGCATTAAGCTCACTTTTCCGTGTTTGGAACTCAAGGAGTGAGAGCTGTGTAATAAGGCAGTAGATGAACGTTCCCTCTTATGATAACTTAGGATAGAGGAACCAACTACCAAAAATCAGGTTTTGCCAGCCTAGTTCCATTTCGGATCCTTAAAAGAGGCAAAAATTACAGATTCATATGTCAGATTATCTGATAAGATATAGGAAAGAGAATGTGGACTGTCTTAAGACTCTACTTTGTGAAATAGTAGAAATCACACACACACCAAAAAAGGTCTAAAGCTGTTATGGCAGAAAATTAATTTCCAGGTTTATTGAATGCACAAGCTAGATAGGCCACTATAGTTAAAATTTAAACAAGAATTAATAACATTCTGGTAACTGTACACTTACGGTCAACAAGCTCTTGCTCTCTCTTTCTCTCTAAGCCGATCAATTAAGCCTGTTTAATTTTCTATCCAAGAAGCTTAACTAATAATGCATTCAATAAATCAATAAATATTAATTCCTTTCTTTCATTCTACTCTGCATTGAAGAGAAAAAGTCACAAAATGCATTTTACTCCTTATGTACTTTTTAAAATTTTAATCTTCAATAAGTTAGGTTTCATATTGTTCTTATTGTTGTTATTTTATGTATTCATGCATTCATATCTTTATTGATTCAGTCATTCACTATCCAGGCATTGGGACTGCTGCAAAGAACAAGATACAACTCCAGATTAGAGAACAGCCTGTCCAATAGGAAGACTGGCAAGCAAACAGACAATTATAAACTGAAAAAATGCTGGCACTGTTTTGTAGAATCACAAAAAAGGGAATAACTAATCCTACTAAAAAGAAAAAAAGGACAGACTATATAGGCAATTACTAGGAATTTAGCTTTTAAATCTGGTTTTGCATACACATCTCTCAATCAAATATTTTTACATATACATCTGCATATACATTTGCATATACATCTCTCAATCATTTTTTTTTTCATGACATAACCAGGCTTCTAATTGTGAGTTAAATGAATTGTTATTTCAGCTGTAACAAAGTTCTGTAATCCATCTTCGTAGATTTTTTTTTTTTTTTAGCTTTGTGGAAAGGGAGCTACATATAATATCTTATTAACCAAACCTGGTTTAAAAAAGCAAAAAGCAGGAAGTGCTATAAATATGAAAACTTCATATTTTCTTTATACGGTGCTCAGAAACACGCTTCAGGAAGACCTTATTCACACCTACATAAGAAACACACTGAAAATCTGAAGAGAGGAAGTGGATACCATATGTTGTTCTAAAAACTCACTACACTAGCAAAAACAAATGAACAAACAAAGAAGCAATTAGATGATATTGTGGAGAGCAAAGAGATCAAAGTTGAGGCGCCTTCACCAACAGCATGTCCCTGTTTAATTTGATTGTGTATTTGTTTCACAAAACATAGTAAGAAAATCTAAGTGTAAGGGTATTTCTATTTTGTGTCTACAAAAGTCAGCTATCCCTGCAAATTCTGACACATCTGTTTATTCCTCCATTCTGAGATTCTGTCATGAATGAGTTAAGGTGATTTTAAATCTTGGCTATTGAAAAAAGTCTCAAAAATATTCAATTTTAGAGATTTAACAATTCAATTTTACTAAACATGTTTGACTCTTCCTTACCCATCAATTAATAGCCTTAAAATATGATGTAAAATTATATTATTTTCATATCTCAAAAGGAAAAAGATATTTTTCACTTGGGGAAAATATATTTCCTGTGTTATTCATTTTCAATTTGTATTTAGAACAAGAAATTTCTTTTGACATAATAGAAATTGACAGAACAGTACAGTTTATACCAGCAAGCTGATATTTTCTTCAATATTTCAAAAATATTTCTAATATTTAAGTCATTCTCATTTAATTTTACCAGTTCTCATAAATATTGTTACTAGAAATATCTATATAGAAAACAGTAACATATAGTTTTATAGATAGAGAAAACTGATTTTTTAAAAAATTTGACAACTATTAAATCAAGGCTTAGAGAAATGGTTGGAAGGTAGAAGCCTTTGTCCTCAGACCTCACCTTAATTAATCAGGTCACCTAACACTTTGACAAGTGACAAGGACTTTCAGAGGGACAACCCAAACTTTATAGTTTTATAGACAGATTATGAGCATGATTTTGATCTGGTGACATTTACATGGCCTAAGTTACAAGATAAAGACTATCTCCCTGAGACTGGCTGAAGTTAATTTATGGGATTCAAAAGATGATTAATAATGCTATGACAGAAAACAAGAAAGGGAAAATCTTTCCTGAAGCTCCTTTTTCTTGTTCTCCAAGAGAGGGTCAAAGGTGTGATTTACCTAGGTGCAGTGCTGGAAGAATCAGCTATATCCTGTTTATTTCATTCCTACCATTTGTTCTTCTCCTGAGGCTAACTACTCACATTGGAGGCAATATGGTTTTAGAGACAGTGAGAAATACACTCTATTCTTCTTAGATTTTATCTACCTGCTTACAGAAGGGCATTATCTTAGTCAGCTCAGCTGCTATAACAAAAATACAACAGACTAGGTGACTTAAACAGCAAACATTCATTTCTCCAGTTCTGGAGGCTGGGAAGACCAAGATCAAGCAGTCAATTGTTTTGGTTCCTGATGAGGGCCTCCCTCCTGGCTTGCAGATGAGTACCTTCTTGCTGTATGCCTCACACGGTGGAGAGAGAGAAAGAGACTGAGAGAGTTATTTAAAGAGAGAGAGACAGAGATAAAAAGTACTCTGATCTCTTCTCTTCTAAAGGCACTAATCCCAGCACAAGGAGCTTATTCTCCTGATCTCATCTAAACATAATTGCTTCCTAAAGACCCTATCTCCAAATATGATTACATTGGACCTTAGGACTTTAACATATGAATTTTGGAGAAACACAAGCATTTAGCCCATAGCAATTCATTAAATCATAACTCTATAGTTTCCATTTTTAACTGTCAATCTACCACTTCATATTTATCAATTCTTGGCCTTGATACATGAACCTGCTTCTAGTTTCTTCAAGCAAACTTAGCTGTTTCTTAGTTGCATTTTACAGAATTTTTGCTCTCCTTCCCTCTGTACACACCTGACCTATAACTGAACAACATCTATTCTGCTATTCTGCACCTTACCTTTAAATGGAAAATATTTACATAGTTTCAATAATCAGACCCCTCATATTAGAATATTTTCTTCTTCTGCGGTTGTTTAAATCTTGTTTTTCAGACTGGGTAAGGTGAATCTGCCGCTAAGACCTGTTTTATGACAATGTTTATATTTGTGGCATATCCAGCATGTAAATGAATTGATGTTTAATGAAACAATGCATGAAAGTTCATGACATAATTTTGGTTACTGATATGGTTTTGCTTTGTCCCCACCCAAATTTCATCTTGAATCCCATGTGTTGTGAGAGGGGCCCTGTGGGAGGTAATTGAATCATGGGGGCTGGTCTTTTGCATGCTATTCTTGTGATAGGGAGTAAGTCTCACAATATCTGATGGATTTATCGGAGGTTTCTACTTTTGTTTCCTTCTCATTTTCTCTTGCTGCCACCATATAAGAAGTGCCTTTCACCTCTAGCCATGATTCTGAGGCCTCCCGAGCAATGTGGAACTCTAAGTCCAATAAAATCTCTTTTTCTTCCCAACCTTGGGTATGTCTTTATCAGCAGCATGAAAACAAACTAATACAGTAAATTTGTAAAAGTAGAGGAGTCATTGCTAAAAAATACCCAAAAATGTGGAAGCAACTTTGGAACTGGGTAACACACAGAGGTTGGCGTAGTTTGGAGGGCTCAGAAGAAGACAGGAAAATGTGGGAAAATTTGGACTTCCTAGAGGCTTGTTGAATGGCTTTGACCAAAAGGCTGATAGAGATATGGAAAATCAGGTCCAGGTTGAGGTTGTCTGAGTTGGAGATGAGAAACGTGTTGTAAACTGGAGCAAATGTGACTCTTGCTATGTTTTAGCAAAGACACTGGCAGCATTTTGCCCCTGTCCTAGAGATTTGTGGAACTTTGAACTTGAGAGAGATGATTTAGAGTATCTGGTGAAAGAAATTTCTAAGCAGTAAAACATTCAAGAGGTGACTTGGATACTGCTAAAGGAATTCAGTTTTATAAGGGAAGCAGAACAAACAGCTTGGACAATATGCAGCCTGACAATGTGCTAGAGAAAAGAAAAACCAATTTTATGGCAAGAAATTCAGGTTGGCTACAAAACTTTGCAGAAGTAACAAGAGCCTAATGTTACTCCCCAGGACCATGGGGCAAATGTCTTCAGTCCATGTCAGAGACCTTCACAGCAGCCCCTCCCATCAAAGGCCTGGATGCCCAGGAGGGAAACGGGTCCCCGGGCTGTGTGCACCCTAGGGACTTGGTGTCCTGTGTCCCAGTCCCAGCTGCTCCAGCCATGACTGAAATGAACCAATGTATAGTTGGGGCTGTGGCTTCTGAGTGTGGAAGTCCCAGGCTTTGGTAGTTTCCACATGGTGTTGAGCCTGCAGTTGCACAGAAGTCTAGAGTTGAGATTTGGGAACCTCTGCCTAGATTTCAAAAGATATATGGAAATACCTGGATGCTCAGGCATAAAATTGCTGCAGGGGTGGGGACCTCATGGAGAACCTCTGCTAGGATAGTGCAGAAAGGAAATGTGGGGTCACAAATCCCAAGTGAAGTCCCTACTGGGGCACTGCCTAGTGGAGCTGTGAGAAGAGGTCCACTGCCATCCAGATTCCAGAATTGTAGACCTACTGACAGCTTGCTCTGTACACATGAAAAAACTTGAAACACTCAATACCAGCCTGTGAAAGCAGCCAGAAGGGAGGCTGCAGCCTGCAAAGACACAGGGGCAGAGCTGCTCAAGACCACGGGGACATACCTCTTGCATCAGCATAACCTGGATGTAAGATCTCAAAGGAGATCATTTTGGAGCTTTAAAATTTGACTGCCTTGCTGGATTTTGAACTTGCATGGGGTCTGTAGGCCCTTTGTTTTAGCCAATGTCCCAATGTATCCCATTTGGAATGACTATATGTCTCCAATTCTTGTACCCCCATCATATCTAGGAAATAACTACCTTGCCTTTTATTTTACTGTCTTTTAAGTATAAGGACTTGCCTTGCCGCAGAGGAGACTTTGGACTGTGGACTTTTGAGTTAATGCTGAAATGAGTTAAGACTTTGAGGTACCGTTGGGAAGGCATACTTTGTTTTGAAATGTGAGGACATGAGATTTGGTAGGGGCCAGGTGTGGAATGATATGGTTTTCTCTGTCCCTACCCAAATCTCATTTTAAATTTCCAAGTGTCGTGGGAGGGACCTGGTGGGAAGTAAATTATGGGGGCAAGTCTTTCTCATGCTATCCTCATGATAGTGAATAAGTCTCACAAGATGTGATGGGTTTATCACAGTTTTCTGCATTTGCATCCTTCTCATTTTCTCTTGCCACCACCATGTAAGAAATGCCTTTCATCTCCTGCCATTATTGTGAGGCCTCTCCAGTTATGTGGAACTGTAAGTCCAATTAAACCTTTTTTTCTTCTCAGTCTCAGGTATGTCTCTATCAGCAGTATAAACACAGGCTAATACAGTTACTCTCAATGTGTAATAGAAAAGAGTTAAAGAGAAAAAAGGCAAATATATTGACAGGATAGATAATATTGAAAATATTTTTGTTTGTCCATCAACAAATGCTGACTTCTTCTTTTATTTTTTCTGTTTTGTTTTGTTTCGTTGTGTTGTGTTTTTCCATTTATAAGAGTCAAAGATCCCTGTCCCAGGAAGTAAATTAGTTTTTCTTTACTTGTCAGTGATTGGCTTAAAGGTAAGATTATTAACCCACTTTTGGCATTTAAATTATAACCAGAAGTAGAATACAAAGTATTGTCCACCCTGAGCAAAACAGATACTAAAAGATAAGCAGCCCTTGCCTACTTTCCATTCAGGGCATTAAAATGAGGAAATAGTTTTCAGTGGCCACTGCATCCTTCACACAAGCCAAAAAACTAAACCAAGAATACATCAGAGAACTGTACCCAGAGAACTGTTTCATTCAACTGCTTTATCTGCTTTGAGACTTTTCATATGTAGATATTTGTTACATGGGAATGTATCTTTCCGTTTTTTAACCTTTAAAGTCAAGTATTTGGTTCTTCCAATTAAGTGGATTTTAACTGACTTGACAGTTTGATGACTGTGATTAACATCTGAATAAAGACATTTCTTCATGTTAGTTAAGCCTTCTTCTATCTGTCTTTCAGAAAATTTTGGAACTGAAGCACTTTGGTATAGAGTTTGCAGGATTTTGCCTATTTTATTTTGACTATGTATGGGCCCTGGTAATTTTTCCAAATAACACTATCTATTACTGTAACACATAGTTACAATCTTTTATTGCCTTCAGAAAAATTTCCTCCCTTTGCTTTCCTATAACAGGAGTTTATTTCTCTTCAAGAATGATATTATGATCTCTGAAGGCAGTGCAAAGGAAGCCCCTGCATCTATAGACAAACTTTTAAAAAAAAGGCATGACTAGTGGACTAGGTAAAACAGCAATTGAATGACTCTGTAGCTTTCTAAAAGTTTCTTATTTCTCTCCAATAGGAGTGAAATATGATAATATCTATGGGGATGGAAAGCATCATCAATTTGAAGGAACTCCATTTTTATTTTAAACATTAATATAAAGCACTTTTTTATTCTCTTTCCCCTCACATTGCTTCCACTCACCAACTCTCTTTTCTCTCCTTTCCACCATCCTTCCACTCACTCTAGCCTTCCAAAACATATTCCTTTCCTAAAGAATTTAATCCCTTATTAAAGATGCAGCTCACTCAGCATAAGACACAGGGAAAATCTCCACTGCTGTGCAGAGTGGTTGAAAATGAATGCTTTGGCCATGAGTGTGTGTGTATATATTACCAATGTGACTTCTTTAGCTGCCAAGTAATGGCTATTATGAACTAACAGACCCAGAAAATTGCGTGCGGTAATTGTTATTTGAATTTATATTTAATTTCCAGTGGAAAATGTGGTCCACTCAAGAGTCTCAAGAGTTTATCAATCAATGAAATCTTAAAATGCCTCTGTCTTATTTATTTCATTCATAAAATTGAAATAAAAACAACTATCCTACAACAAAGCTATTAGAATTGGAAGTACACTACCTTCAAATAAACAAAAACCTTTATGATTAAATAACATGCAGACACAGGTAAATTCAAGAAATATAACTCAGATGTGGGAGAAGGGAGAAAAAATCATATTGAATGGCCAGTTCATCAATGCAAAAACCTTACACTCAGGGGAAAATAAATCAACTGCACTGTCTAAAGAAATCAAGAGTCAACACAGAAATAACACATTTCTAAATTACTAATTACCCTTTATAGATTAGATTATTTAATAAATTTTAATTTGCCTTGTGCCCTACATGTATCCTAAATCAGGCTGCTTATTATCATGCCAAATTCTTTTCCACACTCTAAAGAATATCAAAAATGGTTAAATCAGTGTACTATCTCTTTGTCATATAAATATATTTTATGTATAATTTAAGATTGATATTATCTTTGAAGTAAATTTGATGCCCCAAAGCTACTGGTTTACAATGGTTGAATTTGCTACAGAAGAGCATCTCTGAAAATTTGCATTATTCACCTGTTTAAACAATAAGACCTTAGAGAAATACATCAGTCATTTATAAGTTTTAGATTGCAAGAAAGTCGTTAAATATAGCAGGAAATTTAGAATATCACATTTGAGAAAATACGTGGTATCTTTATATAAATTTAAGCCTGCACAGAAAAATCTTATTTGTCAGTTATTAGCAATCCTTTCTTGATGCTCTCTGATTTAGGATAAGCCAATCTTTAGCAATGGGGAGAAAGGGAATCTGATTTTTCATTTTGTAGTTTTTAAATTGTTACACATTCTAATTCTAAATCAAAGCTTATTATTAGGAATTACTAGTTATATTTAATTAAGATGTATCTTAATTGATACAATTTAAGGGTTTGAATAATGGGCATTAAGAGTCTCCCCTTGAGTGAGATTTGACTGTTCCTGACTTAAGACATAGATTTAGATTCTGGTTGTTAGCCCTTTGTCATATTGGTACATTGCAAAAACTTTTTCCCATTCTGACGGTTGCCAGTTCACTCTAATGATAGTTTCTTTTGCTTTGCAGAAGCTCTTAAGTTTAATTAGAACCATTTGTGTAT
Organism: Sapajus apella; assembly: GCF_009761245.1. Lineage (NCBI taxonomy): Eukaryota > Metazoa > Chordata > Mammalia > Primates > Cebidae > Sapajus > Sapajus apella. The sequence continues at coordinate 45,403,699 of NW_022436945.1, forward strand.
TTTGGCTTTTGTTGTCATTGCTTTCGGTGTTTCAGTCATGAAGTCCTTGCTTATGCCTATGTCCTGAATGGTATTTCCTAGGTTTTCTTCTAGGAATTTTATGGTGTTAGGTAAAATGTGGCACATATATACCATGGAATACTATGCAGTCATTAAAAAAGGATGAGTTCATGTCCTTTGCAGGGACACAGATGAAACTGGGAACCATCATTCTCAGCAAACTGACATAAGAACAGAGAACCAAACACTGCATGTTTTCACTCATAAATGGATGTTCAATAATGAGAACACATGGACACAGGAAAGGGAACATCACACACCGGGGTCTGTTGGAGGGTGGGGTGGCTAAGGAAAGGGTAGCGGGAAGTAGGGAAATGCCTAATGTAGATGACATGGGGATGGATGCAGCAAACCACCATGGCACACGTATACCTATGTAACAAACCAGCACAATCTGCACATGTAACCCAGAACTACAAGCATAATTAAAAAGAGAGAGAGAGAGAGAGGAAAAAACATAAATATAAAACTAAAAGAAAATCGATATAGATGTAATCATTCACTAGGTTTTGAGCACAACACACCTAATCAGAAGGTGGATGGACAAAGATTTTTTTATAATCATAGAGATAAATGTTAATAACAGAAATGGATGTGTAATGTCTTATTGTCAAAATATAAATTACATTTACCAGTGAGTACTACTAAGTATACTACAATCACAGAAGTCAACCTCTTTGGCAGAGCACATTTCTATTTGAACATTTAGCCAACTTGACCACCATTTTAGCTTGCTGTTTTTATATTGCTAGATATTTATTTCTGTACAATATCAAAACTATAGTTAGAAAATATAACTGCTTTTCAAAATATTTGTATGACCTATCAATAATGTTTAACTTCAGATAATTTTTAAAGCAGATTATGTATTTGTTAATTATTTGTTTTCACTTTGGTAGAGGACCTGAAAGACCATTCTGGGTGACTGGACCCCATATGTTACAGAAAATACAATGTTTCAAAACCATTTTACAAAGTGTATTTAAAATATATGTGGGGGAGGGGTCAAGATGGGGAACTAGAAACAGCATTGTTTGGAAGCTCCCATTGAAAAAACATGTGAATCCTTCACCAGCAGCCAAGGTATCCAGATTCTCTCATCACAACTGACTAGGAGGCTGATGTGACCCACAGAGAGAGGAAAGAACAGTGTGGTGTGGTAGCTCACCTTAGATCCACCCTCCCCCTAGCCAAAGGAGATGGTGAGTGAGCACACTACCCAGCTAGTGAAACCGTGCTTTTTCCATGGAACTGTGCAACCCATGGATCGGAAGATCTCACTCACAAACCCAGCTACCAGGGCCCAGCGTCCCAACCCTGGTACTCACAGACTCTTAACAGCCTCTCAGCTGGAATCTACTGAAGCCTACCAAACTCCCTCAGGCTGAGTGACCAGCATGGGCCAAGGCTACCTGCTGTCTAAGACATTTGAGCTCCTTGGGGAAGGAGCAGCAGCCAGACCTGGAACTCACGACTGTTTAACATGTTAAGCTCCCTGAGCAGGGTTCCCTGCAGGGGATGGGTGGCACCCATCTCTATAGCTCCAGGCTGTACTTTTCCACTGCTGGAGCCAGGGATGCTGGATGTCTTGGTCTCAAGACTTTTCCCCCACAGCCCAACACACTGGCAGTGGCAGTCTGTGCCCAGGGGCCCTCTTTAGGCCTGATCCTGATCAATCTTTCCTCGTTGGGTGAGGCTTCCCTGCAGGAGCTCCAGTGACTCCAGCCAGAGGGCCAGGGACAGAACCCTGATCTCCCTGGGCCTGACCCCTAGAAGAAGGGGCAGCCTCGGTGTCTGTGGACAAGCAGACTTAGCCTTTCATCCATGTAGTTCTGAGGAATCTGGGCAGTCCAGATAAGTGGGTTTATCCCCAGGGAGGCATGTCTTTTCCACCAAGAGACCAAATGCTTCATTAAATGAATCCTGTTCCCCTTGCAACCCGATTGGGTGAAACCCTCCAACAAGGGTTGTCAGACACCTTATACAGGAGAGATCCCTCTGACATCAGTTTAGTGGTACTTGAAGTCAAAAGTCCCAGAAGAAGGAGCAGGCACCCATCAGTGCTGTAAAAGAGCTGAATGCACAAATTATAAGACACAGACTGGCAAATTGGATAAAGAGTCAAAAACCATTGGTGTGCTGAATTCAGGAGACCCAGCTCATGTGCAAAGACACACATAGGCTCAATGTAAAGGGATGGAAGAAAAGATACCAAACAATAAAAAGAAAAGAAAAAGCCAGGGGTTGCAATCCTAGTTTCTGACAAAACAGATTTAAACCAACAAAGTTCAAAAAAGAAAAAGAGGAGCATTACATAATGATGAAGGGAACAATTCAACAAGAAGAGCTATTTTAAACATATATGCACGCAATACAGCAGGACCCGGATTTATAAAGCAAGTTTGTAGAGTCCTACAAAGAAACTTAGGCCCCCTGATAATAGTGGGAGACTTTAACATCCCACTGTCAATATTAGACAGATAAATGAGACAGAAAATTAACAAGGTGATTAAAGACTTGAACTCAGCTCTGGATACAGTGGACCTAGTAGACATTTACAGAACTCTCTACCTCAAATCAACAGAATATACATTCTTCTCAATGCCACATAGCACTTATTCTGAAATCAACCACGTAATTGGAAGTAAAATACTCCTCAGCAAATGCAGAAGAACAGAAATAATAACAGTCTCTCAGATGACAGTGCAATCAAATTAAAACTCAGGATTAGGAACACTTTTATAGTAAAAAAAAAAAAAAAGGTGGGAGTATAAACTAGCTCAACCATTGTGAAAGACACTGTGGCGATTCCTCAAGGACCTAGAAATAGAAATTCCATCTGACCCAGCAATCCCATTACTGGGTATACAGTATATTCAAAGGATTATAAATCATTCTCCTATAAGGACACATGCACACGAATGTTCATTGCAGCAGAGTTTACAATAGCAAACACCTGGAACCAACCCAAATGCCCATCGATGATAGACTGGACAGGAAAAATGTAGCACATATACACCATGGAATATTATGCAGCCATTAAAACAATGAGTTCATGTCCTTTGTAGGGACATGGATAAATCTGGAAACCATCATTCTCAGCAAACTGACACAAGAGCAGAAAATCAAACACCACATGTTCTCACTCATAGGTGGGTGTTGAACAATGAGAACATATGGACACAGGGAGGGGAGCACTACATACTGTGGTCTGTTGAGGGGAAATAGGGGAGGTACAGCAGGGGGTGGGGAGTTGGGGAGAGATAGCAGGGGGAGAAATGCCAGATATAGGTGAAGGGGAGGAAGGCAGCAAATCACACTGCCACATGTGTACCTATGCAACAATCTTGCTTGTTCTTCACATGTACCCCAAAACCTAAAATTCAATTAAAAAAAAGAAACTCACTCAAAATTACACAATTATTTGGAGGGAAATTTACAGCACTAAATGCCCTCATCAGAAAGCTTGAAAGATGTCACATCGACACTCTAACATCACAATTAAAAGAGCTAGAGAGTCAAGAACAAACTAATCCAAAAGCTAGCAGAAAACAAGAAATAACTAAGATCAGAGAAGAATTGAAGGAGATAGAAACACGAAAATCCTTCCAAAAAATCAATAAATCCAACAGTTGATTTTTTGAAAGCATTTACAAAACAGATAGACCACTAGCTAGACTAATAAAGAATAAAAGAGAGAAAAATCAAATGGAAACAATAAAAAATGACAAAGTGGATATCATCACTGACCTTGTAGAAATACAAACTACAGTCAGAGAATAATATAAACACCTGAATGCAAATAAACTAGAAAATCTAGAAATGGATAAATTACTGGACACCACAACACCCTCCCAAGACTAAACCAGAAAGAAGTTGAATCCCTGAATAGACCAATAACAATACTGATATTGAGGCCGTAATTAATAGCCAACCATCTATATATATATATATATATATATACCAGATGCATTAACAGCTGAATTCTACCAGAAATACAAAGTGGAGCTAATACCATTCCTTATGAAATAATTGAAAAGAAGGGACTCCTCTCTAACTCAGTTTATGAAGCCAACATCATCCTTATACCAAAACCAGGAAGAGACAAAAAAAGAAAACTTCAGGCCAATATCCCTGATGAACATCAATGTGAAAATCCTCAATAAAATACTGGCAAACCAAACACAGCAGCACATCAAAAAATGTACCCACTACAATCAAGTTGACTTCATCCCTGGGATGCAAGGCTGGTTTAACCTATGCAGATCAATAAATGTAATCCATCACATAAATAGAACCAAAGATGAAAACCACATGATTATCTCAATAGATGCAGAAAAGGCCTTCAATAAAATTCCACATCTCTTCATGTTAAAAACTCTCAATAAACTAAGTATTGATTGAACATATCTCAAAATAATAACTATTTATGGTACACCCACAGTCAATATCATATTAAATGGGCAAAAGCTGGAACCACTCCCTTTAAAAATTGGTACCTCGGACAAGGACACCCTCTCTCACAACTACCATTCAACACAGTATTTGAAGTTCTAGCCAGGGCAATCAGGTAGGAGAAAGAAATAAAGGGTATTCAAATAGGAAGAGAGGAAGTCAAATAGTTTCTGTTAGCAGATGACATGATTTTATATTTAGAAAATCCCATTATTTCAGCCCCAAAACTCTTTAAACTGATCAATGTGCAAAAGTCTCAAACATTTCTTTACACCAACAATAGACAAGCAGAATCAAATAATGAAGTATTCACAATTGCTACAAAGAGAATAAAATACCTAGGAATACAGCCAACAGGGGATATAAAGGACTTCTTCAAGGTGTATTACAAACCACTGGTCAAGGAAATAAGAGAGGGCACAGAAAAATAGAAAAACATTCCATCTTCATAGATAGGAAGAAGAATCAATATTGTGGAAATGGCCATACTGCACAAGGTAATTTATAGATTCAATGATATTTCCATTAAACTACTGTTGACATTCTTTACAGAATTAGATGAAACTATTTTAAATATCATGTGCAATCCATGAAGACCCTGTGTAGCCTAGGCAGTCCTAAGCATAAAGAAAAAGCTGGAGACATCATGCTACCTGACTTCAAACTATACTACAGGGATAAAGTAACAAAAAGGTCATGATACTGGTAACAAAACAGACATAGAGACCAATGGAACAGAACAGAGACCTCAGAAATAGCACCACACATCTACAATCATCTGACCTACAACAAACCTGCCAAAAACAAGCAAAGGGGAAAGGATTTTCTAGTCAGTAAATGGTGCTGGGAAATTGACTAGCCATATACAGAAAACCGAAACTAGACCCCTTCCATACACCTTAAACAAAAATTAACTCAAAATAAGTTAAAGACTTAAATGCAAAACTCCAAACTGTAAAAACACAAGAAGAAAACCTAGGCAATACCATTTGAGGACATAGGCATGGGCAAAAACATCATGACAAAAATGCCAAAACCAATTGCAACGAAAGCCAAAACTGATTTCATTGAGCTAAACAGCTTCTGCACAGCAAAAGGGACCATCATTGGAGTGAACAGACAACCTACAGAATGGCGGAAAATTTTTGTAATTTATCCATCTGACAAAGGTCTAATATCCAGAATTCACAAGTAACTTAAATAAATTTACAAGAAAAAAGCAAGCCCATCTAAAGCTGCGGAAAGGGTATGAACAATTCTCAGAAGAAGACATTTATGCGGCCAATAAACATATGAAAAAAAGCTCAACATCACTGATCGTCATAATGAAATATCATTGATGCCAGCCTGAATGATGATTATTAAAAAGTCAGAAAACAATAGATGCTGGCAAGCCTGCGGTGAAATAGGAACACTTTTACACTGTTGGTGGAAACATAAAGTAGTTCAGCCATTGTGGAAGACATTATAGTAATTCCTCAAGGATCTAAATCAGAAAAAACCATTTAATCTAGCCATCCCATTACTAGTTATGTACCCAAAAGAATTGAAATCATTCTACTGTAAAAACATGCACAAGCATGTTTATTGCAGCACCATTTCCTGTAGCAGAGACATGGAACCAACCCAAATACACATCAATGATAGACTGGATAAAGAAAATGTGGTACATATACAATATGGAATACTATGCAGCCATGAAAAGGAAGGATATCATGCTGTTTGCAGGGATATGGATGAAGTTAGCAAACTGACACAGGAACAGAAAACCAAATACCACATGTTATCACTCATAAGTGGGAATTGAACAATGAGAACACATGGACACATGGAGGAGAACATCACACACCAGGGCCTGTTGGAAGTTGGGGTTGAGGTTGGGAACTTAGAGGACAGGTCAATAGGTGCAGCAAACCACCATAGCACATGTATACCTATGTAACAAACCTGCATGTTCTACACATGTATCCTGTTTATCTTAGAAGAAATAAAAAGATAAATTATGATAAATATATATACATATATATACAAAATATATATAATATATATATTTTCATCATATATATATGAGAAAATACTAATCTGCCATAAAAAGGAATAAATTAATGGCATTTTCTGCAACCTGGTTGTGAATGGAGAATATTATTCTAAGTGAAGTAACTCAGGAATAAAAAACAAACATCATAGGTTCTCACACATAATTGGGTGCTAAGCTATAAGGATGCAAAGGAATAAGAATGACACAGTGGACTTTTGGAACTCAGAAGAAAAGGCAGAAAGAGGGTGAGGGATAAAAGACAACAAAGTGCATTCAGTTTATACTGCTTCAGAGATGACCGTGACAAAATCTCACAAATCACCATTAAAGAACTTACTCATGTTACCAAATACCACCTGTTCAAAAAAAAAAAAAAAAACCTATGGAAATAAAAAATTTAAAAAACTGAAAAAATATGTATATGTGTACATAGGTGTTAAGTTTTCTCCCT